>NW_020664409.1:87887799-88010336 GCF_002925995.2 Terrapene triunguis | reverse complement strand
GACTTCTCAAAAATTGTACACCAGTGTTATGCACCCATCTTATAGTGGTTCCTTCTAGGTTGTATTTCCCTAGTTTGTTTATGAGAAGGTCATGTGAGACAGTATCAAAAGCCTTACTAAAGTCAAGATACACCACATCTACCACTTCCCCCTATCCACAAGGATTGTTACCCTTTCAAATAAAGCTTTAGGTTGTTTTGACATGATTTGTTATTGCCAAATCCCTGTTGACTGTTACTTAACACTTTATTATCTTCTAGATGTCTGCAAATTGATTTCTTACTTATTTGCTCCATTATCTTTCTGGGTACTGAAGTTAAGATGACGGTAATGTGGTCTGTAATTCCCTGGGTTGTCCTTATTTCCCTTTTTATAGAGTGGCACTATATTTGCTCTTTTCCAGTCCTCTGGAATCTCACCAAACTTCCACGACTTTTTGAAGATAATCACTAACTGCTGAGATATCTCCTCAGTCAGCATCATTCCCTGGGCAACAGCAGTTCTGCAGTGTGCAATATAGCCCTTCAGCTGTACCTCTTAGGAAGTCTTCCCTCTTCTGTGGGGATGGGGGTGGGTAAAAACTGTCCAAACAAAAAAGGAAAATAGTTCCACAGTCCACAAGGGCCCAGGCCCCCTACTTTCAGGCTCTACAGGAGCCTCAGCTTGCACCTTCTTGTGTGGTTAAAGGCCAAGAGTTAGTCCTAGAGATTTCAACAAAAGAAACAAACCAACTCAACTTCTTCTTTCAGAGAGCTTGGTCTGCCAATACTTTTACTCCGTCTCAGCAAGTAACACTTGTTTCAACTGGATACCCCAAATAGGCTGAGTTCCTTTCTTTTAAGGGGCTGCCACCCCCCAGCTCCAACAAGCCACATAGGTGTATTGGATTGAGGCTGACTTTGACCACCCTTTCTTGACAGGGGTCATCTGACCCACCATACTGTATCTATGACAGAAAATACTTCATCATTAGTGGAATATTTTTACAGTTAGTTTTGTTATTGTGTAAGTACATATTTTCTTTTTAGTTGTCTTCTTTTGATGACTGAAACTGTTTTGGATTGCACAGCATCCTCTAGAGGACCATTTATGACAAAGGAAGAGTGATTTAATAAATGAAAGGACCCTGAATTTGCTCATTTTTTGTGAACTCTGCAGCTAGATTTTTTTTTAATTACGTCCTTTTTAAGTAATCCCCCTTAACATTTTACTGAAGCAGGTCCTGATCTAGGACATTTTGTTTTTTGTTTAAATTTTGTGTGCATTCAATGATCAACCAAAACATATTTAGATAGATGAGATTTGATAAACCCAATAATCTTGTTTCTCTGCACTTCACAGCTGCTGGTGCCAATATTCTTAAATAATTCATACTGTCACAAACAAACTCAGCATGGTAAAAACAAACAACCAGAACAAAAAAGCTTATGGTCAAGTAATACCTTTTACTCAAATGATAATAAATTGTTATCTGGAGTAATGGTTACTTAAAATGTATAATTAAACCAGAAATGAATGTCAGTATTAAAATATTCATTTAAAGATATTTTGAGCGAATATAGGAAAGTTGGGGGCATGTTCTCTGCCTGGTACAGACCCTTTGCACCATAAAGCAGTCACAAAGGGTGGGATCCATGAAGGGACTTAAGCATTGCAATGTTGAGCATCACAGTGGCTAGAAAATCACAGGAACAACACTACAATCCATAAATCTGAGACAGGCACCTAGGCTTCTATATAATGAATGGGGAGAGATAGATGCCTTAGAGTGTGATCCACATGCTGTACAGAGAGCCACTTAAGGTAGCCGATAGGAGATGTTGATGACTGAGGTATGTCCTAAGCCCTGCCCCTCTATGTGTCCAGGCTGCAGGGAGATGCCTGCTTGTGATCCACAAACTGGGTGAAAATTGACATTTGGCTGCCTAAGGCTTGGTCTACACTAAACCCCCAAATCGAACTAAGGTACGCAACTTCAGCTACGTGAATAACGTAGCTGAAGTTCGAAGTACCTTAGTTTGAACTTACCTCGGTCCACACGGGGCAGGCAGGCTCCCCCGTCGACTCCGCGGTACTCCTCTCATCTAGCTGGAGTACCGCAGTCGACGGCGAGCACTTCCTGGTTCGACTTATCGCGTCCAGACAAGACGCGATAAGTCGAACCCAGAACTTCGATTGCCAGCCGCCGAACTAGCGGCTGGGTGTAGACATACCCTAAGTCACATGTGGGGCCTGAAGAAAAAAGCCAAGGAAGAAGTGCCTCCCTTATAACCTGTAACCTAGTGGATGGGGACTCATCCTGGATGTGGAAGACCTCTAGTTCAAGTCCCCCTTCCTCCTGAGGATTTAAACAGGCATTTGCAACCTCAGAGGTGAATGCCCTAATTACTAGGCTATAGAGCAGTTACGTTGACCGTCCGCAGGCACAGCCGCTCCCAGTGGCTGCGGTTCACTGTTCTCAGCCTATAAAGAGCTTGACAACAGCTAGGCTGCTGGTGCGCTGAGACTACAGCCTGTCATACTGACTGATATTATCTCATTGTTTCCTTATAATCCCCCATTTGGCCTGTCTGTATCTGTCTGTTGTCTCTTGTCTTATACTTAGGTTGCAAGCTTGATGAGGCAGGGATTGTCTCTTTTGCTCTGTGTTTGTACAGCACCTAGCACAATGGGGTCCTAGTCTATGACTGGGGCTTAGAGCTTGCCAGGTGCAGGGGAAGTTAGAGTACCCACTTGGCTTCAGATTTTCTGAAGTGTGAAGTACCTTGACTTCATTTGAGCAGTTCTAACAATCAGCATCTTAGAGGGAGCAGTCAGCAGCCTCCAGAATCAAATCCACCGAGGGGTCCTGCTGCAACCCAGCACTCTGCATGCAGCTCAATTAAGGCATATTCTAGTCCTAATTAAGGGAACCTCTGAATTTAACCAGGATCACACTGATCTAGCTGGCAATTTGTTCTGTGACCCCAAGGTGCCAGTTTCAGGCAATACAAAGAGTAGATAGTAGCTGACCATTTAAACTCTGACCTTCATAACAGCTGTTGCCCAGTTGATATCTGTGTTGGTAGTAATCAGCCAAAAAAAAAAAAAAAAGCTGCAATCGCCATCTGCAGCGGCAATTCGGCAGGAGGTCCTTCGCTCCGAGCGGGAGTGAGGGACTGCCGCCGAATAGCTGGACGTGCCGCCCCTCTCCGGAGTGGCTGTCCCAAGCACCTGCTTGCCAAGCTGGTGCCTGGAGCCAGCCCTGGTAGTAATGAAGGCTTTATGCAATTATTAATTCATGACACAAAGGCATTGACTCTTTCAAAGGACCATCTTTGTCCTATGGTAGCTACATTAGCCCAGTTATAGCATCCCATCCACCAATGTGTTATTCCAGCCCTGACTTTTCACTGAAAGTTCAAACAGTTTTTATTTCTGTTGAAGGAAATGTGTCTGTTCGCACATTCTGGAAGCATTATTTATCTATAAAACCACATGACAGCAAATAAGAACAATGGCAAAAAGATTCCCCTCTAAAACTCTTTCACTGCCAATATCTGTGGCTAGGTCCACTGGATATTTTGGCGCCGTTCCCAGAATCTGTTCTGAAAGCAACTTCAGCTCGCCAGGACGTTTGGCCAGTCACAAGAACAGAAAAAGAATGAATCCTGAAAATGAATGAACAAAAGGAATAGAATGGGGAAAGTCACTTTTTGTAAGGCAAATTGCAAAATCTATGGAACAAGACTGGCCAAAAGCAGAAAGGATGCTGGTTGCTCTGTGTGTATGGGTATAGTAGCAGGCAAAGTCCTCCTGTACATAAGGGAAGTCAAGGAGGAAGTCTGAGGTAGAATATCTCCTCGGTGCTTCCTTTTGGACAACGTGGCTCTGCAGTGCCCCAATCCAGGTGCCGAAGAGATACAGTTTGGCCCCTTATAAAGCCATATGTATAGACCATCAAGCAGCAGGAAGTGGCAACACTGGCTCAGGGTTTTGGTTTTGCTTGGCAGTTCAGCTTTAGAGTGAGTTTGTGGAGAGAAAAAATACTAAATATGTAACCATCTTACTATACAGAACTGCTTCGGACAGTTTTTGTAGTACCTGCTAACCTTGCAACAACAACAACAAAAAGGCTTTATTATTTTTTACTCCTATTAGCAATCCAGAGCAGACAAAACTATGGAGTGTTGGGTTTAGATGTCAAGCAATCATACTCCACTGGAATTTATTAATCAAAGATTATTAATCAAAGCAGCACAAAACAGAAAGGAAGGTTATACACACCAAACCAGTCTGGGGAGCAGTGTTGGACAGTTCCAACTAGCTCCCAGAACTACACCCTTTTGTATAATATGCATGTTTACAAAATACAGACAAAGAAAAGACCTACGGACCTATTGAGCTCTTTTCATGGTATCTGGTTTACATAATGGATAAGCTAAAGACAACTGTTAGATAATTCATTATTTTATCAATCACAAAAGATATCTGTAACCAAGTCCGTATGACAGAAAACATGCTAGAGTAGTTCCTGATAAGCTAAAAACATCTCTGGATAGATCAATATTTAATCAATTACAGAACACAGCTGCCTCTCATCAATCACAAGTAGTCCCTTTATGGCCACGTAGATGCATTTCCTAAGAGTCAATGGGTCAGAATAAAAAACACACACGATCCATCATTGGTAACATAGTAAGATTCAGCTAAAATTTAGCTTATTGGTAACACATTAGGGTTAGCTAAGGTTCAGCTTAAAGAATTAATAACATAATGTGACTTTGGGTCACCTATAAAGAATCAATAGGTTATTGTAGTTTGGTTAATTTATTAACAGGAGAAATGAGCTGGATGCTCATGCATCACTAACATAAATGTTAACTACAGGATCAAATAGACCTTTAAGCTCCCATGTCGAAAGTGGCAGGATCCCAGGGAAAGCATTAGTTGATATTCTCTCTGCTTCTGGGTGGACAGGGGGAGCATCATTTGTAGGGGGCACAGCTTCCCTGATCTCCAGTCCTGCCTGTGGTTTGGTACAGAAGGCAAATCTGCAGGGCTGATAGTAAGAAGGAACATTTAAAATAATAGTTCTGATATGGAAACCAACAAGAACCAAAAGCATGAAATCCCCTTTTGTCATTATTGCAAACTTACAAAGCCCCTTTCAAAAGACAATTCAAGGACACTTGATTGGTCACATTGGTGAATCCTAAAGGGACTGGATATAAGGTGCAGCTATATGCACACGTTAAAGTGACAGAAGAGAGTAGTGTGGAAAGAACAGCAGCCTTTTAGAGTAGGATGAGAATCATATCTTTGCCCCTATGTAGTGCAAGTGTTTTGCTTTATATAAAATATTAGAAGCATCTGTACTTTCAGATGAGTATCTGGATTGCTGCACCTCTGAACTTTGTGGCTTCTCCATTACTAAATTGCTTGTGCAAATACAGACACTTGATTATGAAAATATAAATGGTAAAGGCTCTGACAGATTCTTCATTACACTATGTTCAGTCATGTACACCTGTGCAAAGTGGGTATAAATGGCTGCCAGATCAGAATGGGACCACTTGAAACTCAGTTTGCCCATGCAAACTGCAAAGAGCTACAAAAGGATCTCACAAAACTGGGTGACTGGGCAACAAAATGGCAGATGAAATTCAATGTTGATAAATGCAAAGTAATGCACATTAGAAAACATCATCCCAACTATACATATAAAATGATGGGATCTAAATTAGCTGTTACTACTTAAGAAAGAGATCTTGGAGTCATTGTGGATAGTTCTCTAAAAACATCCACTCAATGTGCAGCGGCAGTCAAAAAAAGCTAACAATGTTGGGAATCATTAAGAGAGGGATAGATAATAAGACAGAAAATATTATATTGCTTCTATATAAATCCATGGTACTCCCACATCTTGAATACTGTGTGCAGATGTAGTCGCCCCGTCTCAAAAAAGATATGTGGGAATTGGAAAAGGTTCAGAAAAAGGAAACAAAAATGATTAGGGGGATGGAGTGGCTTCTGTATGAGGAGAGATTAATAAGACTCGGACTTTTCATCTTGGAAAAGAAACAACTAAGGGGGGATTCTGATAGAGGCCTATAAAATCATGACTGATGTGGAGAAAGTAAATAAGGAAGTGTTATTTACTCCTTGTCATAACACAAGAACTAGGGGTCACCAAATGAAACTAATAGGCAGCAGGTTTAAAACAAACACACTGAAGTATTTCTTCACACAATGCACAGTCAACCTCTTGAACTCTTTGCCAGAGGATTTTGTGAAGGCCAAGACTATAACAGGGTTCAAAAATGAACTAGATAAGTTCATGGAAGATAGATCCATCAATGGCTATTAGCCAGGATGGGCAGGGCTGGTGTTCCTAGCCTCTGTTTGCCAGAAGCTGGGAATGGGCAACAGGGGATGGATCACCTGATGATTACGTGTTCCATTCATTCCCTCTGGGGCACCTGGCGCTGGCCACTGTTAGAAGACAGGATACTGGGCTAGATGGACCTTTGGTCTGACCCAGTATGGCCGTTCTTATGTTCTTATATAAAGCACTACACAACTGGCACAGCAGCAAAAAAATCAGGCACAATCTGTCTGTGTGTAAAACATAAATGAACTTTTATTTGAGTACATTTTAAAAAAAAGCAATGTATATGTTGACCCTTGGCTGCAGTGAAGTCATTAATAACGAAAACCCTTAAAAAATCCCACTACTTAGCTTGTGCTAACAAAATGCAAACAGTTGTTATCCGAAGTGGTAGTAAGAGGAAAATAAACTATATGTTTCTCTGATCCCTGCTGTTTTATGATTTTTATAGCTTCACTAGTGCATAAACATTTCAGTGAATTGCTTTAATTGTGTGACTAGTAACCAATGAGCAGTCCCTATTGATAAAACATCCTCATTGCATTCTAGTCAGTATTTAACAACAAAAAAGACATTGCCAGTAATGACTGCACAGTCACAAGTCTCTTTGTTTTAAAATGGTTTGCCTTGAATACAAACAACCTTTTAGTTTCACTCTCTAGTTAAAATTAAAAAAAAATCTCTGCTCCCCCCAACATATTTTTCTGCTTTGTAATCCTAATAATACTCCTCATCTATATAGCACCTTTTATCTTACGATCTCAAAGTGTTCCAAGAACTTTTCTCCAGTTTACACAAGGCCCCTAATGAAGTAGCTAAGTACAAGGGTTCTCTGCAGCTAGAGAGCTCATGGGAGTTCATTCACCTTTACAGACTATGCAGCTACAGAAGCTGTCCTATCACTAAGAGTACGTCCTACTCAGAGCTACAGTGTAACAACCCCAGTGGAAGAGTCTGATTCCTTGCCACATGGTAACAATCGAGGCAAGCATCCTCTGTCTATCCCAAACTCCTAATGATGGACAGCTTCTTCCCAGCTATCTGGTAAGTAGTTAGGGAAGGGTTTATAGAGAGCTATGTAGACCAAATAACTAAAGATCATTGACAAAAGGACCTAAAGAGATCCTGACAATATCTTACATACCTTTTCTCTCAAGCTACCTTAGACCTATTTACACCCACTTGCCAATATGAAAGACAGCCTAAGTTGATAGAAAAAGGTGTAAAATGTTAGATGACGGTGTGGATGGCCCTCTTTAATGTACATCTTCTTGCAACCTCCTCTTCACTGCTTTTTTAGCTACTCTCTTCTTGCTCTGGGGGTTACCAGTTTAGGCCCTGAACCTGCAAACACATAAGTAAAGTTAAGCATGTGCACAAGGGTTTGCAAAATTGGGCTCTTAAGCTCAGTGACATTACAGAAAGAGACTAAAAGGTGATAGTTTTGGAAAATTATAAATCTGTAAACAGGGAGTTAGAATAAAATATAGAGGTTTCTGCAACTAATGTTTTAAATAGCTTTATTCTTAAAGAAACTTTAAGATTGCTAAAGGAACAACCATCATAATATGGCTATTTAGTGTTTCACAGTTTGTTCTGTTTCATTAGTTCCTATGCACTATGTTGAACTTCAGAAGGGAGCCTAAGTGAAATTCCTAGCGGGTATATAGCAGTGCAGGCAGTCCTAGAAGAAAGGTACAGAGAGTTTGATGGGTTCCCTGCATGTAATCTGACATATATGACAGAATAGCCTGAATCCTCAACTAACATTAGCTCTTATGCTCAGCTCTTAGGAAATTGGACGAATAGGTTATATATAATTTTGAACTCCATAAGCACTTTTCCAATACTCCAGTACCATATTCAATCACAATGCAATTGGAAACGATTATTCTGGCTGTACAGACTGAAGACTCAGAGTGCCATGTGTCAAGAGCCAGTGAACAAAACTAAAAGCAGCAGCTAACAACAGCCCCTTGTGTTTCTGTTCCTGGATGCACTCCAAAGGCCATGCTGGGGAGGGCATCAGCAATGTAACATTCAATATTCTTAAAAACAGACTTGCCTCCAGACTCTGAGGAAAGTTTAACATTTAACTTCCTTGAAATTTAGAGCCATTCACTAGCTTTAAAATCTTCCACTGCTGCCTTTTAAATCAGGGGTTCTCAACCTTTTTCTTTCTGAGGCCACCCTCCCACCATGCTATAAAAACTCCATGGCCCACCTGTGCCAAAACTGGTTTGCTGCATATCAAAGCCAGGGGTGGCGTTAGGGCGTAGCAAACAGGGCAATTGCCTGGGGCCTCATGCCACACAGGGCCCCGCATAGCTAATTTGCTCCGGCTTCAGCTTCAGCCCAGGTGAGAGGGCTCACAGCCCCAGGCTTCAGCACCTCATGGCGTAGCTTTGGCTTTCTGTCTTGGGCCCCAGTGAGTCTAACGCTGGCCCTGCTTGGAGGACCCCCTTAAAACTGTTCATGCCCCCCCCCGGGGGCCCCAGACCCCTGGTTGAGAACTGCTGTTTTAAATTATCAGAATTTTGTTCTTCACATAGCCATTGTACTGCAATGAAATCATCATACTGACATGTTAACAATTCACATATTTCCAAGCACTAGACTATGATGTCATAAACAGTGTTATGATGACTTCATTGAAGGAATGAAGGATAAGCTCAGTGGTGAAGGAGAGAGGCTCTAATTCAAACCAAAGTGTCAACAATACTAGTAAGAGAAAAATAGAATGTTTCTGGCAAAGTTAATTGCTTTCAGTATAAATATCTTCTCTTTTTCTCTCTTTTCGTCCTTTCATATAATAATAAACAGAAGATAGTTCAGCCTCACCTTCCTCCACTTGCAGTTACTTCCTCCCCATTTGATATTATTTCATTGATAATGAGTCACCTTGATAATAAATCTGTTATATTTGTTCCAATAATTTATTTGGTCACAGAACCATCAGGATGTAACACTCCCTGCATAAAATCCAGGACCAATCAGTAAACCTATTCCTTTCCCTCTATTTTTCTGATATAAAAGGTACACCGCTTCTGTGAAGACAGAGAATCACAAAGGCTCTTTCCCTTACAACCCTTATACCAATTTGTTAATACTCAAAAATATTGTGTAGATGTTTTGATTTCGCAAAAGGTGAATTGGGGGTAATTGAATAAACAAGGCAGAGAAGCTAGATTTCTAAGTATTTATGTCTTCTGACTTTGTTTTCTAGTTTTTTTCTTTGACAGGTCAGTTTTTTCATAACTACTGCTTCTCAGATCTTATGATATCATGTCAGACGTATTTTCCCCACCTTCTAGTTATTTGCTATTAGCATTGTGGTTGCCACCAAATTATGGATTATCACAATATAACACTAACTATATTCAACTCTATTTAATGCCAGTCCAAGTAAATTCACTGAGGCCCTGAACCAAAAGTCAATAGTAATCTGTCAATTGACTTCAATAGACTTTGAATGAGCCCCGAGAGGATCTGTGAGTAGCATGCAGTTTGTCATCTGTTTAATTGATTCTCTAATTTTAAGCCAATATCCTTGAACATCTGGGCTTTTCCACAAAATAGAGCTACATTTCTCCCACATGCATTCCAGCAGGTATCAGTAGGGGTATTAATATTCTAAAGATTTTTAGAATAGAATAACAACAAATAGAATTTGCTGTGCCCTATAATAACTTTTTCTGTCATTTCTCAAGATCTATCTCTTTTTGTATCTTTCTCTTAATTTTTTTCCCATAAACGTACACTTGCATGCAGCTTCTGCTGTTTCTAAAACTGTATTTATATTTGAAATCATCTTATTTCATATGTGTTTACCATAACTGCATGTTCAAGTTTTGTGCGTTTTCTTTTTAGCACTCTGAATTAGGTAGTGGCTAATGTACAAATACTAAATGCTGCTGAAATGGTAGGTGAGGATTCACAGATTTATTTTTAATCTCTATAGATTTAAAAGCTATGACTCTTTATAAAGACCTATATTCTGCCATATCTTCAACTCACCTAATTTTGAGTTCAAAATCCCCACCATGTACATCATAGATGTTTATTTTAGATCAGAGTCCTTTGGCTCATTCAATTTAAATAAATCTAATCTGGGATTCTTTGTGAATAATCAATTTTAATTTTAAAATGATATGACAGTAGGTCTTTATGTACCCCAGTCATTTTATCTCAATGGCCTTGTGGCTTTTACACTCTGATGTCATATGCAGTTTATTTTTCTGTTATGTATTTCTTATAACTTTTTATCTGAGATTAATATTTAGCAGTGTGAAAAAGAAATCATGATCCCAGGAGAATATCTGGTGTGATGATAGCTAATGGGCCCAAGAAGGACATCATGTATTTTTTCCCAGTTTTCTAAGTCTTTCTTTAAAATCTGATTTTATTAATAGCGTCATCTTAAAGCCATATAGTAGTTCTAGATTATTTGGTATTGGTACCCCATAATTGTCAATGGAAGTTGTGGTTACTTAGCACCTCTCAAGGTCAAGCCCTTAGAAGCTCATTCCTACTTTTGTATTTCAGCAGCCACATCAGACTGGTTGCGAGAACTGACTGATTCCCCTGAGAGTGTAAATGCTGCCCTTTTCCAGGTCACATAGGAGTTGCTTGTGAATGACTGAGATCCTTCATTGTGTGGGAGAAGTACCATCACAGAACAAAATCTCTTGGACAGCCTCCCTCTGTGCCACCAATTGAAATAGCAGTCTGGTCCAGGGAAAAGCACTTTTGTTTGAATTGAGGTCTTAATGAAAAATTACAATTAAGAGGATAGGTGAGGTATTAGTTTGTAGAGAGTATTTAAAATATTTCCCAGGTGTATCTCTGTCTTGCTTAACCCCATTACCATGCCAACAACTTGGATATGTAACAATACATCCGAGCTGTTGACTTCAAAATGGGGTGAAGATGGATGAGAAATATTCCCAAGAAATGTTTAATTTTTTGTCTTTGTTACACAGAGTGTCTGAATAAGAGTCAAAATGGGATTCATTTCTATCTCCTAGCTTCAAAGCTTCTTAATGTCTTTTGGATTGAATCCCAGAATGGCTCTACCTTATAGCACTTAAAAACATGCTGTAAGACACCATCTCTCAACTGAATTTCTATCTTACTGTACAGCTCAGGTTAAAACTGTCAGCCTTTCCTGTAAAGTTTCCTTTGAGTTAGTTGAATCTACATTTAATATATACAACTGAAATCCATCTAGTTTCATGCCATACACTGAATATTCTATCAATGTTTACAACAAGGACTTGGAAAACTGCACATATCCCTTTTATAGTGTCTAGCTGATGACTACAACTCCACTAAGTGATGTGCCAACAAACATGGGTAGTTGTTGAAGCTTTCACAAAGTGAATATAAAACCTGTCACTCAGATTGCCATACAACGTCAACAGCTTTTGAATGAAAGTTTAGAACTTAGAGACCATTTCTTTTGTCTGCAAGAAACTTGAGGCAAGAGCAGTCCATGTTACTCATGAAGATTTTGTAAGGGCAGCCAGCCAGTGGGTTAAGAACCCAATGGGTTATATTGAGCTAAAAAAAAATTTGATCAAGTTTTATATGTGTACTCCTCTGCTACAAGGGAATGATACATACTGATGGTCCTGTGACCAAATAAAAAACAATAAATCATTATATGAACCAATTTGTTGCATTACTGGAATGTTAAAATCACTGTTTGTAACTTTTATAAGAAGGCTTCTGTGGGTAAAAGAGGTGGGGTGGCAACAAGACACCATCACTTTTTTAGAGGTATGGGGCTAGAAGGTGTGGTTGCTTAGTGACCAGTGATTATGGCCTGATTACATTCAGCATTGTCAGAGGACAATCCCAACTAGTACTATATATATTTAATGCTTCAAAAGGGCCAATGTGTCAAAGATGAGGAAAATTATGAGCAAAATTAATTCAGAAGAAATAGACAAAGAAAAATGTGAATGAAAATTGGGAGTTCTTTAAGAAAAAGTATGTTAACTGGCCAAAAACCTGAGTCCACAATCAAGAAAGAAGAAAAGTTTGGCTAAAAGCCGATCCTGGTTCAGTGGCAAAGTGAAAACAGCAACTAAATTTTTTTTTAAATCAATATATAATAAATGGAAAAAGGGGGAAATAGATAGCACTCAATATAAATTACAGGTTATAAAGTACAGAAAATTGATAAGGGATGCTGAAGACATCTGAGAACTTCCATGGCTGGGAGGACTAAGGACAGTAAGGATGAGGGTTTTTTTAAAAGTATATTATGAACAAAAGAAATATTGGTAATGGTCTAGGCCTATTACTAGATGGAGATGGTAAAAGTGTTAATAATGATGCAGAAAAAAGCAGAATTGTTCAGTAAATATTTCTGTTCTGTTTGGAAAGAAACAGGATGATGTACTTGTATCATATGAGGATGATAAAGTACTTTCCAGTCCCTTATTAACTAAGGAGGATGCCAAAGAACATCTACTAAGGATAAAAAATTTAAAATCAGTACACCCTTATATCTTGTACCCAAGAATCCCAAAAGAGTTGTCTGAAAAGATCTCTGGCCCACTGATTTTCATTTTTAATAAATCTTGCAATACTGGGGAAATTCCAGAAGACTGAAAGAGTGCTAATGTACCAATATTAAAAAAAGGCATGCAGAATGACCCAGGTAAGAATAGGTCCATTAGCCTGACATCAATTCAAGGCAAAATAATAAAAAAGCTAATAGAGGATAAATAATTAAAGGATAGGAATATAACTAATGCCAGTCAACATGATTTTATGGAAAATAGGTCTTGTTAAACAAACTCTCTTTTCATTATTTGATGAGATTACCAATTTGATTGATAAAAGTAATTGTATAGATGTAATATACTTAGATTTTTATAAGGCACTTGACATAGTACCACGTGACATTTTGATTAAAAAATAACACTATACAATATCAAAATAGCATGTGCTAAATGGATTAAGAGCCAGCTAACTGACAGATCTTTAAAAGTATTTGTCATTTGGTCATCATAGAATGTGTGTGTGGGGGGGGGGGGGGGGGGGTGCCTTAAGGGGTTCCAAAGGAATCAGTACTAGGCCCAATGTTATTCAACATGTTCATCAATGATTTAGAAGTAGATATAGAATCACTGCTGATAACAGTTGTGGCTGACAATGTGATGCTGGCAGACAAGGTGACAGCTCATGCCAAGGCCCTGGGCCTCATTGAACACAGACAAATGCATAGGTGGAAACCAGTCTAGTTCACCTGTGTGTTACATTGTTAAAATAGATGTTAAGTTGATAAGAATGTGTTTATAGCGTCTAGACCTTGTGACTAACTTGCAGGATGCTGCATGTATTAGTCTCACTTATCTGTACCCCATGTTACAGAACGACAGCAAGTGTTTGCATTGTCAACTCTATAATTGTGTAACTCACCAAACAGGAAAGAAGCATTAATTAGTGAAAAGTACTGAGCCTGCAGATAAAAGGTCCGTTAAAACCAAATGAGCCATTGTGTAACATCAAAAGGATAAAGGCTTTGTTGATTGCCCTCCCCACTCACATAAACAGGAGACAGCACCAATACTTCTTTTATCACTTTGAACTCTGGGGAAGGGGATAAAAATCCCTGAGACAAGGAGAAACGTGGTTCTTTTTGCTACTTAGACTCTTAAGGGTCAAGAATCACTAAGCATAAGCAAAGGACCCCCACTGTTTTACCTAGGTTAGCTCTAAAGGACTCATAGAGATTGCTTATTATAGAAGTTTCTATTCTCTTCGGAACCCAAGATGGTATCTCCTTTGTGTGTGTATGCTACCTGTTTTAACCTTATAAATAACTCTTATTTCTTTTTCCAAGTATAAATGTTTAGTTAGTTCATTACAGGATTGGCTACAGGTGTTGTCTTTGGCTTGAGATCTGAGTACAATTGACCTGGGGTAAGTGACTGGACCTTTAGGACTGGGAATAACCTGAATATTGTGATTTTTGGTGTAAAGCAACTATCACATTGTTTTTTTAAAAAGTAGGTTTCTAGTTCTCATGATTGCAGATAAAAGTTTAAAAACATGATCGAATGTATCCTGAAGGCAACAAATGGAATGCACAAATATTTTTTTACTTTCATGGTTTTTAAGCCTGTCTCATAATTTTCATAGATTTATTTATAGGCTACATCTGCATTTGGAGCTTGGATTTTAATTCCGAGCTTGCATAGATGTATCTGTGCTAGTTCTGCTCGAGCTAATGCACTAAAAATGTCAGTGTAGCTGGGGTTGCACAGATGGCAGTTTGGACTAGACACTCCTAATACATCCCCACCCAGACCTCCTGGATATGTATGTACTTGGGCAGCTAGCCCGAGCAGCTATCCTGGCTACAGTGCTAGCACGGGACTGTCTATGCGAGCTGGGAATCACACTCCACAGCTCGAAGTGCAGATGTAGCCACAGCTTTGATTTAGGGGGCCTCAGGCACGATTTTTGAACACTGCATCAGATAAGCAAAATGCCTCTAGTAGCTCTGTGGGACTACAACTATCAAATCATCCTTGGAGATGGTAGAGCATGGGGTCAATTCAACTGACTAGTGAAGGTAGGAAGAGCAAGACTCTGTCAGCTCTCTGCTAGGGAATCTAGCATCAGCACTGGCTGCCCTTTTCTAATAGCATCTTCACTTTCAAAGCTTTAATAGCCCATCCCACACTACCTGTCAGCACTCAGACACTGCTGAGATGTTGCTCCCACCTCCAATAAGCTCATGATGCAAGGTATCACTGCCCACTTGCAACATTTTCAAACAAGCACCTTTGTGCTTTCTCCCATGCTGCCCCGCGTCCTTGGGAGGAGCTCCCTGTAAACATCTGCAGAGCCACCACATTATACTCCTTCAAATCCCTCCTTAAAACTCTTCTTTGCCATGAAAACTCTTCTTTGCCTATAAAAAACTTGACAATTAGGCTGCTGATGTACTGAGAACTAACCTATGTTGTTTCTCCTATACTGTAAGCTCTTTGAGGCAGCGGCCATATTACTACATGTTTGTCTTGTACATTTCACCCTATTACATCCCAGCCTTGGGTCCAAATAATCAGTTTGCAACTAGATAATCCATTTTTTGCTCATTAGCTTAATATTAGATCTGAACAAATAGAGTAACAATATTTTATAAACATTCATTCAAATTCTAAAGCCTACTCTGAATTGACCTTGTTTTGTCATGAGCTGTTCATGTTTCTTTTCCATGACAAGTTGAGCATCATTAGCACAAATACCCATTTATAGCAAATACCAGGCTGCATGCTTGAATGTTTTCCAAAAGTCAAATGTTCATGCTGTTAATTGGTTGGTTATCCCATCATCCAATGGGGGCACAGAAACAGTACAATAATTTATACTTATTTAACTAATGAGCACAGTGTGAATTCCTGTGTTGGATTATCAAATATTCACAACAAGTCATTCTCGAGCTATGTTACAAAACTACATTTCAGGAAGAAATACACAAATACTTCTGAATAATGAATACATCTGAAAATGGTGTGTTCTGCTCACAGTTTCTGAACAGAAAAATTCAATGAATAAATTATTTGTTGAGAATTTTTTCCTCACTTCCACTAAAAACATTACATATGCCATTTATCTTAGTCCTCCATGTGGACACCTGGGCTCAACATGCCCACTGCCTTAGGAAATTCACAGATAAATCACTAGAGAGATCAGAGAAGAACATCAAAGGTAAGAAGAGCTAGAGAAAATATTTGTCTTGTTTAAAACAAATTCTTTAGAAAAACAAAGCCACTGCCTTGTCTCACTCCCAAGAAACCCGAGACAGATAATTTCAACCCTTCATTTTTAATTTAAAGAGTTTATATGGAAGTTTTTACAGCTCACAGGTAAGCCAGTCACACCAAATGTAAAAGCTGAAAGCAGTCATAAATAAACTTTAGTGCAAACCATTACTTCATCATGAAATATGACTTTTTAAAAAATGACATGAGTTTCCTGACTGTAGTGGTCTGTGGCCATCCCTCCCCGTCAGTCTAGGAAGGAGGCCATGCCCCCTCACTACATTGTGTCTAGAAGTACAATGGTCCACAAAGGAATTAGCAGTCTCAGGGCTCTGATCCTCAGGGTGGGGCAGAGCAACAAGCACTCTCAGGGCTCTGACCTTCTGGGCAGGGCAGAGCAGTAAGCAGTCTAAAGCTCTGACACTCATGGGGTGGAGAGTGGTTTCTCCCCATCAGTCTTGGAGAGAGGCCATACTGCCTCACTACATACATACATGCATACATATGTATTTCATATTTACATATGTAACTGTGCCTTAGTGGTTCACAAATGAGGATGCCAAATTCAGGCTGAACTGCTGAGAAATAAGGCAAACAAAACCCAAAACTGCTGGTTATTCTTTTATAAGATATACCAAACCAGTCACAAAAGTAAACTCCTGTTTCACGACACTGGCTAACAAGAAAACATAAAGGCAGTTTCCTCAGGCATTCCAATTCTTATATCACAACCAAAAAAACTGGATTCAGAGATGAGTGATTCTTTACAACCAGTCTCATAGAAAGAAAGAAAGGAAGGAAGAAAGGTGAGAGTTAAAATGGGTTAAAGGAATCTATTGGCATCAGGCTTGTAGCAGTGATGAAATAAACTGCTGGCTTAAGTCAAGTCTCTGGAGTACATCCACAGTTTGGATGGGTCATTCAGTCCTTTGTTCAGAGCTTCAGTTTGTAGCAAGATTCTTCCAGAGGTAGGATGCAGGATTGAAGACAAAGTGGAGGTGTTTTCAGGGCTTTTTATAGCTTCTGCCATGTGAAGGGCAGCCCATTGTTCTTACTGTGGAAAATAACAGCAACAAGATGGAGTTTGGAGTCACATGGACAAGTCACCTGTTCATGCCCAATTTCCCTCATCATTGCACGAAGCCATTACTTACACTCCAGACAGCATGTTTACATGACAGTCCACTCAGTGTAGATGAGCGTCTCCCATGGTCCATTGTCAACCAAGCATTTCTTGATGAGCCACTTAATTTGAACAGTCCCTCCAAGATGTGCTGGGTGTTACCTTGTGAGCGTTACCCCAGGAGCAAACATTTGAAATCCAAGTATAGAGCCAATACTTAAACTTCACATACAAAAATGATACATGCATACAGATAGCATAATCATAACCAGCAAATCATAACCTTTTCGTAAACACCTCACTCGACAACCTTTGTACAATATTTGCTGCAAATATATAAAAGTGGTTGCAAAATGATCAATATGGTTATATTTTAATCAGATAATGTCACAACATATATATTTATATATATGAATATCACATAAAATTATTTTAAACAAAAGTTGTCTAACTAACAAAATACTAGAACTAACTGAAACAGGATTTCCAGTTCGCAAGAAATTTCACAATTTTGAAATTTCTCACAAACCAGAAATTCTAAAAAAAAAAAAAAAAAAAATTGCTCCCCTGAACCTACAGCTATGATTCTCTCCAGTGGGATAACTATGATATCTATCTGAACAATTCTATCCTGAAGAGTTCAGTACATTATAACGTGGCCAGGGTAGAGTTGACTACTTGATCACCCCAATGAGAGGGCTCATTTGTTCCAAAGACTATGTACTGGTTGCTGTGGTTGTTCACTAGAAAGACTGACTAACCCAAGCAAATTATTTTTGTGCTAGATTTGCAGCTGGACACCTGGCAACACCAATGCAGTGGAAAATGTGAATACAGGGTGTAAAATGCTCAATACCTTTGCTCCATTTAATACTTTTAAAAAATACTGCCTTTGCCAGTAGCCATTTGTCCAGCAGTGGGTTGAATTGACATTTCCAGAAGCATCCCAGGTTTCTGCTGTATGACTTGAACAAGCACTTGAAAAGCCCTTTCAGAAGTATAATTTTTGTGTTTCAGGGGAGTTATTTTTGTAGGCACATACTGACAGTCCCCTAGCCAGGTAATCAGTGCTCTATTTACAACCAAAATCTGTCAGGTGAAATTGCACCATCACTAGTACATTTCGATTGCATTGGATAATAAGGCGGCCAGGACCGTAGGCCGGCAGCTGGGACTGGGGCCAGCAGCAGAGCCAGGACCCTGGACGCGGGGCCGGCAGTCGGGACCCCGGGCCGGCAGCTGGGATCGGGGACGGCTGCAAAAGCTGCACCCCTAGTTCCCACACCTATGATTAGGTCAGTATTAGTTTAGTGTTAGTTAGTTGTTAGTAGAGAGTAATAGATAGTACATATAAGTTGTGAGAGGATTTATTTTGTTCCTTTCCCTCCCCTTCCTCCAGAGACCCTTACTTTCCTGGCAGGCACGCCTGGCTCTCCAGGTTTCAAACACAACTTCTCTTTTCAGGAGGCTATCCCTATTAGTGACAGTCACTCCAAGTGTGTCCACTGCTTGGGAGAGTCCCATGTCACCCAAAGGTACAACTTCTGCTTGGCCCTCAAATCCAGAACAGGAAGAACTGGCAGATTAAATGGAGGCTGCTGCTGATTGAGCATTCCCTTCAAACTGCTTCAGAATCCAGTCAAGAAACCTCGCCATACATCTGTTTCTGGGCAGATCAAGCAACCCTTTGACCTTGGTGCAGGTCTCTCCTCAGAAGGGGAAGACTATGGAGGCCTCAGAGAAGGCTTGAAAGAAGAGGAGCTTGGATTCTCATAATAAGGAACCAGCTCCCAAAATACCGCAGTGTCAGAAGTCTTGACCACCTGGCTCAATACTGTAGAGGCGTATGATCGGGGTCCACCCCATGCAAGGCCTGAATTGTTTAAGGTGGCTGTCTGGGCCAAATAACCACTTAGGCTGCACCTGGATGAGGATCCAGGGAGTGATAATGGTTAATTAAAGAGGAAACACAGCTAGACAGGAACAGGCGGGACCTGTATAAAGCCCAGTAGCTGACAGTCGAAGGCAACTGCAGAGAGAGAAGTTGCATTCACTCTCAGGGTGAGAGAAGGCAAGGTTGGAAGTAGCCCAGGGATACAGCAGTAAGGTTTAGGGTTGTGCAGACTTTGACTGTTTGTTGTAGGGTCCCTAGGCTGGAACCCAGTGCATAGGGCAGACCTGGGTTCCCCTACCAACCACTGGGGAAGTGTCACCATTAAGGGACAACAAAAGGGAAGACTGCCTGGGACAGTATTTTCCAAGAGACTTTGATGCACGCGACCTCCCTAGAAGAGGAAAACCACAGTGACCTGGCCAGAGGGCCAATCTATGAAGCAGGAGCAGTTAAGTCCTAAGAAAGCAAGACAGAGAGAATGATGGAGTGCAACCACAGAAAGGGGTGTCAGACTGGCACAGCTAATCCAAAAATGAGGGCAGAAGGTGTGCCAGCGGTGAATAGAGCACCCCATGACAAGGCAAAAGACTTGGAAAGTCTCGGATCACTAAGTCTTGGAGCACTCTGACATGGCCCTGGTACTGTCTACAGGAGAGATGACGGGCAAGAATAAGCACTCCTCCAGACCGGTGCCATTGAGCAAAGCTCTGTCATCAGTACTTCCCCAGGGAGACCCTCATCACCGTGCAGACTGAAGAACCAGACACCATCTGCACTTACTTCTGTATGCTCTAAATCGTCGGTACCATCAACTTTGACTACCACATGGGTACCAATCCTCCACTGGGTAACACAGGAATTCAGGTACTCAAAGGTCTTATAAGAACATAAGAACAGCCATACTGGGTCAGACCTAAGATCCATCAAGCCTAGTATCCTGTTCTCTGACAGTGGCCAATGGCAGGTGCGCCAAAGGGAATGAACAGACAGGTTATCATCAAGTGATCCATGCCGTCACCCAATCCCAGCTCCTGGCAAACAGAGGCTAGGGACACCATTCCTGTCCATCCTGGCTAATAGCCATTGATGGACCTATCTTCCATGAATCTATCTAGCTCCCTTTTGAACCCCGTTATAGTATTGGCCTTCACAACACCCTCTGGAAAGGAGTTCCAGAGGTTGACAGTGTGTTGCGTGAAAAAAACTTTCTTGTGTTTGTTTTAAACCTGCTCCCTATTAATTTAATTTAGTGCCCCTTGTTCTTGTATTATGAGAAGGAGTAAATAAAACTTCCTTATTTACTTTCTCTACACCACTCATGATTTTATAGACCTTATCATATTCCCCCTTTAGTCGCCTCTTATCAGTGGCAGATGAACCAGAGTATCCACTGCTCATGAGTACTGAGTGCCTCTCAGTACCGAGACCCTGATCTCTGGAGTACCAATTGTTCTCCAGTATTGCAGGGCTCTCCATCCTTTTCTGCTGGTGTCTGTCTCCATTGACGGATATTGAGGAGGATGAAGGAGACCTCCAGTCAGTCTCTTCCATCTCAGTTCAGGGTTCTCCTATCCATCCATATAGAAACCTGTTCTTTGACAGTAACAGGGAAGATTCTTGTGCACAACAAGGGTGATGGGACTGACACTGGATGACACCCCTTCCCCCATATGGGGTCCCCAATGTCCATATTGGGATCCCTGGGCTGGTTGTTGGATGCAATTTACCAGACCACCAGTGCTATCACATCAGGAGGCTAGAGTTTTCCAATTCTCTCCTCCCCAACGAGTCCCCCAACATGAAGAGACATTTAAGGAACAGGAAACTAGGAAAGTTAAAGAGGCATCCCTCAAACTCCTCTGTCATCCTCATCTCCAGATGAGGCAGTCATGTCTCTACCACTATCCATGGCTGATGATTTCCAGCAATTCTAGGACCTTATAAAGAGGATAGCTGACACTCTTCAAATGCCACTTGAAGAGGTCAAGGACTCACCATACAAACTGCTGTACATTTTGCAATCAGCAACACCCACTAGAGTTGCCTAGCCACTGATGAAGTGCTCCTGGATCCAGGAAAGACTTTGTGGCAAACACCTGCTACCATTCCATCAACTTGCAAATGGGTGAATAAAAAATATTATGTTAGCCCCAAGAACTCCAAGTTTTTGTTCTTCCACCCCCCACCCCTGCACCTAATTCTTTGGTGGTGCTGTAAATGAGGGGGTAAACAACACTACTCCAAGTCTACCCTATATGAGAAGGACCAAATGAGATTAGACCTCTTTGGATGAAAGCTTTATTTGTCTGTGACCTTGCAATTTCAGATCACAAACTATCAGGTGATCATGGCCAAATATAATTTCGTGAACTATAATAAAATTGTGGCCTTTATTGAATATTGTTTGCAGGAACTAAGGGAACAATTTCAGACTATCTTCACAGGGGGTCAACTATTAGCCAGAACTTCTCTTTAAGTGCCCTTAGATACCACAGACACTGCTGCTAGATCCATCTTCATAGCAGTAGTCATGCTCAGGGCATCATGGCTCCAACTCTCATGGTGTTGAGGACCTCCCCTTCGATGGTCAAAAGCTGTTCTCTGAAACCACAGACGAATCTCCACAAACACCAAAAGATTCCAGAGCCATATTACAATCTCTGGGTATATATAATCCTACTAAAAGGAGAAGATTTAGTAGGTCATAAACTTCCCACAGACTGCATCCTAGATTTCATAGATCCACTGAACCATCCAGGAAGAGACAGATTTCAGAGAAAGAAGGTTGGTCATCCTCCTTCCTCAAGTACCCAGTCATCATTGAAGCAACATTTTTGAGGGGTTGATTGGAGGGTCAAATCCTTCCACACTTTTAATTCTACAGCTGCAACCATTTGCCCACCTCCCCACTTTTGAAGACCACTTGATGGCAGCTCACAACAGACAAGCAGGTCATAGAAGTCATAATGTCAGGCTATACCATCCACTCTACGTCCCTCCCCCCCTCCCTTCCATCATCCTTCCCCTTCCCTCTTCAGGGACCCCTCTCATGAGCTTTTACTAAGGCAAGAAATAAGACTCTCTCCTTTGATTAGGAGCAATAGAGTCAGTCCCAGTTTCTCACAAGGAGAAGGGGTTCTACTCAAGGTATTTCTTTGTGCCAGAGAAAGATGGAGGGTGAAGACCAATTTTGGATCTAAGACTACTGCACAAATTCGTAAAGTCTCAAAAGTTCAGGATAGTGACTGGCAGCTATAATGCCTTCACTGAAGAAAGGAGATTGTTTTTTGGCCCTCAACTTACAGGATGCCTATTTCCATATAATGACACACCCATCTCACAAAAAATACCTATGCTTTGCTATAAGCCAGGAACATTTTCAATACTGAATACTTCCCTTCAGCCTCTCATTGGCTCCAAAGGTGTTTTCAAAGGTCCTAACAGTAGTGGCTGCTTACCTTTGTCAAGAGGCAATTTTAGTCTTCCTATACCTCAGCAACTGGCTATTCAAATACTTTTCTTATGAAGCCGTACTGTCATCCACTCAGAGAGCCCTTTTTCTTTTCTGAGAATTGGGTCTTCAGCTTAATATAAGGAAATCCATGTTAACCCCTGTACAGAGAATGCACTTCATAGGGCCATAAATTGATTTGTTGACAGTTAAGGTCTAGCTTCCCACAGACAGATTTATAACATTAGCAAATATAGTCAGGACCATTCAAGGGAATCCTCAGTATGGATCTGTCTAGAGCTCCTGGATCATATGGCACTTGCATCTTTGTGACCAGTCATGGAAGACTATGCCTCCACTACTGGGGGTGGCTCAGAATGACCTATTCACTGATCAGAGACAGTTTGGACAGCATGAAGAACTCCACATGAAGAACTCCCGAGACTGGTGGAACAAGTCAATTCAGCATCTGTGCAGGTATTCCTTTCATTTGCCCACCTCCAACAATAACTGTGACAACCGATGCATCCCTCTTGGGATGGGGAGATCACCTCATTACCCTCACAAATCAAGGCAGGTGATCATCTCAGGAAATCAGTGTCCACATCGATCTGATGGAACTCAGAGCAGTCAGGCATGCTTGCCTTCATTTCTTAGCTCTCATCAGAGGCAAATCAATCAGGATCATGACAGACAATGTGGCCTGAATGTTCTATATTACATTCTACATTCAAAGGGAGGAGCTAGATCCCACACCCTCTGTGCACCAAAGCAATACAATTGTGGAATTTGTGCACAGCCAATCAATTCCACATTTCAGCCAACACCTCCCCCTGGTGTTCAGAACAACACAGCAAATATTCTCAGCAGGCGTTTCTGTAAGGACAAGGAATGGGAGCTGGACTCTCAAATTCTTCAAAGTATACCCCTAACGTGGGGACTTCCAAAGGTGGATCTCTTGGCCACCTCCAGGAGCAAGATGTGCCCTCTATTCTGCTTAAGAGGAGCTCTAAGCCACTACTGTTTGAGAGATTCCTTTCTCATATTGCGGACAAAGGGACTATTCTGTGCTTTTCCTTCAACACTGCTAACACTAAGGGTGATGAACAAGATCAGACGGAACAAGACCAGGATTATCTTTTATAGTACTGACCTGAATGAGACAGGGTTAATATCCTGACCTGCTTCATCTCTGTTTCCAACCAACAATCAAGCTTCTGATCATTCCCCATCTCCTCTCCCAGGGTGCAGGTCATGTACTTCACCCCAGTACTTCCTCCACCTCAGGGATTGGTTCCTCAATAGTTTGCAGGGTTAGAATCTACCTGCCTGGCAGAAGTGCAACAAGTGTTACTGAACAGGGGAAGGGAGTCAACCTGAATAACTTACCTGTAGAAGTGAAAGAGATTCAACGATTGGTGTAAATTCCAACGACTTCTGCCTGAATCTTCTTTGTTCTCAGAAACTACCTGTTGGGCCTAAAGAAATCAGGGTTATCAATTATCTCGATTAATATTCACTTGGCTACAGAATTAGCCTTTCATCCTCCAGTAGAGGGTTTTTGAATATTTGCTTGCTCTATGTCTTCAAGGTTTATTTAAAAGTTTGGGGAACATGTACACCCAGATTAAGGACCCCACTCCAATCTGGAACCTCAGCCTGGTACTTAAATATCACATGAAACCTACATTTGAACCAATGGCAATCTGTTCCTTGCTTCACTCATCTATGAAGACAGCCTTCTTCGTAACTATCACTTTGGCCCCCAGGGTTAGGGAAATTGGGCCCTTGATGGCTGACTTCTTCCCCCCACCCTTTATGGAGTTCTTCAAGGACAAGGTATCTTTATGCCCACACCCTAATGTCTTACCTAAGGTATTACTGGAACTTCATCTTAACCCATCCAGTTATCTACCCGTGTTTTTCCCAAAACTACATAAGTCTCAACAGGAGAGCTGTTTTCATACTCTAGATGTTAGACAGGCATTAGCCTTCTATCTAGATAGAACCAAGGAATTTCAAAAGTCACCCAGACTGTACTCAATGAAGAAGAAGAGGGATGAGGATTTTGGGAACGAGGAAGATGAAGAGGTGGAGGAGGAGGGGGATAGTGCGCAGCACGCAAGCGGAGAAACCATTCTCCCAGACATCCAGGAACTGTTTATCACCCTGGAGCCAATACCTTCCCAACCCTCCCAAGGTGGGCTCATGGACCGTGAAGCTGGAGAAGGCACCTCTGGTGAGTGCACCTTTGTAAATATAATGCATGGTTTAAAAGCAAGCATGTTTAATGATTAATTTGCCCTGAAGACTTGGGATGCATTCATGGCCAGTACAGCTCCTCCTTTTAAATGGCCAACCCAACAGGTGCTTGGTATGGGAAAGGAGGGCGCTGCTGTTTGAAACCATTCCCACGTTATGAAGGTTGAAGAAGCCGAAAGACTGTGGCTTACCATGGCTGCCTGCAAGCCGAATTCTGTTGCCCGGCCCTGCATGTGTGATCTCTCACTCCAAACCGGCAGGCCCTCAATATAAGAGGCAAAATGCGACCTTGTACCGAAAGCACATGTGCTATGTAATGTTAACAGCTTGGTTCACCATGAAAGAGTCTACCCATTGTTCTCTAAAATGTATCTTTTTAAATACTACTCTCCCTTTTTTCCCTCCCACAACTGCAAATGTTTCAACCCTCCCCCTATCATCTCTGTCCCAGAGGCTAGCGCAGATAAGAAGGCGAAAAAAACGCATTCACAATGAAATGTTCTCTGAGCTCATGCAGTCCTCCCGCACTGAAAGAGCTCAGCAGAATGCTTGGAAGCAAACAATGTCAGAGTCCAGGAAAGCAGAAAATGAATGCGAGGACAGGAGGGATGAGCGAGATGAGAGGTGGCGAGAGCAAGATGAGAAGTGGCAGAAGCAAGATGATAGGTGGCGGCAGCACGGTGAGAGGAGGCAGGATGCAATGCTGAGGCTACTGGGGGATCAAACTGATATGCTCCGGCGTCTGGTGGAGCTGCAGGAAAGGCAGCAGGAGCACAGACCGCTGCTGCAGCCCCTGTGTAACCGCCAGCCTTCCTCCCCAAGTTCCAAGCCTCCTCACCCAGATGCCCAAGAACGCGGGGGGGCTCTGGGCACCCAATCACTCCACCCCAAAGAACTGCCCAAGCAACAGAAGGCTGGCATTCAATAAGTTTTGAAGTGCAGTGTGGCCTTGTCCTTCCCTCCTCCCCTCATCCACCACCCCACCCGGTGCTTTCCTCCTCCCCCACCCCTCCTGGGCTATCTTGGCAGTTATCCCCCTATTTGTGTGATGAATTAATAAAGAATGCATGATTTTGAAACAATAATGACTTTATTGCCTCTGCCATCAGTGATTGAATGGGGGAGGGCGATTGGCTTACAGGGAAGTAGAGTGAACCAAGGGAGCGGGTTTTCATCAAGGAGAAACAAACAGAACTGTCACACCGTAGCCTGGCCAGTCATGAAACTGGTTTTCAAAGCTTCTCTGATGTGCAGTGCCCCCTGCTGTGCTCTTCTAATCGCCCTGGTGTCTGGCTGCGCGTAATCAGTGGCCAGGCGATTTGCCTCAACCTCTCACTCCACCATAAAAGTCTCCCCCTTACTCTCACAGATATCGTGGAGCACACAGCAAGCAGCAATAACAATTTGAATATTGATTTCGCTGAGGTCTAACCGAGTCAATAAACTGCACCAGTGCGCTTTTAAATGTCCAAATCCACCATTCTGCATTTGCTCAGCCTACAGTTGAACAGCTCCTTACTACTGTCCAGGGTGCCTGTGTATGACTTCATGAGCCATGGCATTAAGCAGTAGGCTGGGTCCCCAAGGATAACTATAAGCATTTCAACATCCCCAACAGTTATTTTCTGGTCTGGGAAGTAAGTCCCTTCCTGCAGCTATTCAAACAGACCAGAGTACCTGAAGATGCGAGTGTCATGTAACTTTCCCGGCCATCCCACGTTGATGTCGGTGAAACGTCCCTTGTGATCCACCAGTGCTTGCAGCACCATTGAAAAGTACCCCTGGCGGTTTATTTACTGGCTGCCAAGGTGATCTGGTCCCAAGATGGGGATATGCGTTCCGTCTATTGCCCCACCACAATTAGAGAATCCCATTGCAGCAAAGCCATCCACTATGACCTGCACATTTCCCAGAGTCACTACCCTTGATAGCAGCAGCTCAGTGATTGCGCTGGCTACTTGGATCAGAGCAGCCCCCACAGTAGATTTACCCACTCCAAATTGATTCCCGACTGACCGGTAGCTGTCTGGCGTTGCAAGCTTCCAGAGGGCTATCGCCACTTGCTTCTCAACTGTGAGGGCTGCTCTCATCTTGGTATTCTTGCGCTTCAGGGCAGGGGAAAGCAAGTCACAAAGTTCCATGAAAGTGCCCTTACGCATGCGAAAGTTTTGCAGCCACTGGGAATCATCTCAACACTATGGGGTCCCACCAGTCTGTGCTTGTTTCCCGGGCCCAGAATCGGCGTTCCACGGCATGAACCTGCCCCATTACCACCATGATGTCCAAATTGCCAGGGCCCGTGCTTTGAGAGAAGTCTGTGTCCATGTCCTCATCACTATCGTGATCGCACTGTCATCGCCTCCTCGCCTGCTTTGGCAGGTTCTGCACACACTGCAGGATAATGCATGAGGTGTTTACAATGCTCGCAACAGCAGCGGTGAGCTGAACGGGCTCCATGCTTGCCATGGTATGGCATCTGCAGGAGAGCAGGGTTGCAGCGGAAGCGGTGGGTGGCGACGGATGCCACGAGAATAGATATTTATACCGAATGACGAGAGGACCTGCAAGGTGGATTCATGGCACCAGGAGAGCAGAGTTGCAGTGGAAGCGGTGGATGACTAAGCTCATTTACTCTATTGAGCTCAGTCGTCATTTACTCAATTGAGACTGAGCTCATTTACAACAGCAGGAGAGCAGAGTTGCAGCGGAAGCGGTGGATGACAATGGTTTGCAGACCTACTGCACCGTCCTCTGCCAGCAGCCCCCAGGACACAACAGCAGCGGTGATGGTGAGCTGAGCTGAGCAGGCTCCATGCTTGCCGTGGTATGGCGTCTGCACAGAAAAAAGGCCCGAAATGATTGTCTGCCGTTGCTTTCACAGAGGGAGGGGCGACTGACGACATGTACCCAAAACCACCTGCAACAATGTTTTTGCCCCATCAGGCAATGGGAGCTTAACCCAGAATTCCAATGGGCGGTGGAGACTGGGGGAACTGTGGGGTAGCTACCCACAGTGCACCACTCCGTGAGTCAATGCTAGCCACGGTATTGAGGACGCACTCCACCTATATCTGTGCTTATCTCTTCACCCTCCTTTTCAGTGTTGGAATCTGGCGTGGAGATTAACTGGACATCTCCCAACCCGTCTCCCCCAAATTCCTAGTTTAAAGCCCTTTTGATGAGATGAGCCAGCCTCCCTCCCAGAAGTCTATTTCCTTCCCTACTCAGGTGAAGTCCATCCCTTGAGAACAGCTGTCTGTCCCCGAAAGCCTCCCAGTGGCCATACATCCCAAAGCCCTCCTTATAGCACCACTCCCTTAGCCAGCTATTTATCCTCACAATTCTGTCAGCCCTTTGCTGTCCTTCTTTAGGAACAGGCAGAATCCCAGTGAAGATAATCTGAGCCTCGACTTCCTTAAGTGTCTTCCCCAGTCTGGCATAATCTCCCTTGATTCTCTGTGGTGACGACGCAGGAAAGGAAACAGAACACCAGGTTTATGGTAGCCGAAAAGCCCCTCTACCCCCCAGGAACTTTTTCTGGGGCTTTTTTTTTTCTCCTTACTTTGTTTACAACTCTTCTCATTGGTACAAATCTTGCGCATAAAGAAGGCATGCAATAGTCAGTTACATAAGATAACAAACCCATATCTTGTGCACGTGAAAGCTAGCTAGCTGCAAGGGAGACAAACAAGTCAGCCAAATAAATTCCCTAATCACAAACGCTGGGTTGAAGGCCACTCCTGCCTTGTAGCCATGGAAACAGTATGCCTTGACCATGGGCTGACAGTTTGGGGGCTATACATTCCTACAATTCTCTCTAGCGAGAACCTAGCCGTGTCATTCGTTCCTACGTGAAGGATGATCAAGGGGTTCTTACCTGCTCCTTTTAGGATCCTTTTCAACCACAGGTCCACATCCCGTATCTTAGCGCCCGGTAGACAGCACACCCTTCTGTTTTCTGGGTCTGCCCTGGTCACAGGCCTGTCTAACCTCCTCAGTAAGGAGTCCCCAATCACATAAACCTGCCTTTGCCTGGTGACAGTGTGATTTACTAATCTATCCCCTGTTCCCTGTAGTCGTAACTCCTGTCTGTTTCTATTTTCCCTTATAGTCCCCCTAGTTCCCTCCTGTATCCTCCCGGTGCTCAGTATTGATGCTGTCTCCATCAACTCCTCCCCTCTCTCTATTGGACTAGCTGCTCTTCTCTTCTTCCTCTGCCTCCCACCATCAGTTACCACCAGCTGCCTCCCCTCCTCGTTATCCAAACACCCAAACCTGTTTCTGAGTTCTATTTCCCCCTCGCTAGCCCTCCTTTTCCTTGGCCTGCTTCTCATGGTCACATGCTTCCACTGCTCTTGTTCTCCCCCCGACGTTCCCCCCTCACAGACCATAGCCCCCGCTTCCACCTGCACCCCTGAGCATTCCCCTTCCGCCACTCCCTGCCTTTGCTCCATTAGCTGCTCGAATCCCCTTCTGAACTCTACTAGGGTATCTACCTGCATCTCCAACCCTTGGATCTTTTCTTCTAGCAGGTCTATTAGGCGGCATTTCATACAGACATACCTCTGTTCAGGCACCCCCGCTAGAACCATGTACATACCGCAGCTGCCACATGCAATCATCTGCATTTTGTCCCCCGCTGCTAGGCTCATGGCTGCTATGGTCTCTGCCCACCGCTTCTGGGGAAACAAAGCACACCGGACACCGCGCCCTCCTGCCTCCCCTTCCACCTCCCCCTGTAAACTCCCACTTAAACTCCCGTTAGCAGCCCTGTTTGCCGGCTCCTGGGTGCCGCTTGCTCTCTGTCTTTTATACCATTTTTGCCCTGCTCTGATTGGCTTGTTTCCCATTCCTAGCATTAGCATATCTATTATCCAATCACCTTTATATCCTCTCTGATTAGTCCATATTTATACACCAAACACAACTGCCAAATCTGGCTGTCAATTAAAGCTGTTACACAAGTTTTAGTATTATGGGATGTTTACTATCATGGTCTGGGGACTCTCACCTAGTTTTGGACTGAGCGTGCCTGACTGACTCCTCGCTTCAGTTTTGGAGTGACCTTTACCTGACCTCAGTCTACATCTCCCTACTAACACACCAGCCATAGGCTAAACTGCTTACAACTGCCAATTCACTGTCCTTGGCTGTGTGCCAACATTGCAGGCACACTTAAATTACCAAACTTTTAAACTATAAATAATTACCTTATTTCTTTAATATATACTTATTTGTTAACTTATGCATCTTAATGTGAAGGTTCATTGTTGCCATCCCATTTCTTACCAATTTAGTTAATTTTATTGCAGTTCTTCCCCTATTTTCAATAATGGTGGCAAAGCAATCTTTTCAGTACTGTGCTTAAGAAACAAAAAAAGAGCAGCTCAAAATCCTTTCGTACCACACCGTGTTAGATAGGAAGATAACGAGCTCATCTGGGCCCAGCCAATACTGACCACACACACCTGCCAGACTTGCTGTGCCTGGGAGGAGCAAGTTTAAAAGGGGAAAGCCTATCACAGGAAGGGGTGGTAACAAGGGGAAGACAGCTGTGCTTCTGAGATGTCTGGCTACAGAAATAGATCAGTGAAAAGGTAGTCAGTTGTGGAGCTGTACGGGGAGACTTTGGCAAACCAGTAAAGTACCTAAAACCACTATGGCTTATGGTTAAAAAGCAACCTAGTCAGCAGGCTGTAAAGTGGCCATGTAGCTTGACCAAGGCAGGAGGGGAGGGGAGTTTAGGGTGCCACAGAAAGGGCGGCTTGACCCCGCGTCCTTCCTGATAAGAATTGTGTTGAAGTTGCTGATATGCCCCAGGAATGTCCAACACCTTACTGGCGTGAAATCCCCAATGGCAACGAAGTGGAGAGGCCAGGGCTTATGTACTCAAAAACCCAGAATGCTGCATAATGTTTTTGTTGAAAACTCTTCCAGTCTAATGTTCAGCCACAGTGGGTTCTACAGGAACAAAGGACTGGAAAAATCTGGCTAGAAATCTGGTATGCCATGAGAAGGCAGCAAATCACCAGAGAGCATTCCATAGGTGGAAAGAGCTTGAGCTGAGACTAAGGTTAAAGGCCACCATAGATGATCAGCATCAAGAGAAGATTGCATCCGAGTCTCTTTACTGGCAAAATGTTCTGAAAAGGCTCATTGCCATTGTGAGAATGCTTGCTACCCAAAACCTAGCACTGCATGGCACTTCAGATCAGCTGTATGTGCCAAACAATGGAATCTTCCTTAAAATTGTGGAGCTGATGGCTCAGTTTGATACTGTACTCCAGGAGCATCTAACAGTCACCACCCAAGAAATGTACACACACCACTATCTTGGAAAAACAATTCAAAATGAGATCATACAGTTACTGGCAACAAAAGTGAAACAGAAGATTGTGGCAGATCTGAGGTCAGCAAGATATTACTCTGTTATTCTGGACTGCACACCTGACATCAGCCATACAGAACAAATGACTTTAATGGCGCATTTTCTAACAACAACAAAACCTAGTGAAAATGTCTCTGCAATGGTGATTGTCAGAGAACGTTTTCTAGAATGTATTGACATTGATGATATTACAGGAGCTGGTATGACAACTGTGCTTCTTAAAAAGCTGGAAGATACGGGAATTGCGATAGATGACATGAGAGGTCAGGGCTATGATAATGGTGCCAACATGAGAGGAAAGAATAGAGGAGTGCAGACACGGATCCGAGAATTAAACCCTCGAGCTTTTTTTGTCCCAGTTCTCATTCATTGAACTTGGTGGTCAGTGATGCAGCATCAGCTTCTAGTGAGGCTGCTGAATTTTTTAATGTAATTCAAAGCATCTATGTAGTTTTCTCTGCATCAACTCATTGATGGCAAATTTTGAAGCAACATCTGGGAACATCCTCTCTGACACTGAAACCACTGAGTGCCACACAATGGGACAGTCGAGTGGAGGCGATAAAGCCTATCAAATACCAAATTGGGAAGATAGATGATGCCATAGTTGCCATTATGAAGGATAATGTATGACAGGAACTGTTCATGGGAGAACAGTGGCAGAGGGAAATGGAATCACCAGAAACATACATAACTTCAAATTTCTGTGTGGCTTAGTGTTGTGGCATGACATACTGTTTGAAATAAGTGTTGTAAGCAAGAGACTCCAAGGTGTTGGCCTTGATATATCTGGAGCAATGGAACAACTGGACAAAGCAAAGTCATACCTACAGTCTTACCGGTCAGATGAGGGATTTCAAAATGTTCTGAAGAGTGCACAGATGTTGGCAGAGAAACTTCACACTGAAGCTATTTTCCCACCCATTCAAGAATACAAGAGTCACTGAAGAAGAAGACATTTTGATTACGAGGCACGGGATAATCCCATAAGAGACCCCAAACAACAATTCAAAGTTGAATTATTTAACCAGGTACTAGATTGTGCAATACAGTCAGTTGAAGAATGTTTCATGCAGCTCAAGGGACACAGCAGTATATTTGGGATGTTGTATGATATTCCAAAACTCCTCACTATACCTGAAGAAGACCTACACCAGCAATGCAGGGCACTAGAGATAGTGTTGACACATGATGACATGTGCGATATTGATGTGAGTGATTTAGGTGATGAACTGAAAGACCTTTCAAGATACATTTCAGCAGGATCAACTCCAAAGGCTGTTCTGGAATATATGTGCACAAATAAGATGACCACCCTCTTTCCAAATGCTTTTGTTGCTCTGCGCATATTTCTAACACTTCCTGTAACCGTTGCCAGTGAAGAACGCAGCTTCCCCAAGCTGAAGTTAATAAAAACACATCTACACTCCACAATGACACAGAAGAGGCTGGTTGGCCTTGCAATCATCTTAATAGAGCATGAGCTGACCCAGACTGTGGACCTTCAGGAAGCAGTTCAAATTTTTGCAACCAAGAAGGCACGGAAAGCACCACTTTGATTATTCAAACAGATAAAAATGCCAGTGTTTACTATGCAGACAAGAAAAGTTACATTTGCTGTTCAGGCGTTTGAAAGTCAAGTGCATGTACCATGAGAGAAGTAGAACAGGAAGAAGGCAGAATTGAGACCTTTCAAAGTTTTAGCCCAAGTGTGGGGGCATGGGGGTGTCATTTGAGCTCCCAACCTCAGGTGCCAAAATGTTGTGGGCCAGCCCTGGCTATTGACAGTGTGTACTTTGTTTCTATAGCTGTACAGCTTTTAGGCACTAAGTACTTTTGATGAAGCTTTCACACAGCCTGTATTCTCTAATTGCAAACAGGCTCAAGACAAATTTGAGAGGCATCAAACTACATTGTATTACCATGAAGCAGTTGATATGTCAAGAGACTGCAAAGAATGTGGGTGACATGCTAAGTTTTCAGTATTCTCAGTACAGTATTCAATTGTTTCATTTTCAGGCAGAATATTATCCTAATATTTCAAATCAACTGAAAAAGAGTGAAAAGAAACACACAAGTCCAGTTATTCAAAATGAATTAATGGAAATTGTGGTTCCTAAAATCATGAGAGAGATTTCTGAGAAAATTTCTGGAGAGTGGTATATATGACAAATGAAACAATAGACTTCTCCAACAAAAAGCAACTGATTTTATACCTGTGATATGTGGTTGATGACATGAATATTCATGAAGATTTCACTGGATTATGCAATATAGCCTATACATCAGGAGAGATAATTTTATATGTAATTAAAGATATATTATGTCTAAATCGGAGATTCAGTAACTGTGGTGGACAATTCTATGATATGTGCCATTAATATAGTAGGTTTAATACGTGTAGAAACAAGCTTATCCTAGGAGGAACCACTAGCTATATTTACTCATTGCTTTGGCATGCTTTGAATTTGGCATGCAAGGACACTATACAAAATAATACTATCCTAAGATACTCTTGAAACTGTTTACAATATTACAAAATTCATTTAAAAATTTCCCTGAGAAGTTGTATATCAGGATATAAAATATGAAGGTGTCAGGTACATCACCAAGCATCTGTGTCCTCTGTTCGACAAGGACACTCTGAGCAGAAGCATTTACTTCAGTTTCAAGAACTGTCTTGCACTGTGTATAGCTTGGGAAGTTGTGTAGACTGCATCAAAATACCCTGTAATGAGAGTTGAACTGGTGGTACAGCAGCTCAAATGGGAAAAAAAATGACTTCCTCTGTGGTATTGAACTAGATCAAAAAGTCTTAAACATGATAGAAAATCTGTCTAATACTCTGCAAGGGTCAGATGTTTTAGCAACAGAAGGCTATTCTCTGATGAAAATGAAACTTAATTCACTTCAGTCCATTCTATCAGAATAAAGCTACAACTTATACTAGAAACAAATAAATCAGAAAAGTTAAAGGTTGGAGATAGTCAGGATGCCTGAGGTTCCAAGGAAGAGAAAAATTCTCAAGAAAATGCAGATAGGGACAGGTGAACCAAGCTATCCAAATTCAGTGAATAAATTTTAAAAGTGTATCCACTTTGAAGTAACTGATTTTACAATGTCCAGTACTAAACAGAGAAGCTACAAAATTATTCAAAATCATGAAAATCTCATAACAACCCCAAACATAACAAACACAAGTTCAAGACATGCTTCAGATGTATGGTTCCGATTTCAACCACGATCGACTGATTACTCAGCTTCACGCCAACTGTCAGCTTAGAGAAACATCAGTGAAGTCAGTTTAAAAATCTCAGTTCACTCAGCCAAATGGAAGTCAGCTCTTTTCCAAAGAAGTGAAGTTGAGAACAATGCTGTTAGCGAGCATAGTTTCAGTGTTCTACATTGTATTAAAACATGGCTTCGATCAACAAAGGAACAATCACAGCTCAACTGGTATATGATTTTACATATACACAGGGACAAAACTGATGACTCACCCTGAGAGGTGGTGCTGCAGAACTGATTTCAATAAATCCAGGATGAAGATAATTGTTTGTAACTTTTTCAGATTTCTAGGTCTTTTTTTTTTTTACTAAGGTTTTAAAAAGGTAATGCTTTTATGAGTAGGTTTGTAATGACTAAATTTGTCTACTTTGAATAAAGTGAGATTAACAAGCTTCTGTTCTAAACTCAGTTCTTCCTTTATTAATAAATCCCTATATTTGGGGGTGGGGTTTTAAAGCTCCCCCTCAAGCCCAGTTGTCTCCATTCATGAGTCTAAAAAAACAGGCATAACAGGTTGGTCTACGGGGAAGATAAAAGGATACATGGCAACAAAAATAATAGCATGTAGGCAATTTTTAACTAATCACCCAGGCAATTATTCATCAGTAATAACAGCTTTACAAAGATACACATTTATCATCTAATAAATCAGTAGACATAATTTCAACCTGAATACCATCATGCATTAACTTATCACAGAGAACAATTATAGAACAAGGACTGGAGTTGCATATGTTGAAAATAAACTATTGGTGGAAGCCATAAAGGGGTCTGTAAATCACTGAAACTTTGCAATGCAGTTGTAAGTATTCATATATGCAGTGGATGTGTAAGGTGATCTCCATATGCAGAGTCATATGAACAATTTATTTCACATGCATTCTTGTTTTGCCTGCTAAAACACAATCTTGTTTAAACAATTGAGCAAAAAACTCTTTATTCTTCTACCATCTGTGTTAAAAAAAACCATAATTACAGTATATAACATCATTAATAAAATGAAGTCCTAAAGATGACATACATTAACAAGTATGCATTACACATAGATCGTGGGTCTTCTGATTCATGAGCAGCATTGAAAATTTATTAGTTATAGAAACCCTTTTATTTGAGATTAAGTGCCCCATCCTGTTTTGCCTCCTCTACCTCTGCCCTCCCGACTACAATTCCAGTCTGTTAAGTTTTGTGTGCTGACATTTTAGAGATCAAGGGCCAATTAGTCAGATACATATGTGCAATCATGTGAAATTCAGCAGGGTTACATATATGTAACAAAGCAGAATTTGGCTGAAGGACTTTACTGTTTTTCAGTTCATTGCCAGTACACTGTAAACAAAGGGGCAGAGCAATGAGGCACATGAGGCATAGCACAAAGTAAGAGACTACATGGCATTGCAAAAGAAGAGAAGACAGAAATGACCCAGAATGGGAAGTGAAAGAAGAAAAGAGACTGACTGCACTGAACCAACGGGGGAAGGTCAGAGTACAGCAGAGGAAATAGGTCTACAGGAATGGAAGAAACACACACATAAGATATGAAATAGAAGAAAGGAGAAATGATGGCACAGAACAGAGAGGTAGGGAAAAGAGAGACATGACATGAGGTTGGTGTCACAATGAGAGACAAACTAAAAGATACACTAACAAAAAGTGTAGGTGATCAGAGTTCAGAAACGCCTTCCATGCCCTCTCTTTCCATTAGTTTGTATTGTGATAGCACTCAAAATGTGCTAGGAACTTTCCAAATTTGGAGACAGAAATATTCTGTCATTCAAAGAGTTCACATTTGTATGATGGACACAATGTGTCAACCAAGAAATACAACAGTAGATGGGGGAATTAGAAGGATAGTGATCTGGTGATATATAGAGAGAGCCCTGCAGATCTGCGGATATCCACTTTATATCTGTGGATGCAGATAGCCACAGACCATGTTTTTGGATCACGGATCAGATATGGATACAAATTTTGTAACTGCACAGGACTCTAGATATATATGATAATGTGATACATGAAGTGTTGCTGTAGCCTGTTGGTCCCAAGATATTAGACCCAGAGAGAACGTTGGTGAGAGAGACAAGCTTTTGAGCTTACACAGAGGAAGAAGGAGGAGGAGAAGAGCTCTGTGTAAGCTCGAAAGCTTGACTCTCTCACCAACAGAAGTTGATGTGATATATGACATTCATGATATACTGTATGTCATGATAGATGAAATATGATACAAAATTTTGTAACTATGGTATTTAAGGCTGATGTGAAAAGGTGTTAGCACAGAAATCAAACTGTACTTGCAAGATACGTTAACTAAATTTAATACAGATATTATTGTACACTATATACATTGTACCTTATATAGCAACATAATCTAGTAGGAAAGTTCTATTTAATTGTATCAGTTGTACCCTATTTAGCATTATAGACAGATATCTCCCATTAGATTATCTATCAATCTATCTCTTGATAGATTATGTTGCTATGTGTATATACACATTACAGCGTACATGATACATTACACATATTGCAGGATTCTCTGGAAAAGAAATATATTTTCTATGTGATGGGAGGCAATTTAAAATCCATATCATGCCTAATTCTTCATGTGAACAAAATGTTCGAATCTTGCATTGGTGTCCAAAATCAAATTATTTATGAGCTGCCTTCTGTTGACTTGTAAGTATGTCTATATTTTGTTTTCCCATATTCATTTTAGAAGAGTCACTGTCTTCACAACATTTTTTTTTTTTCTGAGTTTTTTTTTCCCCCCCCCCCCCCGCCCCCAGTGTTGAGACAGATGACTATTATAGGCTATCAACATTGGTTTTAGTTTCACTTACCTAGCCCAGCAAATGCCAATGCTGAGTTATAACCAATTTATGTTATATACTAACATATTTTTCAGAAGTTTAATATTTTGTGTAAGTCCCTGAAATCTCTGCTAGGATATTCTTTTGGTCAAATTATGGTCATCTTAAGGAATTTTTGCTTAGACCTCTTCCATATTGCATAAAGAGGTGTCAAAAAAGTATGACCCATGCATCCATGATGACTCTAATTTCATCTTAACCACATAGGCTCACACACAACAGGGCACAGGTTATCACAGTTTCACAGTTTTACTTTTACATCATGCAATAATGTTGCTGCCCGCTTCTTTGTTTAAAAGCATTTCCCCCCTCAAGTTCTTGCCTAGCCACATTTCTGCCCTTCTTTGTTCCCTCCTATAGAAATGTAGAGTATGATGGATATACCGACTAGTTGAGTATTTCCAAAAATATTGCACAAGAAATAATTCCTAAAAATATATTACAACTACCAAATAGACCAGTTATAATATTGAGGTGGTGGCTGCTAAAATATGGAGTGTTAAATGTCTTTTCCCCTTTACAAACATAAATCTGTCTTTGAAGTTACTGCTTATTAAGATTTCTACTGCATTTATTTCTTGTAAAGTACTGAAGAAAAAAAAACAGTTGCATATATTTTTGCTCAAAGACAAGAAGCATTGTTTGCATTCTCTAGACCCGTACTTATAATCCCATGACCTCCTCAGAGTCCACTGAAACCACGTAGCTGGAAAGATATGGTTTTGACATAGAAGTCATTAATTTGATAGAAATATTTGTGTTTGTTTTTGTTTTCAGTCCTCACAGGTCTTGATTTACTTCTCCCGTGTAACCTCCAACCTCCTTTCCATAAGTGAGGTGTGTGCTGTGAAACTTAGGTGGGCCCAGCCCAGGTCAAAGATTGCATCCCAGAAGCATTGCTGCCCCATTGCCAGGCAACAGTCCATTAAGCAGAGAGGAGCCCAGAAAGAGGGAACTAAAGCACCATCTCCAGATGTCCTGAAAGAGGGAATTTTGGTTCATTACCCCAGGGAGAGAGGAGGTACCCTCTGTCTGTGGGGTGACATTTAAAAGAGAAGAGAGTGAGAGCAATGGAGAGAGCCAGAGAGGAAGGGATCATCTATCTCACCTCACAGATTGACTCCTCCCCCCCAGTTTTCCCAACCTTCAGTTGGTAAATGCCATCAAGTTAGGTTCCCACAGGGGCTACCACAGGATTATGATGGGAGAGACAGCTGTCAGACAGTTCAGCTGGCTACCTCAGCTGTCATAGCCTTATCACTGAAATCTTATCTCAGCCAGCAGGAAGAGCAGAGAGCTAATATCTAAACTTGATGCCCTAGTGTGAAGAGGATTCAGACCATCTCTTGGAGCTGAAAAGCTATTTCTGAGACCCAGACTTCTCTGTGGACCACTGGACCCTTTGGAGAAGACAAACACTGGACCACAACACCTACAACAAGTACAAGTGCACCACCAACAGAAACCCAGTCTTAGGACTGACATGTTACAGGGTTGACAAAACAACTACAGTCAGGGAAACTTTGTGAGTGGTTGTTTTAAGTGACCTTTTTTTTTTTTAAAAGAGGTTTATGGCATCCTCTATGGATAGCTCTCTGTGTGTGTACATATATAATCTAGCCATATTTAAATATGTTTATTTAGTAAAATTTGCGCTTGACATTTTTGTGTTTATAATTTCTATTTATGACGGCATGTATTCCTGTATTCACACCCTACATGCTATTGTGATAATCTTTGTACAAAGTATGCCCTGTAAAGTGTCATTTCAAAACTCTTAATTTGCTGGTCAGTTATCATCTTGATGAAATATGTGTGGCAACATTGTATGTGAAGTTATATGATTCCACTGCATGATGTTATTAGCACATGTTCCAAACCCCACAGCCCTGCCCAAACTGAGATTGAGAAACAGGTCTGTCCTAAACAAAGGAATGTGTGTACTGCTTAATTTGCATGTAAGCACTAAACAGAGTCATCAAGAAGGAAGGGAAACAAAGAAAGCTCAAATAGGTGAGAAAAAAGCACCAGGAAACATCCTTCCACATACACTCTCTATCTCCTAATGCCCAGCTGGAAATGTTTTTCAAGAGAGGGACTGAAACTATAAAAAGGAGGAAAAAACACCCCAGGGGATCCCTCTTTCTCTCCTGGACCATTGCATTCACAGCACCTGAAGTAACAAAGGAAACGGTCACTGGACTCTGGGGAGAAGGGGTCCTGACCATCAGGGTTTCGTAAGTAAGGCTGCTGAAAGCATGTGATAAGAAACTTTGTTTGAATCTGATATAGTTTGTTAAGTTAGTATTAGCAAAGTTTTATCTTTATTTTTCTTGTGACTATTTCTGACTTTTATGCCTGGTTACTTGTACTCACTTAAAATCTCTCTCTTTGTAATTAATAAATGTGTTTTATCTAATCCAGTGTGTTTAAATTGAAGTGTCTGGGAAACTCCATATGGGGCGACAAGCTGTGTGCATATTATTCTCTTAAAGGAATAATTGTCTTAATATAATTTGTATCATCCAGGAGAGGTCTGGGGGGAATCTAAAACTGGGGGAGTGTGGGATTACCCTGCAGTAAAATCAAGGCTGATGAAAGCCAGAGTGTAACCCAAGTGCAGCTGGCAGGCTGCAGTTACACACAAACACTCAGGGTCTGGCTTGTGTGCTGGAAGGCTGTTTGAGAGTGGCCCAGTTGGGAGCTACTTCAGCAAGGCATTGTAAGGCACCAAGGTTTCAGGGCTGAGATGACATAGCTGCTCATTTGTCTGGATTGTACCCTGGCATGTCAGACTATTGTTTGTATAAAGCTTATTGGAGTTGTTTGGTAATTTGAGAATTGTGTACTTATTTATGAAGGGAATATAGTATCCACTGTTAGGGTTGACTATGCTTTATTTCCCAGGAGGCACTGCCATTAGAGTAGCAGTTTGAGTAATCCAGACTAGCAGTGTGGGGAATCAAGAGTTCAGCAGGGAGACCCACACTGGTAGAATGACCTGGGACTTCAGGAGGTAAAGCACATCTCACACCTACTCAGTGTGTACTCTCAGAGGTGCCTGGAGGAGAAGGGGGAGGGGGGAGGTGACACTTGCATTATATATTTTGTAACACTGCCAAAAAGCAAAACATTGAGGTTGATTGTTACATACCGGTCACACAATGTAATGGAGCAATTTAAAAAAGATTATCTAATTAGAAACTGGAGAACAAGATGAGTAGTATTTAGAACTTTCTAGAATATTTTGTGATTGAGGCCCATATCTATTCAAGTGGAGACAAAGAAAGAGAACAATTGTTATGATAGAAAAATGTAATTATCAAGCTCATTGTGAGATGGTTTTATAGTTTTGCAACCTTCAGTTTTTCCGCTTGGTTTTACTGCATTTTCACATCATCTAGAGGGGAAAAAATGTCATCTCACCCTTAACACTTAGGGTTTTAATATTATGGTGTACAATATTGTAGCTGAGAAGATGCATGAAACTGGCTTGTTTATATCACCAGGGTCAGCAGCAATTCCCAATCAATTTTACCAATTTTCTGCAAAACTGGCTGTTCATGATCTGCTCATTGAAATTCAATAAGTAGTTCACAAACTGATCAACACAATATCAAAGTAGCCAATTACAGCACAGAAAACAGGTCTTGAGAGGGGACTAATTTCTTGGGTAATTTTACTGTCAGACTGCTCAAAAATAAAGTGAAAATGAAGAAAATAATCTCACCAGAAAGAAAGGACTAGTCACAAACACAGACTGACAGGCTTGGTTTCAGCATGTTGCCATCACTGTCTAGAACATTTTAACTAGACCTCCTGCCAGCTGCCAGTCTCTCTTTTTCACTAAGCTTCTTCTTCTTCTTCTTTTTTATTTTTTATTTTTTTTTTGTAGAAATGACTTGTTCTTGATCAGTCTGCAGTATCTAATTTGAACATCTGTGTGGGCTCTTTTTCTTCATCCTGGAGTCTTAATTGGGGTTACAAGTATTACAATGTACTCAAGACCCTGATTCAGCAAGGAACTAAGCAAGTACCCAATTTTAAACACGTGAGTGGTTCAATTGACCTCAGTTGAGGCCCAAGCCTAGGGAACAAGGTGGATTGATTCACATGGAATTAACACCCTGTATCCTGCTTTTCATGCAGGCCTATTAACCCTGGAAAAACAGAGTTAAGTCAGGTGAGTATGAACAAGTTACTATACTTATTGCAGTTTTCACACTTAATGGAAGGGACTGGACCATAAGCAGTCTTGCCTAGCAGTCACAGCCAGGCTGAGGTCTGCCCACAAGGGACAGGAGTCACCAGGCCAGAACTGAAGGAAACACAAAGCCAGGTCCTGTAAACAAGAGTCAGCGTCAGAGTCAGGCCAGAGTTGAAGACTGGAGATCAGAGGTAGTACCAGGTTAGAATCAAGAGGCTGGAATCAGGGTTAAAGTTAGGCTGGAGTCAGAGACTAGCAATCAGGAGATGAGGCAAAGTCTGGCATTGCAGCAGGCCAAGGTCTGTGTGGTTGCCCAGACAACTTCCTGGGGCAACCCCTAAGTTTAAGTAGGAGCACTTGGCCAGTCATAGGGCAGCAGAGTACTGTCACTCTCTGTCACTGTCACTGTCTGGCTCTTGTGGGCCGTAATTCCTGCACCACCTACTCTCCACCGTGCGCTCTGACCGTGCTTCTACATGGCCTCCTGATGGCACTGTGGGAATATCAGGCTCCCCAAACCTGAAGAAGAGCTCTGTGTGGCTAAAAAGCTTGTCTCTCTTGGAAGTTGGTCCAATCAAAGAGATTACCTCCTCACCAACCTTGTTTCTCCAATCACATTCTCATTGCTGATTTAATTAAACTTTTTAAAATGTAGTTGTTCATATATTTTATTGAACTTCAATTAATTCCTACATATACACATTGCTAGTAACAGGTGGCAATAAGAAATGAAAATACAGGTCTGTTATTATCACGGACATTAATATGACATTTTAGATAGAAGTGTGTTCTACACTGTAGTATGTAAACTTGGCTTTAAGAATTATTCTCTCCATAGCCTCTTAGCTCTGAGAAATAGTCCCTTATTGCCTCAGTTTCTCAGTGTGTGAAATTAGAATAATCATCCAGGTGTGCTCAGAAGATTGATTAATTAATGTTCATAAAGCACCTTGAAGGTAAGAATGCTCTATACACACTTAATATAATCACATAATATATAACTATTCAAATATTGATTGCATTCAGTCTGCATCATAACAATTTACAAAGTATTTTTAAATGTGGGTCATAGATATTAACTTCCTTTAAAGTTCATTCTAAATTTGTTCACTAAGGATTTGCCTGTTCACTAATAGGTTACATCTGAATCCATTGTTGATTATTAGGAAGCATATTTTCTTAAAATATATGTTTGCTTTGAGGAACCAACCTGGTTCACTGTGATCTAGTGCTGAGTATAAAGATGCACTACCTTGCAGAAAAGCTCCTGCTCTGAGCTGTCAATTGTCATTGAGGACTACATATATTCTCTTGCCAACAGAGCTGAACTTTGGAATAGTCCCACTTTCTGGAGTTCTTTTAGCAGCGTTACATTTTCAGCATGCATCTGGGATTTAATAATTCCATACAATTCGTATAGGTTAGCGTCTGATATATTGTATGTGATACTTTGATTTGAATTGCTCTAGCTCTAATGTGTAGCCCTGTTCTGAGCAGGCTTAGAAATGGTGCTTAAAACTCTGTCACTGAGTCTCGACTACCCTAGGTTTCCATCATCACTATCATTATTGGAACTGGAATGGTAGTGGAGCAGTAAAAAAAAAAGAAGAAGAAGAAAAAGGCCATCATATAAAAGGTGAGGTCACTCACAAAATGGGAATAGTGAATGCCCAAAGTAATAGTCGAAGCAAATAGTTGGCAAACAATCTATGTTTACATAAACTGTTCATTGAATAATTTAAAGTAATGAATATGTTTGTAAAATAGAAATCTCTTTAGGGATGATTTGCAAAGAGCAGAAATAGTTACATTGATTGAATTAATTGGTTGGTGTGAATCGTTTTCCCACTTCTATTCATTATCAAAACTCAGAGGTGAGTAGGGAGTTCAGAACCCCAATTGTTTGGGTTTTCTTATATCTAAAAAACTAGGCAGTGTGGTCTAATGGACAGAGCACTGGATTTAGACTCAATAACCCTGAGTTCTATTCCCGGTTCTATCACTGACCTGCTGAGTACCTTGGCTAAGTTACTTCACTTCCCAGTGCCTCAGTTTCATCATCTGTGAAATGGGGATAATGATGCTAACTTCCTTGGTAAAGTGTTTTGAGATCTACTGATGAAAAATGCTAGGTAAGAGCTAGGCATTATTATATTATTATCTTAACACATTCTAATAGGATGAAATTCACCCCTGTGAAGTGGTTGAATTACACCCATATTGAACAGCAGAACTGTATATTGAGAGCAAAAAAAAAATAAGAACTTTTCTGTAATGGAAACTTGCTGTGCCGTGGCTCACTGAATCCATTGTGCAGGGGGATTATATTATTACTGATAGTGAATGATTCTTTCTGTACAAGTAGGAGTAATCTTCCAAAACACACTCCCCAGCCTACTTATCAAATATAATAGGGAGCAACTTTCTGCCAGATACTCTCAGCTGTATGTCTGCCACTTGATGCATCTGTGGAACATCACATGTTTTTTTTTTCTCTTATGCTGATTGAAGGGGGGAGGGCTGAAATTAATCCACTCAATATAGAGTTCATATTATAATTAATAAATAACATTGTATTTCTCTCATGATTCCTTCTCTTCCTTCAGCTTCTATTTATTAATTTATTTTTCTTTGGGTAGTGTTCTTGCCCTTTTTGCAGCTACTGCATTGATGTTCATTAGGCGCTCACTAGGCAGAGTTTCCCCCAAGCGACAATTTAATGTTAGTAAATTATTTTCTTGCCGGTATAGATCTATTCAAAAGCTATGCTATTTGGATCTCATTCCATACCATGCTTTATTGTGAAGTAAGAAAAATATGTATAAATCTTCCTTGGGGAACAAATACACATTTCTGTATGTGATGTATACACAAATCCTATCTTTAAAAAAAGACAACCTTTATGAGTTAAATCAAGCATAAATTGATTTGCTTTAAAAATGCCCTCTAGGTAAAAAACAGACAATAAAACAGAGCATTTTTGTATATCAGGTGTATTGTCATTCCATTGTAATTGAAATAAAAATGCACATTTCATTGCCCAGACAGTCGAAAAATCTATTGCGAACCCCAGGTAACTAGAGTTATGAAAGCTGACATTTACATTTGCCATATCTTGGTTAATAAATTTCACTTTCCAACTTTCCTGATATTTTCCACATATAAAGTTACTTTCATTACTCTGGAGCTTAGAATATGTGCAATCAAGTCAAAGAAATTGTAGGTGTCTAGCTTGGAAAAAAAATCAGAGAGACTTATTTCACAAACCTAAAATAATAAGGCATAAAAGTCCAATATGTTTTGTCAGGGTGTTTGCCTTTGAGTAAATCTATTTATCTTTGAGCTTATTATGAAGTAAAAATACTAATAACGTTACCAAGTTAGAAAGCTATGCAGTGATTTCATTTACTTTACTAACAGTTATAAATATTCTTGCTGTAACTATTGCATTTTGCTTAGACTGATGCAAATTGAAAGCAGCCTAAGTCAAATGACATGCAATGCAGCTGAACAATAAATGTTCAAAGACATTTTTTGAAGTTTCTGTTATTACAGTGTCTAACTTGGGTTGTCATATTGATTATGGATGTACTATGAAATATACCCACAAGCAATCGTATGTGTTTTAGCTGATGATTCATTTTAAAGCATGTGTTTTATTGCATAAATATTCACTTTCCTACTTTGATCTCACTTGATTAATTTTTTGTCTTGTTGAAACAGGCAGACATTTCAAGCTACAGAAAGCCTCCATTTTCAGGCATCTACAGCAACAAGAAATGTGTGACCACATTTAGTTTGCCAATTTGCATTGTAAGCATTATAAATTGAACAAACTACAGGCAGAAAATTTTCAAGTTTATTTAAATTCCTGGTTTAAATTAGTATTTACTAGAGTTTTAATTTTCAGTCAAGAGTGCTATTTTTCATTTACATTCAGAAGCTTATTCTATTCAAGTTATATTTTCATAATTATTTTGCATGTGTACTTTTAAAAAACATTGGACATGATTCTGATCATATTTCCAACTATGTGACTCCACTGATTCACACAGAGTTAACTCATGATCTACACTGGTATTAATGAGATCAGAATTAAGCTTAATGTATATACAATTAGTTTCTGCCTTTCATTCATGAAAAAGTTATTGAGAATTTAACTCACAGTTTCTGTTTTAGCAGATTAGTCACTGTGCCTAAAACTATTTCTCAGGGCACAATTCTGCAACTCTCACTCACGTTGAGTAGCACCTAAAATCCCGCTGGCTTCAATTTGACTATTCATGTGTGTGTTACACAACATGAGGTTTGCATAATTGGACAATCCTAAATGGTCTATAAAAGATTTTAGAAGTCAAAAATACGTGAGGGAGAAGCGAAACCTTTCAATACTACAGCCAGATTCCCACACCCCCACACCCCAAGTTACTTTCTTCTATCTGAACAGTTTGACATTTCTATTGCAGCTTAAGATCAATATTCAAGGCCATGTGGCATTCTAATGGAATATTAATAATGTGAGAGTAGGCTTGCCAGCAGGAGGTGTGTCAGGGCAATTTGACAAACACTGCTTTGAAGGACCATGACCTTGAAGGCCTCTTGCAGGGCCATGTATGAATTTGGAGAAGCTGTCAGATTGAATTTTAAAGAAGTATATATTAATATGCATGATTATGATTGAAGATTCTCTCCTAAACACAGTTTTCCTGCCAAAGAACTGGATCACAAGTAGGTAGTAGCATCCCTCTCCTGTTACTTAGGAACGTACAGGTAATGGGAGTGATATAGTTGTTGTAGTCTTCTTGACACCCAACAGGTGTACCCTGAATTCCAGGTAGTTTGCTGTTTGGAATGAAATTAATGCCTTAGCTCAAGTTTCGATTGATGCCAGATTCTGTTCCCACTGAAAATAATGGTAAAGCTCCCACTGAGTTCAACAGAAACAGGACCTGCCCTTAGAGGGCAAAGTTAGGACACATGAAGAGTTAAAACTAGGAACCTTGTCCCTATCTTTCAGGTCAGCATTTCCAAACCTGGAAACCTAAAGTCAGTGTCCCAAATCCACACCTAAATAATGTTGGTCTGGTTTTCAGAAATACTGAGCACCCACAAATTCCAGTCAAGTCAATGGAAGCTACAGGTGCTCATCATCTTTGAAAATCAGGTCACTTTTGTCTAGTATGGGCTTTGAACACCTAATCCCTAATTGTAGCCCCCAAGTTTGAAAATGTTGGTTGTAGGCTGCAAGCCAAATACTCCCAATGGTTTCTGGGAATGATCAAACAATTATGTAGTAAAGACAATATGTTGACTATGGCATAATTAAAGGGAGACAATAAAGCACTGAGGGCTCAGCTTAAAAAATATTGTAAAATTACTTGTAACCACTGAGCGAAATGATGATTGTTTAAAAAACCCTTCTATAAGAATTGAAAGTACAGAAATAAAATATAAATGATAATTACACAACCTAAGTATACATTTGTGAGAAACCATTGTCAGTAATTTTGCATTTATGATCATCATTTAAAAGGCAGATTTACACAGCAGTATATTCTCAATTACAAAAAGAACTTGCCTTTTACATAAATGTGCTACTGCTGGTATACATACATACATATGAAAGTTTGTTTGTTTATTAAATGTACAGATTAATATTTGTGAATTGTAATATCACTGGCTGGCTATGTTACTCAGCAGAGCACAAAATGAATTTGCCTAAGCATTCTTTAAAAAAAAAATCATTAACAATCCAGAGCAATATTAAATATTCTCTTATTGAATTTCTCAAATCAGAACAAAATAGGCCTTCTGGGCTTTACAGCTATAGAACCTATATAAGATTCTGAAGCTTGATTGACATCCACAGAACATAGCAGTAAGGCATTTGGGGCCTGACTTCAATGGGCTTTGAACACGCCCTTTATGATACTTTCACCACCCCAGCTCCAACATAATCTGCATAGCATGCATGGCAGTTAGCCAGGGAAAGGTACTAAATGGTCAATAAAACGTATTTTTTTTTCAAAAAAAGAAGAAAAAGATGATGAATTATATGCTTGGATATTAGAGGAAGACTTTACCATACCTACTCCCACTAGTAACTTGTCAGGTGTTTGCTTTTTAAAACAAAAAGAAATTCATTCTTTTGGTAGCTGACTCCTTGAGCCCATTCATACTTGCAAGGAGGTTTGTAATCCACTGTTTCCCCAGAGCTAATTTCCTGGTCACTTAAGTTAACCATCTAGCTATAAAGAGGTAAATGGGGGGCAGAGTCTTTAGAAAGGCCACGGAACAAATCCCAGTGGGCTGCAAGATCATTCCACATCCACAGCTTTGTTCTAGCAACATAAAATAACCTGTTTCCTTTTACTAGGCTTTTGCAACTCAATCTCTCTCTATATATATATCTTAAAATTCATAGGGTATAAAACTGAACAGTTATAATTTATGATGAACTTGTCTGTGAAATCACTGTTCTACTTACCAGCAGGAAAGCTCTGCAATTACCCTTGGCTTCTCAGTGCAATAATGATGAGATATGTAGACACTTTTCAGCTAGCTTTAGCGTATTCTTGCACATAACTTAAAAGAAAAAAGCCAAGGCACTCTTTCCTGTAGCCCTACCAATTTGCATTCTTATCAACTAAGTATGGTTGGGGTATTCATTATTTTGATGTGATGTGGTAGGTGGTATTCTATCCTCTGAGTCAGTGATGAACCTCAGTTTAACATTATGCTGGCACAAATGTCATTTTTCAGATTAAATATAAAATTAGCCTGCTTAATTGTAGGTGAATTTTGGGAGAAGGAGAGTACACTTGTCTACCCTCTCCCCTAAAATCCAAATTTAAAATTAGATTTAAATCTGAACAAACATTATTATTATTCATTTTACTAATTTCCTCTTCTGGATGACTACAGTCTTGCCTGGAGGGACTGTTTTCTTATAATGTTGCAACACTGACTAAATGTAGCTCAGACTTGCACTGCTAGCTTTCAGCCAGCAGATTTAAAAATGAGCTCCATAAAGGCATGATTTTCAGAAGCCTAATTCCTCTGTAACATCAGCTGCATTAAGTACTCCGTATATCCCCTTAGAAGCATGGCTGTATAGTGTGGCCCATTTGGAGAGGTCACCATATTGCTACCATTCTTGGTGATTTTTACATACAATTGGTAAGAACACACTTTGGGCAAAAAAACTGGCTCCCTTTAAATCAGTAGTAAAACTTCCATTGACTTAAGGAGACAAGAATTTGACCAGTACTCACTATGTAAAGCCAAGATAGTATTTGCCATAATTTCTCAGTCTTTTCATTTGTTGATGCTTATAACTTATTGGAAACTGGAGAGCGAACTGCACATTCTAAATCAACATGTATTGTTCTCCCCCATGTATACAGCATGCTTCTTTGGGATTTTTGAGTTACTTACAGTTGCTGTGCGGTTAGCACTGATACATTAACACTGAAAAATTAATACTGAATTAAAAAAAACAAGCTTATCTGGATTTTGCTAGTATATATAAGAAAAAAATTCAATTTAAAAAATTCAGTCAATTTTTAGGCTTATCAACCTTGATTACCAATGTTTATCCAATAAGTTAGATTCATTATGACCTTTGGTTAACATCTTTTTTTTAATTTTCATTAGCTTCTATCTTTTATCCTCTCCCTCACACAAATGTTTGCAAGTTGCTCTGTATTTTATTAAGAGAGAAAAGATCTTTCCAGTAAGATGGACTTTACCCATATCTAGGTAACACAACATTAAGCACATCATGTCCCCGCTACACTCACTGCAAAGTTGTATTTAACACCTTGTTAATTAACATGGCTCCTCATGGTCATATAGCTTAACTTTCTAATGGACACAAACCCTTGGAGCCTATGTTGTAGTAATGCTGTGGGGGCACATACAGGGGAAAAACCATGAAAGTGGGGTCATGCAACCCCCCTATACACCACTTAAGTTTCACTTAAACACTTATCACAGAGCTTTACTGGTTTGTAGTCTCTTTCATGGTTTCTTTGCACAGGGTAGAACTACAGCAATGGGACCCAATTTTGCACAGATATCTGCCTATGCAAAGTTCTCATTGGAAGCAATCTATAGATGGCAGTGTTACACAAAGCAGAGCCACATTGTGAAGGATTCTACTGATTGCCCACTTTGGGGATCCTAGTGATGATTACATCCCAATTTCCAGTTAGTTTTTCAACCCAAGGAGCATAGTTTCCTCTACTGCACTTAGTATATATTACCATGTCAGAAAGAGATTAAATATTCAAAGATAGCATTTTCAAAGGAGTTTTAAGGAGCAAGGTGCTCGATTCCCCTTGACATTTAATGGAAGTTGGGAACCTAATTCCATTAGGCTCCTCTAAAAATTCTAGTCTAATATATCATTATTTCTTCAAACTATCTGAACATCTAAATTATAGACCAGATTATGAATCCCTTATTCCCACTGATGAGCAATAATATACACAAGAAGTCTCACTGAAGTCAACAAGCTTTGTGCCAGTGAAAATAAGGGGTTTACAATCTGGCTCTATGTGAATAACAAAATAGTCACCTGTATAATAATAACTTGCACAGCATGCAGTGCAAACCACACCCAAATCATTTTTATTCTTCCAAGAAGTAACTAAGATATGGCTTATGTACACAAGTACATTCAATCACTTAGGATGAGCATGCACTAATTACTTTGCTGATTGTGTGTTAGTCACTTGGATCTGGATGAGAAAAGGGAGTTAGGCATTGTGATGCTGAGAATCAGAATGCCGAACATTCAGGTGCCTAGAAAATCACTGGTTTCAGAGTAGCAGCCGTGTTAGTCTGTATCCGCAAAAAGAACAGGAGTACTTGTGGCACCTTAGAGACTAACAAATTTATTAGAGCATAAGCTTTCGTGGGCTACAGCCCACTTCTTCGGATGCATATATTTCGTAGCTGTAGCCCACGAAAGCTTATGCTCTAATAAATTTGTTAGTCTCTAAGGTGCCACAAGTACTCCTGTATTTTTTAGAAAATCACTGTGATTCACAAAGCATGAGTTAGGCATCTAAGATCTTTTATAATGAATGGGGAGAGATAGGTACCTTAATCTATGATTCACAAAATCCAGCAGGGAGCTGCCTAAGGTAGACAATGAGAGGGGTGTGTGCTAAGCCCCACCCCTTCTGGGTGATAGGTACTCATTTCTACAAGTGATTCATAGCTGGGACCTCTCTTTGGAGTTAAGCACCTTTGCTCTTTTTTGAAAGAAGCCCAGGGAAAGGAGAAGGATAATCTGTTTTATAATTTTTATCCCCAGGTTTAAGGTACTAACATAGGATAAAGGAGAACCCCAGTTTAATTCCCCCATGTGTCCAAGGGGAAGGGGGGATTTGAACAGAGATCTACTATCCCTTAGTTGAGTGGTCTAACCACTGGGCTATGGATATTCTGATGTGTGTGGAAGAAGGGCAGGGGCTCCCTCAATCTCTCCTGCTGAAGCTGTTGCACTCTGAATAAATAATTAAAGGGTCCTGGGTCTCCCATATCCTAGTTTTGTGTGCTAGCCAGCAGATTATAGTATCATTCTTAGCTTGTGTTCTCTCTTGCTCATTCTCTGTCTATACTTACGGTGGCACATACAGTACATACATTGCACGACCAGCGAGCACAGGTATAAGTAGCAGAGTGGACTGTGAGGCACTACTTAGGGAAGTAAAGTACAGACATGCCAGAACCTTAGGGTATATACCCTACACAGCTCTTCACTCACACAAGCAGAGCCTCCCATGTCTACACTGCTATTTTTAGCAGAGTAGTATCCTGCTGCCTCCCGCTGCCAATGCCTTTCCCCACCACAGTGAAATGCTCCAGCCCAGTGGGAAAAGGCTCTGGCAGCTCCTCACTAGAGAGAGAGACACACACACACAAGTGAAGACAAGGCCTTAAAGAGTAATTTGGGTCACAGAGAGAACACAAGCATGAGCATGACTCTATAGCCTGTGGGTTAGAGCCCAGCCAAGCAGAGGTTTTATGCAACGCATGGAGCCTAAAACTGGGGCATTGGTATCTAACCCCTTATAAAATGTTAAGTGTGTTGCACTCTCCCCTGTACCCAGTGTCTATCTCAGCACACGCTTGCTGTGTCTATGTCTGTATACACAAAAAGGAGCAAAAACCTTGACCCCAATATATAAACCAAGTTGCTATGTCTTGTTTTACATACCTAGGGGATGGGTGGAAGTAATTTCTCCAACTCTAGGACATGCAGTCAGTATTCACAGCCTCAAAACATGAGATGCCAGGATGAGTGCATTTTTCCCTGTCTGCTGGGGAAAGTGCCTAGTGAGTAGCTGCAGTTCTACCAGCCTTGCACCTCCTCTCTCTTATCTCCTGAAAATCCCTGTCTCTGGCAGAATGCTTCTTGCACACTGGGGTGCAGGCCCACTGAGTGTTAGCACCCATTCTGTAATGAAACTGCACTGGTTTCATGGGTCAAGGCCATCAGTGGCTGTTGAAGAAGGACAGTACTCTGTGTGTTGTTACCATGCTGGAACTAAGCTGTATATGCAATTTGATGATAAATGTTATGCAAAACTGGGAACACCAAATTGTTATATGAAGGAATATGCACTGTAGCTATTTAAAATCATGCAATGCGTATAGCCTAATACTTAAAGTAATTCATTGCAACAATTTCCAACTCTTATCCAAGGCTGTCTCACTGATAGCTTGCATCAGGCAGCAAGGTCATGCTGACACCATGCTTTGTCACCGTGGCATAACTTGTCTGCCAAAAGAAATGTGCACAATGCAACAGGGATTTAAAAAGCTCCAACAGATCCTGCACAATTTTCTGTGTCCTGCAAGGGCAAGCAAGACTAATTTTCAGGAAAGGCTAAAGATTTTGGATGAGAATCAGTACAATGATTTACATATGAACGAGAAAACAATCTTTTCTTGAGTAATAGTGCAAGATTCTGAAACAAAGCCCAGCAAGTAGAAAGACTCTTGGCACATATTGAAAGATATTGTCTGTCCATGTAAAAAAAAAGATGTATTATCAAAAGATATCACATGTCTATTTTTTAAAGCCTTGCAACGCATTATTTTAGTGAACACAATTAATATGACAGACTAATTGCTGCAGTGGAAATAATAAATCTCCTGAGGCCAAAACAAATTTTCAACAGTTATAAAGACACATACAACGACTAGGATATTTATAAAAATAATGGCACTTTTCATATTCAAAATAATAATGTTTTACTGACATCTCTAATGAAATGTCAACATGCGTGCAAGGCAGATGAATGTTTAATGGGTCAAATTTACCCCTGGGATAACTCCACTGAAAGCAATATAGTTACAATAAGCATGAATCTGGTCCATTACTTTCATTGTAGAGATGGGGATTTTATGGCAACAGAGTTAAAGAAATGTGACCAAGGCCATGAGAAGATTCAGTGTCAGAGTTTGAATTATACCCCAGGAACTGGTTCCCAATCCTGTGGTCAGACTCCTGTCTCTCTCTTATTATGCAGATTTCTAGTGCTTAAAGGTGTCCTGTTTATTTTAGCAAAGTTATAAGTAATGTCAAAGTAGAAGATATCTAATTTGGAATAACATTTTTATTTTACTATGAACCAAATCATCCCCTAAAAATGTGCATTTGGAGGTAGGGAAACTAGAAATGGTCTATTATTATGATATGCCTGAACAATATTTAGCCATGGCCTCTATCCCTGCAAAAACAGGTATTTCCATCTATGTGATCTTAGGGATTAATTCTGAAGCTATCAGAATTATTTTACACCCCCATCTGCAAACTTCATTCTCATGTTTCCTACTCCCATAAGGTATGTCTACACTAGACTTCTTCCCCTCAAGTTAACTGATTAAGGGGTTCAGTGTGCGGGTGCCAGGTGGGGTCAGTGGCCTGTGATAAACAGGTGGTCAGACTAGATGATCTGATGGTCCCTTCTGGCCTTACACCCTGACTTTATGACTCTACATGTGCGGTATTGTGCTTTGTGCACTATAAGCTTGGAGGCAAGCTCTGTAGGCTCCAGCCTTTGGGGATTCTAATAAATGCATTAGCCTTTTGAATAACAGAGGACTGCTTTACTAAATGCTACCAAAGTTGCAGAAAACCTCAGCACAAGTGAAGTCCAGCCCTACCATAGTCAACAGGAGTTTTGCCATTGACTTCAATGGGGCCCGGATTTCGCTTAATGACTGTAAGTTGCAATAAAAGATCAACCCAACACTTCCCATCCCAGCTGCCAAGTGGAAATCCAGTACAGAGGCAATAAAGGTAATAGTGTCTCATTGCCATGCACTTTTCATCAGTCCCGTTGCACACATGTAGTTGCCTGATACCTCTTCGCAGGACACTATGTAGTAACTGTACGGGGAGACTTTGGCAAACCAGTAAAGTGCCTAAACCACTATTGTTTATTGCTAAAAGTAGCTGAGTCAGCAGGCTGTAAATTGGCCATGCAGCGGCCTTAGCTTAACCAAGGCAGGAGAGAAGGGGGTTTTGGGTGCCACAACTTGACCCCGCATCTTTCCTGCTAAGAATGTTGAAATTGCTGGTATATGTATTTTAGAAAAACAGGAAGCTTGTCTATAATGTACGATGAGGAATATATCTGTCAGGGTCCCAAGGCATGGACACTCTGAAAAAACCCCACATATCTGGTTAATTGACGATCATAAGGAAACCTCTTGCTTGACCTTTAAAAACTGCATGCTTAGTAAGTTTTCTTTAAGGGATATATCATTGTATAACTAATGTATAAATAAGGGGAAAAAGTTTGAGGTAGCTGGACTGCTCAGAAGGGGCTCTTCAGGGACGCTCCTTCTGGACGCATCTTGGGGTCCCCACCGGCAGACAGAGGTTTGGCCAGCGGAAGCCTGTTACGGTGCCACTCGAGATCCACACTCAGCTTCAGTAATTATCAAGAGTTGGGGGTGTTTTACTGACCTGTTGCAGACATGTGTAGGTTCTTGAGACTAAGTAAAGTTTAGCTTTAAGTGAAAGCACTCTTGTGTTGTCCTGTTTTTGCCAGTCATCGGTCAGACGGCCGTGTCTCCCTTGATTTATTTATTTATTTCCTGACACCACCTCGCACAAAGTACCAAGAGCTTTGGGTTGAAAGATCCATGGGTAACAGTAACCTCCTGCTGTGACAGCTGCAGCTCCTGGCCTCATGCCAGTGACAGTTTGCTTTTTATTCAGTGCTCAGCTTTCAGTCCAAGCTCTCTGGCCACCTACTACCAGATCTTCCCTCTGGGACTCCTGCTGCCTATCTACTGCTTTTGCTCTCACACAGCCTGAGGCTCTCTCTTAAGATCAGTCCCCTGTGAAATAAGGATATTACATCCTTTTCCTGCACTCTAGGGATTATGGGGCCCTTGCTGGCTGGATAAAGAATTCATTAGCTAGCTCCAATCTCTCCACCTCTGCCAGGGTGTGGGAAAGTTATAGTAATGAGCCAACAAGTTCATTACAGTATTATAGACTTTGGAAGCCCAAAGGGTCTTAAATAGAGGTGTCTAAAATAACTGCAGTGAAATGCAAAACTACCTGAAATTCCAAATGGGCCTCTTTTTGCTGAAAATTTCCCTCCGGGACTGAGCGTATTTTGGTGCCAAATTTACATTGAAAATAAGCCAACATTTGAGCAAAACCCTAGACAACTTCTAGGGCCCACATATTTGATTGGTAATGGATCTGCAATAAAAACATGTGAACCTTTTCTTTCCAATGTGCAGTAGACCACCTTGTCCAAACCGTAAGCAAAGTAAAATTTGAGAGTGTGTGGAATCATGTCAAACAGTGAATGCGAAATTCCATAGATCAATACAAAAATAAACTTTGGTCTGGGTCTAGGGGCCAATTTTGTCTTTAGAGTCATCCATGCAACTCCTGTTCAAGTCACTGGGAGGTTTGCATACACATCTGAGAGCAGAGCTTCTAGTTTTGAAGTTTGTCACTTCCCCCCCTCCCCTCCCTCTTTTTATACATGTAATTCTCCAGGCACAGTCAGGAGCTGAAAGCTGTGAGTGTACTCTCAATCATCCTCTGACTGCCAGCAGGCTTCTGATCCCATTTCTGTGAAAATGGAAATTGAATAGGTGAATATAAGGTGAGGAACATTTTGTTAAGAGGTAGCACTTTAAAACTTCAACTTTATTTTCAGCAAGTCAGTGGTCATTTCTTTGGACACAGAATCAGCAGCCAGAATTTGAAACTAAACCTCATCTGGTTTAAAGCAGCATAGTTTTATTTTTGGCTTCTGAACTATAGGGCCCTATTCTGCAGACCTGATGAAGGCAAGAGGGCTGGCTACAGACACCAGTGCAGTGGCACATCTGGCTCTTCGGCGGCAATTCAGCGGCAGGTCCCTTAGCCCCTCTCAGAGGGAAGGACTTGCCGCCGAATTGCCACTGAAGAATAAAGTGGCGGCGGTAGAGCTGCCGCCGATCGCAGGTTTTTGTTTGTTTGTTTGTTTTTTGTCCGTTTGGGGCAGCAAAAACTCTGGAGCCGGCCCTGGAAGGCAAAGACTCCTTGTACTGTGGTGATAGGTTCAAGGATGCTATATAGGATTGCAAGGCTGATCTGTTGAACCTCCGTAAACTCAGGTGTCAAAATCCTGCATAAAGATACAGGGTGGTTAGTGCTGTATCATACTGGCAAGTAGATTATGTGGCACAAACTTGGGTGTAAGAAGGGTTGGAGCCTCTATTTGAGCAGAGGGATCTAAGGACTGTGATAGATGTTGTCCTACAGGGGAACTCTAGGACCAACCAAACTTGCGTTGACATCTGTGACAGTCTACGCTATTATGGTCAGCACTTTTACAAAACTATGATAAATCTTGTGCAAAGTATGCCTTGTGAGGTATCATTGGAAAAGTCATTTGTTGATCATTACTGTCCTGTTGAAATGTATATATCGTCATTGTATATGAAGTTATGAGATTTTTGCTATATGTTCATTACTGAAATATGTGAGTATGAGAAATGCCCATGAACTAGCCCTGCAGTAGCAACAAAGGGGTGACCAATACCCAGCCAGGTGTTAAGCAACCATCACCGGCCATTCACCAGCAGGGGGAGCTGTAAACAAGTGATTTACAATTCATATGAAAGACAGTTGCTCAAGCACATACATCATGGGGCTGGCTAACCCCCATAACACAGCAAGGATCTTTCCATCACCTGGAGGAGATTATAAATAAGGGACAATGACATCACCACTTCACCTCTGCTCCCCCACCTATTCTGAAGGTAACAAGATCATTTGGAAGACAAAGAAACATTGAATTTGGGGGAGTGGTCCGAACTGGAAAAGCTTTCCAGTTAGCACAGACTACTGTATGTTTTAGGGGTAAGAGAAACCTTATTACTTCAAATTTGACTTAGCCTGATAAATTTTAAGAATTAGACGGTGATTTTCTTTTATTTCTTTTTGTAACCAATTCTGAAGTTCTATGCCAGGGATCAGCAACCTTTGGCACACGGCCCGTCAGGGAAATCCGGTGGCGGGCTGGGGCGGTTTGTTTGCAGCGTCCACAAGTTCGGCCGATTGCAGCTACCACTGGCCACAGTTTGCCATTCCAGACCAACGGGGGCTGCGGGAAGCAGCGTGGGCCGAGGTATATGCTGGCTGCCACTTCCCGCAGCCCCCATTGGCCTGGAACAGTGAACCACGGCCAATGGGAGCTACAGTTGGCCGAACCTGCAGACACTGCAGGTAAACAAACTGTCCCGGCCGCCAGCGGATTTCCCTGACGGGCCGTGTGCCAAAGGTTGCCGATCCCTGTTCTATGCCTATACTAATAAATCACTTAAAACCTATCTTTCTTTATTTAATCAACTTATTCTAATGTTTTATCTAAGCCAGTGTGTTTTTGACTGAAGTTTGGGAAATCTACTCAGGTTACAAAGGCTGGTGCATATCCACTACCCTTTGACAGAGTGGCAAACTAATTAATGAGCTTGCATTGTTCAATAAGGTCTTGAGCAGTGTAAAATGCACACTTCTGGGGTGCAAAGTTGAGGTTGGGGAGATTTGCTGGTGTCTCCCTGTATACAGTTCATGAATGGCTGGGGAGAGCATTTATGTACTTTGCTGGGCGTGCCTCTGCATGCTGGTGGCTGAGTGAACAGAGTCTGAAAGGGTTTGCTGTTCACTAGCATAGTAGTGTAGGAGACAGCCTGTACAGGAGAGCTAACGTGGTCACAGTAGTTCCCCAGTACTGACTGCACCCTCAGGGTTTTCATCACATCTTAGGTTGAGGTTTATCTTCTGTTATTATCTGAGTTATTAATAAAGCCAAACCCAAGGAAGAATGTATTCTATTCAAAGCAAGGTGGCAACTTCATCTGCTTACACTCCCATTGACATGGGTCATCTTTTGCCTAACTGATTTTTCCATCAGTGGAGGTGTACAGGGTATAGATAAAGGCAGAATTTGGGCCAACAATAGTTTTGCATACTCAAGCATTGCTGGATTAGAAGTTAATAATGTAATTATGTGTTCCCATATCTTTTTCTTTGTAATGGTTTTGATTTCTGCAAACTGAGCAATGAGCTCTGAACAATAGTGTGTGCTTTATTCCTTTAATCAGTGTTATCCTCTGCCAATCAGATTGCTTTTTTGATTTAAATACATCTAATACTCCTGGGGAAATTCTGCCGGGGGAACTGGAGGGAGCTGGAGGGTTCCCAGCAGCTACAATTCTCAGCATGCCCTGAAGGAAGGAGGCAGTGTGCAGGAATTTCCACACAAGCCCGGGACCCAGCATCAGGCTGGTTCTCCTTCTGAGTGGGGGGGAGGGTTGCAGCTGGACTCTGGGGGAGGAGGGGCAGAGAAACAGGAACTGGGTTGGCGTAGGGGTTTCCTTAACTCTCTATTCCTGGAGGAAATTTTTTTCTCTGTCCTGTTACAGACATAGTTGCTGATAGGTATTTTGAAATAAATTACCAAAATAATTGAAACTGGCGTGATTATATAGTGTTATTTTGACAAATAAAATATGCAGAATTTTAAAATATTTTTGCACAATTTTTAATTTTTTGGCATAGATTTCTACAAGGAGGAATATACTAGAGAACCTTAAAGAGGGTTAAGTTGGTGAGTTCAATGGTATTTTTAGATATATCAGTCAATAGAGTTAGTATAGGTATCTTGGGGCTGGTCTACACTTACCCCCCAAATCGAAGTAAGGTACGCAAATTCAGCTACGTGAATAACGTAGCTGAATTCGACATACCTTACTTCGACCTTACTGCGGTTCAGACGCGGTCCACACGCGGTGGTCAGGCTCCCCGTCGACTTCGCGGTACTCCTCTCGCTGAGCTGGAGTACCGCAGTCGACGGGGATCACTTCCTGGTTCGATTTATCGCGTCCAGACCAGACGCGATAAATCGAACTCGGAACTTCGATCCGCAGCCGTCGAACTACCGGGTAAGTGTAGACTAGCCCTTGATAGGAATACATCTCTCACTGCCATAAAGTGAGGGAGGAAGAAGAAGAACTGGAAAGTGAAGTGAAGTGATTCATAGATTCCAAGGCGAGAAGGGACCATTGTGATCATCTAGTCTGACCTCCAGTATAACACAGGCATTAGAACTTCCCCAAAATAATTCCTAGATCAGATTTTGTAGACAAAAAAAAATTGAATTTTGATTTTAAAATAGTCAATTATGGACAATCCACCATGGCCCTTGGTAAATTGTTCCAATGTGTAATTATTCTCACCATATAAATGTACTTCTCAGTTCCAGTCTGAATTTGTCTAGATTCGAATTCCAGCCATTGAATCATACCTTTCTCTGCTAGATTGAAGAGCCTGTTAATACATATTTGTTCCCCATGTGGATACATATAGATAAGGCTATGATTTAGTCATGGAGGTCACAACAGGCATGGATTCCGTGACTTTACCGGACCTCCATGACTTCTGCAGCTTCAGCAGTCAGCAGCTGAAGCCTTGGCTGGTGCCGGGGTTGGGGCTGGGGCTGGAGCTGGGGCTATGCTTCTCACATAACCCTGTGGTGGGGGCCACAGCTGGGCCATGCGCCCTTGTTGCGGCGGGGACTGCCACTGCTTGGGCCGTGCTCCCCAGCCTCACAGCTTCTGCCAGGGCCGTGCACCCCTGCCCCGCAGCTTCCGCCGGGTCTGTGCGCCTCCGCCCCACGGCTTCTGCCAGGTCCATGCTCCCCAGACCCACAGCTTCTGCCAGGGCTGTGCACCCCTGCCCCGCAGCTTCCACCGGGTCCGTGCGCCTCTGCCCCACGCCTCTGCCCCACGGCTTCTGCTGGGTCCATGCACCAATGGCTTGTGCTCCTGCCCAATGGCTTGTGCTCCTGCCCCGTGGCTTGCACTAGGTCCATGCACCTCTGCCCTGCAGCTTACAGAGGGGGCTGCAGCCACTGGGTCCATGCTTCCCTGCCCAGCAGCTTCCACCAGGGGCCTCTGCCAGGGCCGTGTGCCCCTGCCCTGTGGTGGGGGCTGCGGCTGTGCACCTCTGCCATTGTATGCTTATTTTTAATAAAAGTCACGGGCTCCGTGAATTTTTGTTTGTTGCCCGTGACCTGTTCATGACTTTTACTAAAAATAAGCATGACAAAATCTTAGCCTTACTTAGAGACAGGAATCAAGTCATCTTCTCTTTGTTAAACAGATTGAACTCCTTGTGTCTATCACTATAAGGTATGTTTTCTAATCCTGTAGTCATTGTTGTAGCTCTTCTCTGAACCTCTGCAATTTATCAACATCCTCCTTGAATTATGTGCACCAGTGCTGGACACAGTATTCCAGCAGGGGTCACTCCAGTGCCAAATCTAGAGGTAAAATGACCTCTCTACTCTTACTCAAGATTTCCCTTTTTGGTATATAAGATACTTGAAGAATAAGATTAAAATGCTTTTTAGTTAAATTTTTACTCCAAATACTTTTGTGTTGCCCGTGTTTTCACTGCCCCAGAGAATAAGAAATAGATGTATCTATTCTTAAAAAAGAAAAAGCAGCTCATAACACTTACCATTAAACCTCCCATCTCTCATGTCTTGACTACATGAACTTAAATAAAATTTACTAATGGTATGTCTTTGTGCCACTATATTTAAAAGCCTGGAACAATTTCCATTAAAAACTCTGATTTTCATGGCCTAAATTGCCTTGAGATGAAACATGATCTTCAGGTTGTCAGCCTAAATACGTAAAACATCAAACACTGGAATCTTCTTAAGACATTCTTCAGAAAACAGCAATAAAACCAGTGTTTTTTGGGGGGCAGTTGGTGGTTGGAAGAAGGAATTGTTTTGTTTTGTTCTTTGTATCTTCAGATTCCTTTTATTCTCTAAAACTAGCTTTAAAACATCAAATTAGTGTTGTGACAAAAATAAATGGAATGACCAAAATACAGCATTTACATTTAAAAATGACATGCCCACTCTGGTACCTTCTCTTCACAATTTATGTGATACATATTTACACTGACTACTACGTGGTACACAATTTGCATTCTTTAGTAATCAAAATCCCTTTGATTTCAAAAGGGAAATCTGCACAGGGAGATATTCAGTGACATTATATAGACTCTGAAGGAAGCATTAGGCTGATAACGATAATATTCTGTATCTTAATTACATACACTATATATATTATTGGAAGCATAACGGCTGCCAAGGTGCTGTTATGATGTCAGTGCAATTAAACTGAGATGGTGTTGGCTCAGCATTGTTAATGTGAAAAGTATTCTTGCTGGGCAAAATCCTGTCAAGCAGGAGATTGGCCATTTGCATCATACTTTTTGAATCAGAGCAGTGAAAATAAGGTGTAACACAGTCCCTTACAGAAGGGAAAAAAATGGATTGTTAAGAAATTTGGTTAAGGCACAGTTTTACACTCAAAGCACCCTGCTTGGATCTGATACATCAAGGAAAGCTTTATCTTGGTTTATGCTTTTTTGTTTTTGCCAAATTTTCACTTACACTCACATTAACAGTATTGTGATAAATATTGAAGCAGTCAAGAGCATTTACACTGACAATGGAAAGTATTTAAAGAAAGTTTGTTTTATTTTGTTATTTTATGTAAAACTTTTAAAGCACGGGATACTGTAATGTAAAATTGTTTTAAAAATGCATTATGGTTATTCTGTTCTTTCATGTATAAACTCAGTTGAGACAATTCTTATTTATATTATGGTGTTTGATATGTAGCTCTAATGATGAACTTACCAAGGCAAGGATATATGAGTTGAGGCTATTACTCCAGTATATAGTTATGCCTATAGGTATAGAATTCCAGGAAATAAGGAATTTCAGTTCTTTAATCAACTACAGTTCAGAGACCAAAGTAATCATGAACCTATGTTCCTAGGAGTTCTAGCAACTTCTCCACCATTCCACTTGTAGATTTGGTCTGTTTTCCAGGACACTCCAACCCTACTTGTGGACGTTTATTCAGCTTTCTCACCTCCCATTTTGCTTCTGGATTTTGTTCCAAGCGCATGTCTCCCCAGAGAGAAATTTTGGACCAACTCCTTCATCCACTTGAGGACAGTGTTATCCTTTACTCATCCTTGTTTGAATAAATAGGCACAGACTGTACAAATGAGCTAAAGGTCAAGAGGGGGAATTCACTGGTAATTTCCATTAGACACTAAAGGACACACTGTGTCTGCCCCTACAGATCTGCATAAGAAGAGGGAGAATAGGAAGAAGGCATAAGAACACAAGAATGGCCATACTGATTCAGACCAATGGTCCATCTAGCCCAATATTTGGTCTTATGACAATGGCCAATGCCAGATGCTTCAAAGGGAATGAACAGAACAGGGAAATTATCAAGTGATCCATACCCTGTTGTCCAGTGTCAGCACCTGGCAATCCGATGGAAACCCATGGGGTTGCATCCCTGACCATCTTGGCTAATAGCCATTGATGGACCTAACCTCAATGAACTTATCTAATTATTTTCTGAAACCAGTTATACTTTTGACCTTCACAACATCCTCTGGCAATGAGTTCTACAGGTTGACTGTGCATTATTTGAAGTACTTCCTTTTGTTTGTTTTAAATCGGATACCTCTTAATTGCATCAGGTGACCCCTGGATCTTGTGTTATGTGAAGGGGTAAATAACACTTCCTTATTCACTTTCTCCACACCAGTCATGATTTACAGATGTCTATCATACTCCCCCTTATTCATCACTTTTCTAAACTGAACAGTCGCAGTCTTTATAATCTCTCTTCATATGTAAGCGGTTCTGTACCCTTAATCATTTTTGTTTCCCCTTTTCCATTTCTAATATATCTTTTAAGTGATGGGATAACAGTATTCAAGGTATGGGTGTACTATACATTTATGCAGTGGCATTATGATATTTTTTCTGTTCCTTTCCTAATGCTTCCTAACATTCTGTAAGCTTTTTTGACTGCCGCTCCACGCTGAGCGGATGTTTTCAGAGAACTATCCATGATGACTCCAGATCTCTTTCTTGAGTGCTAACAACTAATTTAGACCCCATCATTTTGTATGTATAGTTGGGATTTTAATGGCCACATCATTCTATTGATTTTAAAGCAAGACTGCCCACAGAAATCAATGTGTGGGAAATTGATGGCATGATATTGGCTCATATAATTTACATCTGCATCCCTTTGGTGAAATCACAGTTGTCTGACTCTGCCACCCTGTGACAGTCCTCACTCAGGGGTTGGTTGGTCAGGTAGTGTCATCTAGTGATCAGAGCTAAGGCCTGTGACTTGCAGGGGGCTGTTGGTAGGGGAGCCCGGGTCCTCCCACTCCACCGGGTTCCAACCCTTGGCCCTTTGAGGGCTATCAGTGATCTGACAGCCATAGAAATAGGGGTTGAAGTGGTTTCCATCATATACAGGGTTTACACTTTGGTTCAATGGCTCTTAGCATCCCCACTATACAAATTGTTCCAGCACCCCTGTTGACAGCCAAGGCTGCCCTCCCTGGGCCACATCCTATCTCCACTCCCCCTTCGCCTGGGTGATTGTCCCAAAGTCACCATCCGGGTTAAGGCGGTGCGAAGGGTGCCTATTCACCATAAAACACCTTCTGGTAGTGGTGTACAGCATGGTAGCTCTTTCTCAGGCAGCAACTGCCTCCTCCTGTGGTATGGCCCAGCCTCCTGGGCCAGCTCAGGCCAAAGGCTTTCCCTCGTTAGGGGAGTCCAAACAAAAAAATTAAAGGGGATTACCAAAGTCCAGGGCTCATATGAGGGGGAGAGGGGAATGCTTCCCTCTTGGGCTGTCTCTGTGGCAAGTTCCCCCAAATCTCTCAAAAAGGGATCTTTGGGCAGTTGTTTCAGGGAGAGATTTTTGCCTTTCCTCAGCTCTCCGCTGCTAGAGCTGCAGGTTGCAGGCCTGCTCTTTTCCCTGGTCTGCCCCCAAATGAGCTGTTCCCCTGCCTTTTAACTCCTTTTCTAGTTGGAACATTTCCTACAGGCGAGGCAGGGCTAGAATAGTTCCTTAACCATTTGTTGCCCAGTGTGGAGTTTGTATACCCCATGACACACCCATACGCAAGTTGAGAAATTACCTGCTTCACGACCAGTCTTACTGCTTACACTGGAACTATTTATGGAGTAAGTATTTCATTTGAATAAAGGGTGGCAGAATCAGGTCCAATATTTTTTGGACTTTTTTTTACATTACGTGAAGCATGCACTGTTTAAAATTAGTTGGTTGGAAATGTTCAGCCAGTCCAACCATTAGACTGGTTCTACATCCATTAATGCCTTATAAAATTAGTTGCCTGCTATTATTTGGACAGGCACTGAGCTCTGATTTTAGCCCTTGTTCTTGTTACTGAGTTTTCAAAGTATCTATTTCAGTAGCATCCTCAGTATCTTTCTGATAACTACATAGGGAGAGATTACTTTTACAAATTACTGTGTCAACATTATAAATAGCCCCCATATCTTACCAGTTTCCCTTGGATATTCACACTATTGAGGAAATTGACCTTACACAGAGCATAAGTCATTCGTGACTAGGAACCTTAAACTGCAGATAGTGGAATAAATTTTGAAATTATTCAGTCTGCAACTAGCTACTCTCTTTAGCTTTCCCATCACCATAAATATGCCTGGTAAGTTATCTAGCTGAGCTCTCTGTCCAGTCAGACTGTTCTTGGTCTCTGAGTCAAATCTGTATCTCACACATTCTGCTAAGCTATGCTTCCCTTTTCTGTACATAAAAATTAATTGCAGAAGGGATGTCTCATAGTGTAGCCTTTGGAATCTAGATTATATAGTATGCTTTGTCAAAGCATCTCCAGTACTTCATGAACTTAGCACTGAAGAAAAGTCCCAGTCCTGGACTTCATTTACTGAATAGTAACAGAATGAACAGCAGCAGTTCAAGCTGTCCCATCAATAGGTTTCAGCTGTGGACCACCTTAAAGATAAGAAGCCAGTTCAATCTCCTGTTTTCTTCAGTCATTGGCCTCTCTGATAAGACCACCAGCAGGGATGTTAGTTAGGTTGAAGATTTTTGTGATGTGCACGAACTTGTAACTTATTTAACATAGCCTTGAAATTTCCTTCAGATGGTACCAGCTTTTGTTCACTACCAATCTCAGTTGGGTTCAGACCTGTGACTGAAAGGTATGGAGGATGGAGGTATGGCATCTCCAGCCCTCTGTGCCATCCATTGCACCTCAGCATCCTGCAAGTGACTTCATAGCTGTTTAGATCTAGAACTGGAACTGCTAAATTAAAAGTATGAGATACAAGGTGGGTGAGGTAATAACTTTTATAAGACCAAATTCTGTTGGTGAGAGAGACAAGCTTTTGAGATACTCAGAGCTCTTCTTCAGGGCTGGGAAATTTACTCAGCTTGTCCTAGCTAAATACAAGGTAGAACAGATCATTTAGCCTAAGTAGTTAACATATATGTCAAGGTACCATTCAAGGTGAAGTGGCCCATTAATACTTCTCTAGTTGGGGGGGGGGGAGATGGGGAAAAAACTGAGGGAAAAGGGAAGCCCTGGGTTACGTGGGTAATAGTTTGTTGTAATAAGCCATAACTCCAGTGTCTCTATTCATTCCATGATTTTTCCATGATCTTGCAAAGTTATGAATTCAAGCTCTTAGTCTCATCTTTTGAAGGTTTTATGCAGGTTTTCTTTGAAGATGAGGACTGAGAGGTCAGATATACAGTTATTGCTTTGTGAAAAGGGTTCATCCACAGGTGACATGGTTTTTGTCTTTTATCATTTTTCTGTGTGAATTCATCTGAGAATGTAGTGATTGTCTGGTTTCACCCCCATAGTTGTTACTGGGGCACTTAGTGCATTGGATGAAGTACACCACAGGTTGTGATAGTCATGTGTAATAGACATGAGTAATTATAGGCACCTATACACTACAGAATATGCTTTGAGGAGAAAGTCCGGGACGTGTACCTTAACACATTTAAAACTACTTTTATCAAACTAAGGCACTCCACCAGAGAAGTAGATCACATCATGGAATAGGCCACCCAAATACCCTGAGAGAACCTCATAGACTCATAGACTTTAAGGTCAGAAGGGACCATTATGATCATCTAGTCTGACCTCCTGCACAATGCAGGCCACAGAATCTCACACACCCACTCCTGTAACAAACCCCTAACCTATGCCTGAGTTATTGAAGTCCTCAAATCGTGGTTTAAAGACCTCAAGGTGCAGAGAATCTTCCAGCAAGTAACCCATGCCCCATGCTGCAGAAGAAGGCGAAAAACCTCCAGGGCCTCTGCCAATCTGCCCTGGAGAAAAATTCCTTCTTGACCCCAAATATGGCGATCAGTTAAACCCTGAGCATGTGGGCAAGACTCACCAGCCAGCACCCAGGAAATAATTCTCTGTAGTAACTCTGATCCTACCCCATCTAACATCCCATCACAGATCATTGGGCATATTTACCTGCTAATAATCAAGATCAATTAGTTGCCAAAAGTAGGCTATCCCATCATACCATCCCCTCCATAAACTTATCAAGCTTAGTCTTGAAGCCAGATATGTCTTTTGCCCCCACTTCTCCCCTTGGAAGGCTGTTCCAGAACTTCACTCCTTTAATGGTTAGAAACCTTCGTCTAATTTCAAGTCTAAACTTCCTAATGTCCAGTTTATATCCATTTGTTCTTGTGTCCACATTGGTACTAAGCTTAAATAATTCATCTCCCTCCCTGATATTTATCCCTCTGATATATTTATAAAAAGCAATCATATCTCCCCTCAGCCTTCTTTTGGTTAGGCTAAACAAGCCAAGCTCTTTGAGTCTCCTTTCATAAGACAGGTTTTCCATTCCTCGGATCATCCTACTAGCCCTTCTCTGTACCTGTTCCAGTTTGAATTCATCCTTCTTAAACATGGGAGACCAGAACTGCACACAATATTCCAGATGAGGTCTCACCAGTGCCTTGTATAATGGTACTAACACCTCCTTATCTTTACTGGATATACCTCGCCTGATGCATCCCAAGACCGCATTAGCTTTTTTCACGGCCATATCACATTGGCGGCTCATAGTCATCCTGTGATCAACCAATACTCCGAGGTCCTTCTCCTCTTCTGTTACTTCCAACTGATGTGTCCCCAATTTATAACCAAAATTCTTGTTATTAATCCCTAAATGCATGACCAGCTTCAATACAGAAATAAAACCCCTCCAACCAACCACACACCTCTAGTTGTCACCTACCACTCCACACTGCAACCCATATAGGATATCATGAAACAATTACAACCCATACTCAATGGGGACCACATTCTGAAATAAATCTTTCCTGAACCCCCTCTTCTGGCCTTCTAGCAACACCTCCAAATTCTCCAAGCTCATCATCAGAAGCAAGCTCTCCATGGACCATGACAACCACCTCAAAGCAGCACCAGATCCTGCCAAAACAAGAGATGTAAAACCTGTAGACATATCTCCATTACTGTGAAGATCAACACCCTCCCACCCACAAGACACCTTTCAAGATCTATGGGTCCTGCACATGCCTATCACAACACGTGGTGTACCTCATTCAGTGCACTAAGTGCCCAGTAACAACTATGTGGATGAAACCAGACAATCACTACATTCTCAGATGAACTCACACAGAAAAATGATAAAAGACAAAAACCACGTCACTTGTGGGTGAACACTTTTCACTAACAATCACCCTATATCTGATCTCTCAGTCCTCATCCTCAAAGGAAAACTGCACAACCCCTTCAAATGATGAACCTGGGAGCTTAAATTCATAACTTTTCCAGACACAAAAAAATCATGGACTGAATGGAGACTCTGGATCTATGGCTCATTATAACAATCTTTAACCCATTTAAACTATCCCCAGTTTTTATTCCCCCTTTTCCCCTCTATGACTGGAGAGGTGTTAACAGGCCACTTCACTTTGAAGGTTCTCTTGATATGTGTGTTAACTACTTATGTTAAACAATGTTTTGCCTTGTATTTAACTGTGACACTCCAAGTACATGTCCCAGATCTGAAGAAGAGCTCTGTGGAAGCTCAAAAGCTTGTCTGTCTCACCAACAGAAGTGGTTCCAAAAAAAGATATTACCTCACCCACCTTGTCTCTCTAATATCCTCTGCCCAACACAGATAATATAACACTGCACACATATATTAAAAATAAGACAGGAAATCATATTCAGTAGGGGTTTTTTTTGTCTGCACCAACTCCCCATCCCCTCCAGAATCACAGAACAAAATCACTAACAAATAAGGCTCTTATATGAAATCATGCACAAATAATTTACTATTTATACTCCAGTAGGTAGGATTTTTAGGAACAATCTACATGGATAGCACTAAAAAGGGCCTGAATAGACAAACTACCCAGAGGAATGGGGTTTGAATGGGGATAAACGTTAGAGAAACTGGTGAAAAAGAAGATTTTATGCATATGTGGTGGACATTTCCAGTCATTAAAGAGTAGCGACATGCCGTTCATAACCAAACAACACACATTGTTGGATATTTATTACCAAATGATCCTTTGGTAATCCTCCTAGATCTTCCTACTGGAAACGGTCCCACAAGAGGAAATGAAGAATTAATGTCTCATTGGCTAGTAGTTGTTCAGCTATTGGTAAAAGGAAAACATCCCAAACAGAGAGACATCGTTAAAAAAATATGGAAGGTTTTGGTTATGGAAAAGTTAACTCACTAATTATGTACCCAGCAAATCAGACAGATGACAGATAGATATCTAGATATTTGAATATCTTTTATTCAATATTCAGACAAAGTACATTCATCTACAAAAAAATCCAAAAACCAACAAAACAAACCCCAGCGTGTCTAATTTTTTGATTATTAACATTTGATAGATGTGCCTGGTATCTTAAATATGTGTATATAGACATGTTACTCCACAACAAAAAATCACTAGAAACAACATATGGTAGGGATTGTAATGATGCTTACTCTGTAATATGGTAACATCCTGTTAAATAGAAAGAACTGGTTACTGTATTTCTGCATGTAATCCAGAGAACAGGCTAAGTGGGGCTGCTATTCCTTCCATGCTCAGGTGGGTGGAGAGAGATGGGGAATGAATGGAGCTATGTCTCTATCCACACAGTGCACTGGTCAGTGGAGCTGAACTTGTGGAGGGGGGAGTAATATGCTGCTGAGGGGGGTTCAAGAACAGATGACTTTTCCGCTAGGGAGCAGAATGGGAATTGAGACTTCCAGCATCTACTGAATAACCCGTGGTCATACTGGTATTTGTAGATAACAGAGGTAGTATTTTGAGTAATACTGAACTGTCTTATCAATCTAACCAGAGTAGCTCCACTCACCAAGGTGCTGGAGGAGGTGCACACCAAAGTGGTCACTCTAACAAGGTCAGTATGAATTTTCCCACAGCTGACCCTTACCCACCCACCATCCCCATGCCAATTCTTGAACGTGTTTCATGTCACTGGCTATGCTTACACTTCCCCCATGTGATCAAGGTGTAGGATTCTGGCTGCCCCTGAGAAGGGACAAAGGAGGGGAATTGCTGCCTTTACCCTCTCCCTTCTTCCCCTCACAGACTGGCCAAATTCTGGCTGTCAATGGTTAATTTTCAAATCAATATTACGTTGAAGAGTCTAGGTACAGCAGAATTTTAGCTGCACTAGATATAGTACAAAGTTATCATGTGCAAAATAATTTAAACCACTGAGTTTACATTTCTCAGAATGCTCTGTGAAACTTCACCCTCCAACCTACTTTCTACTTTACTGATGTACTACTAAACCAAACTAAGTAGTACATCAATACACAGTTTTAATTAGGATACTGGGGCCTGAGAAATATTGGGAGTTGGAGGGGGGCAGAGAAACTATCAAGACTTGCAATGAAAAATAAAGAGCTAGAGGAAAATCAGTGTCTGGGGAATAACATGAAAGCTAACAAAATCACCAGGGCTTGAACAAAGTAATAGAAAAGAGTAGAGGTGAAGATCATCAATGTCTGGAAGCTAATACCAGGGGGACAGTGGATTGGTGTTATTGCCAGCAATAAAGCCCTGTGGCTCCAGTCATTTGTAATCTTTGCTTTAAGTATTATAACAAAAATGCAAATGTAGATTTTAAAAATGTACTAAAACAGGAGAGTAGAGTTTTTCCTCAACTGTCTAGTAATTTTTCTTCAGTGAATTTTGCCTTAAATTGTGTCTTGCTTTAGCGAGCTTCCTCCTACAGATGAAGGGAAGGTATCTCAATACAAGCATCTTACAGAAATTAGTGTAGCACAAGTTGGTTATTAGTTTAGCTTTACTGTTTCCATATTCCATTTATTGATATTAAGAATTATCAAAGTTTGAATGTTTCTGGACACTAGCATGTTTTGGAACCAGCACTGTTATTGCATACCATTACCATTGTAATGCTATTATATGCAATGGAATTCTACAAGAAACAAGTAAATTCTATTTTTGTTATGAAATAAATAGCAGAGGCATTTTGTAAAACAGCATATTCATTAAACAATACATATATAGTGCTTCAATAGCTCTTCTGCTTTCTTTCCAACATCAAGTAGCTGACAGATCACTTAATAAGCTTGCTCAAATCATTCTTTTATATTAATGGAAGTTAATGTTACACAAAATGTTTCCTTTTTATCAAAGAAGGGAACTACTCAAAAGAAAAAATAAATGGTCGAGCCTAACTTTTTAACCCTGAAATAGCAACAGGAAGGGCCTGGCTCACCAGTTTTAAACTGGTGTAACTCCACTGACTTCAGTTCAATTACTTCTGAATTATGCCAGGGTAAGATAAGACTCAGAACTGCTGTGTTTACTGAAGTTCCCTGTAATTCACAAGGTCAATCGCTATTCAGGGATTGACGCTTAGAAACATGAAATCTACAGTTGTCTTTTTGCTGCAGATGCCAACAAACAAATAAAAGCTTTCTGTATCCTGGAGTTCATTCTGCAGTATGAAGAAGCTAGATCCTTATTGCCCTTTAGAGCTGGCTTTCATGGTATAGAAGCTACAGTTCTGGAGGCACAGCTGTGATTCTTAAGACTGAGATTTTCAAACTTTCAATGGAAGTTGGGCACCTAACTTTCTTTGATGCTTTGAAAATCCTAACCTACAGCCCTATATAAATAGACAATAGAGCTATTGTATGGAGACATTGGAAAATAGGTGAGAAAAGAGGGACAAGGCAGGTGAGTGGGAAGTACCCTAAGTTCAATTAAAGGAGTGTGGTCTAGAAGGGTAATAATATATTTCTGTACTGGCCTTTAAAATGATCTCTACATTATGAACTAGAGATGTCATTCCCCTGCTCATGTACACCTACTCATGGTCACATTCATCGAGCTAGCACGGGCAGCCACGGTAGCACTGGTAGTGACAGTGGAGGCACAGCTGAGCTGTGCTCAATACAAATCTCCCGGAAACTGGTGGGTTTATAGATTCATAGATTTTAGGACTGGAAGGGACCTCGAGAGGTCATCGAGTCCAGTCCCCTGCCCGCATGGCAGAACCAAATACTGTCTAGACCATCCCTGATAGACATTTATCTAACCTACTCTTAAATATCTCCAGAGATGGAGATTCCACAACCTCCCTAGGCAATCTATTCCAGTGTTTAACCACCCTGACAGTTAGGAACTTTTTCCTAATGTCCAATCTAGACCTCCCTTGCTGCAGTTCTAGCCCATTGCTCCTTGTTCTATCCTTAGAGGCTAAGGTGAACAAGTTTTCTCCCTCCTCCTTATGACACCCTTTTAAATACCTGAAAACTGCTATCATGTCTCCTCTCAGTCTTCTCTTTTCCAAACTAAACAAACCCAATTCTTTCAGCCTTCCTTCATAGGTCATGTTCTCAAGACCTTTAATCATTCTTGTTGCTCTTCTCTGGACCCTTTCCAATTTCTCCACATCTTTCTTGAAATGCGGTGCCCAGAACTGGACACAATACTCCAGCTGAGGCCTAACCAGAGCAGAGTAGAGCGGAAGAATGACTTCTCGTGTCTTGCTCACAACACACCTGTTAATACATCCCAGAATCACGTTTGCTTTTTTTGCAACAGCATCACACTGTTGACTCATATTTAGCTTGTGGTCCACTATAACCCCTAGATCCCTTTCTGCCGTACTCCTTCCTAGACAGTCCCTTCCCATTCTGTATGTGTGAAACTGATTTTTTCTTCCTAAGTGGAGCACTTTGCATTTTTCTTTGTTAAACTTCATCCTGTTTAACTCAGACCATTTCTCCAATTTGTCCAGGTCATTTTGAATTATGACCCTGTCCTCCAAAGCAGTTGCAATCCCTCCCAGTTTGGTATCATCCGCAAACTTAATAAGCGTACTTTCTATGCCAATATCTAAGTCGTTGATGAAGATATTGAACAGAGCCGGTCCCAAAACAGACCCCTGCGGTACCCCACTCGTTATGCCTTTCCAGCAGGATTGGGAACCATTAATAACAACTCTCTGAATACAGTTATCCAGCCAGTTATGCACCCACCTTATAGTAGCCCCATCTAAATTGTATTTGCCTAGTTTATCGATAAGAATATCATGCGAGACCGTATCAAATGCCTTACTAAAGTCTAGGTATACCACATCCACAGCTTCACCCTTATCCACAAGGCTCGTTATCCTATCAAAGAAAGCTATCAGATTGGTTTGACATGATTTGTTCTTTACAAATCCATGCTGGCTTTTCCCTGTCACCTTACCACCTTCCAAGTGTTTGCAGATGATTTCCTTAATTACTTGCTCCATTATCTTCCCTGGCACAGAAGTTAAACTAACTGGCACGGTTCAGCCTTGTCTACTTTTCCACTTCCACTACCCATGCTCCACGGCTATCCTGCTAGTTATGCTCACACTGGCTTGATGAGATGTAATGTGAATATGAATACATGAGCAGGGCAATCACACCCCTAGCTTGTAGTGTAGACGTAGCCTATGACAGAATATATTGCAAGGTTTCCCTGAGCTGAGAAAATAAACTTCATTTACCGTCTCTTGAAAGAGTGTTTTTCTCCTTTATGACTGAGCATGAAAACAAGCTGTCCTGTTGCTCCTTCATCAGCTGGGTGGCTGATGATGATGGTTTTGTATTTTTCTAATATATTTGATGAATGGTTTAGAGTCATTTATGTTTTACCCACATATATTCACTGGAAGTTAAAAGTAGGAGAATAACTTGTCTAATTAATCTGCTATAATAATAATAATGAGATGGTGGGATTATTTTTAAAAGTGCTCAGTACTGGCCTAACTCTGCACCTGTAGACCTGAAGGGCAAAACTCCCATTGACTTTGATAAGAGTAGAGTTAGACCAATGCAGAGTATTTGTAAAAATCCCACTCAGGGTCTTTAGTAAGTCTGCAATAATGATAAGGATGGATGGACTTGTGTTTAAGACAATGGAATCGGAGATCCAAGAGACGTCAATTCCCAGGTCTGCCTCAGGCTTCCTGCATGACATGAGAACATAAACATAAGAACAATCATATTGAGTCAGACCAATAGTTAATCTAGCCCAGTATCAAGGGATCAATTTCAAGTGACCCATCCCCTGTCAGCCAGTCCCATTTTCTGTCAGTCAGAGGTTTAGGGACACCCAGCGCATGGGGTTATATCCATGACCATCTTGGCTAATAGCCATTGATGGACATATCCTCCATGAACTTATCTAATTCTTTTCTGAACCCAGTTATATTTTTGGCCTTAAATTATCACATGGCAATAAGTTCCACAGGTTGTGCATTGCATGAAAAAGTAGATTTTTTCTTTGTTTTAAACTTGCTGCCTAGTAATTTCATCAGATGACCCCTGGTTTTTGTGATATGTGAAGGGGTAAGTAACACTTTCCTATTCACTTTTTCCATGCTATTCATGATTTTATAGAACTCTATCATATCCCCCTTTAGTCATCTCTTTTTTAAGATGAACACTCCCAGTCCTTTTAATCTCTCCTCACATGGAAGCTGTTCCATACCCCTAATAATTTTTGTTGCCCTTCTCTGCACCTTTTCCAATTCTAATATATCTTTTTCTGATATGAGGCCACCGGAACTGCACACAGTATTCAAGGTGTGGGCGTACTATGGACCTTGGGCAACTCTTCAATCTCATTGCTTCAGTTTCTGTATCAGAAGAATGTGACTGATAATACTTCTGTACCTTATAGAGTTGTTGTGCAGATAAAATTCATCAGTGATTATTGTTGAAACAGATCTTTAATGGCCCACAGCTGGGCAGATTGTTACTGGTACCACTGAAAATTCGGATTCAATTTGCTCAATGCACAGCAGTTTATTTGAGAAAGAATCACACAAACAGTAAAAGGTTATATAATACGTCTAATGAGCCTCAATTCCCCAAGCATAGACCCTCCGTAACTATGTTCTCCTTACACAGTATCCTGATTGCAAACAAAGCAGGTATAGCTACCGGTCCTAGATGGAGACTTCTTTTCTTCTCCTCTCTTCCCCTCTCAAGTACTTAATCTGTCAAATGTCCCCCAAAGCAGGGTATTGGTTACCTTGAGACCCTCTGTCTTAAGGTGTCAAAGACCTCTTCAGATGTTAATTGGGGAACTAACTAACTAACTCTGCTTAGCATTTGTACCTCTTGTTCTCAAAGGAGTCACATGTCCCAGAAATAGGCCCTGTGGGCGTTTCATTACTGGTTTTTCTAATTAATATTTTAGATGGGGGCTGCAAAATGGATGGAGACCAAAGATCAGTTGACGTTTACCCTCTCATGAGTCATTCACTTAAGCTCTTAGTGTGGTGCCATCCTAAAGGCTCATTTTGACCTGGGTCATTTTGTACCAAGCTCACTGATCGGGTGTCTTCTGTGTTTTCTTTACTTTTGTGAGCTGGCCGTCGGCTGACCAAAGTTTTAACTAAGATACACACACACACACACACACACACACACATACACACAGCTAGAGCCTTTGATTAACTATTCAAGTGCAATTTCAGCACTTTCAGTAAATTTCCATCCCAACTGTCTGATGCTAAGAGAACCCTGTTCCCAGAATCCTCTAGCAAATTCAAACATATCAAGCCATACCAAACTCATGTTCACCACATTCATTCATATCAATCACAGCAATTCACAATAATAATTTGGCACCATCCCAACAATTATGACTTGTTCTGATACTACAGTGATGATGACCATATAAATACATAAAACAAACTATAGTGATTGGGGCAAATTTGAAGAACAATCCTTGATCTTACACTTGTGAGATCTTTATACACTGCTGTCAATTGCGGGTCCAGTTAACTGTTGGCCTGACAACTAACTGCGCTCAGGTGCACCCACAATTAACTGCACCAACAGTTGCTTGCGGGCACAACACTAGTACCTTATTGAGACCTCTTTAAACACTTCATTCAATAAAGGTTATAGATCCAAAAATACAGTTGTGTACAATATAAAGCTGTTTTAAATTGCCATTAAAGACTCAGCTACAGTAGGTCTCTAGCTGCAGCTGGCCTATGGTTAATATTTGATGAGAGCTGAAAGGAAAACATATGGCTGTGTTTTCCCCCAAAAATGAAAGTTTTGCTTTGCAATTTGATGTGTTTGCATTTATCTTAGTCACTATCTAAATGCCTCTTCGGAGAGGCTCTTACAATGCATTTCTATGCAGCCTTGTCTTATGGGAGTATTTTCCTCAGCTCAGATATAAGTCTGAAGTATGAAAGAAAAGCGACATTCCATTTCTCTTCTTGCTCATTTCTTTTTTTGTGATTTTTTTCTTATTCCATTTTCTCCTTTAGATGTTTGATTTGCAAATGATGCTGCATTCCACATTGTTATTAAGCTTCAGGCTGCAAACAAGGTAGAACATTCTTACCAGATAGGGATGAGAGAGGTGTCAGAGAAAAGCTACAAAAGGGCAAAATAGCATCAAAGTGCTTTGTCAAGAAGAATAGGGTAATAATTTATAGGTTCATAATTCCAACACATATGATTTTGCCAGGAAAATAATGACTGGAAATGTTAAAAGTCAATGTCTTAGCTAGAGCAACAACAGAATGGCAACAAATTAAATAATACCATCTCCTTCAGGTTTACGCCACTCTATCTAAGCAATATTAGAGCACAAAAAATGAAATAAAATAGGTTATGTCTAAGGCTGCATGTCTGTCATGGTGGTCACGGAAATCATGGATTCCGTGACCTCTGTGACTTCTGCAGTGGCTGATGTGGCTGGTTCCGGGGCTATCCAAGCATATCAGGCAGCCCCTGGGCCAGCCGCAATGGTCGCTGCTGGGACAGTCCCGGGCCACCACTGGGGGGCCCTCCAGCAGCAGCAGCAGTTTGGGTGTGGGAGGGAGCTCAGAGCTGAGGCAGTGGGTTGGAGGGCAGGGCAGCGCTTACCTCAGGGGGCCTCCCTGGAAGCGGCTAGCATGTCCCTGCAGTTCCTAGGTGGAGGGGCCAGGGGGCTCTGCGCACTGTGCCTGCCTGCAGGCACCACCCCTGCAGCTCCCATTGGCTGCAGTTCCTGGCCAATGGGAGATGCAGAGCCAGAGCTCATGGTGAAGGCAGTGTGTGGTGCCCCCCCTGGCCCTCCCTCCCCCTAGGAGCTGTAGGGACATGCTGGCCACTTCTGGGGAGCTGCGCAGAGCCGGTATGGAGCCTGCCAGCCCCACCAACCCTCCCCCCAAGCACCAGCAGAGGTCCTCGGCCACCCTCCCAGCACACCCAGACCGCCCCCACCCCACAGAGCACCCGCACCCCCCTAGCCCAAGTTTTAGTTAGGAGTATATAGTACAAGTCCTGGAGAGCTCATCTACATTTTAAAAGGGCATTCTAACATTTTTGTTTACTGCCCATGACCTGTCCATGACTTTTACTAAAAATACCCAGGACTAAAACATAGCCTTAGTTATGTCTATATGGAAATGACTGACAAGAATTCAGAAATTTACTCTCTGTCACAGTACAGAAACTTTGGAACTGATCCAAAGTCCACTGACTCCCATTGACTTCAGCAGGCTTTGGGTAAGATTTTACGTGCAGCGTCTCATGTGCTTCTTACAACATGCACATTCAGTTTATAGAATGTACAGGCAGAAAAAAAAATGAGGAAACTTCTGAACAGAACTTGTCTGAGAATTTCTAAAAGGGTTTTGATGGAAAAGCAGAAACTGCATAGTGTTGGGAAGGATTTCATCTTTCCTTTGCTGGCCAGTTCTCATCATCTCTTGTTTTAGTAACTTTTATAAGCCTTCCTTTTGGTTCTTTGCCTTTTTCTTCCCCTTCCACATATCCAGAAAGCCCTAATGACAAACAGCTGACAGCTCCAGTAAAACAAGATTTATAAACCAATATGCAGATTTACCAGCCAGGGAGGGAAAAATAGAAATTTTAGGCTACGTCTACACTACCCGCCTGAATCGGCGGGTAGAAATCGATCTCTCGGGGATCGAATTATCGCATCTTGTCGGGATGTGAGATTCGATCCCTGAATCGACACTTGTACTCCACCAGGGGAGGTAGGAGTAAGCGCCGTCGACGGGGGAGCTGCAGAGATCGATTTGCCGCCGTCCTCACAGTGGGGTAAGTCGGTTCCGATACGTCGAATTCAACTACGCTATTCGCGTAGCTGAATTTGCGTATCTTAAATCGACCCTCCCCCATAGTGAGGACGTAGCCTTAGTTACAGGTTACTTCACATCCTTTTCCTCATGACTTGTTTGATTTCCAAAAACAAAAACTCAGAACCAGGAAAAATCAATTTAAACTATGCAGCAATTGACACTAAAGTCCTTACTAGCTTCAGCCAGCTAGGAGGGGATGTGGACACACCCTTCCCCAAAATCAGTCTCTTTGTCACCACATTCTCCTTTCCTTTTATAACGTTGCCCCAGATCAGCCATGTGATAGGCAGAAACTGGGTAACCCCTTACATGGCAGAGCATCCATACACCTTGTCAAAAGGGCCAATGAATCATAATTATTAACATTCCATTTTTTCTCTCCATATCCATCATTTTTGAACCATTACCTGTGGCAGATAAGGATGGATGGTATATCTGGATTTCTAATATGACTATAAAGGGAATATAGTAGTTGAATTGAGTTTCCTAGCCAATAACTGTTCTTCAAAAATCTTTTATAACTGAACTGGGCAGATTTCTTGATATGTAAGAAGGGATCAGTTTATTTTAGATATGATAGGTAATGGAACTATGTTTTGAGGGAAAAGTCATCTACATTTTAATGGGGCATTCTAACATTTTGAATTCTGCCATTGCTCTAAACTATTGTAAAAAACTGAGAATAGTGCTGTAAATTATATTTCTTGTTTGATTAGTGTCCATAGGGTGCTCCACTGTAGGTGTGCTTGCATCCCTGCATTGCTGATCAGAGAACTTCGGTAGCAATGTACATTAGGCCCGCACATGTGCTGTCTCTCCTTGTGCTGCACCATGAGACTAGCCCCCCTCAGTTCCTTCTCAACTGCCCTGGCTAGAGACGGATCTATTCACAGTCAGTTAGTACCATTACTTTAAGCTGCATTTCTATAGTTAGTTAGCCTCCTAGTTTGTAGTTGTAGTTCTAGTTGTATTTTCTTCTTCTTCTTTTCTTATTTTACCCTTTAAAAAAGAAAAGAAGATTTTAGTTTCTTTCCCACCTTTTTCCTTGTTTGGAACCCCCCCCCCCTCAACAGGGTATGCCCAGCTCACCAGACTTCAAGAAGTGCCTCTCTTGCAAAGAGGCAATCCCCGTCTCAGATAGACAAGCACAAGTGCATTCGCTGCCCCAGGGAAGGCCACATTCCACAGAAGTGTGGTCTTTGCCAGCAATTCAGGCCCTGGTCTCCTAAGGATAGGGAGCTCAAGAGAAGATTGTCTTCATGGAGGCCGCTCTCCGACCCTCTGTGGACCGGTGCCACAAATCACCTGGCAGACATGAGTCTTCATGACAGACCTCAACATCTAAAGGTAGTTGATCGAATAAACAAGCCAAGGACCCCTCTCCAAATCATTGAAAAAGGGAGTGGGAAGTCCCCATAGTGAGCCCTGAGATAGCCATAGAGGTTCACTGGCATGCTCAGTATCCTTGGTATCATCAGCACCGAGACCTTCTCAATCTGGTACCCATGGCTCATGGCAATTCTCAGCAGCAGGTACCCTATGGACCTGAAAAGCTGATGGACCTGATGGGCATGAGCACTGAGTCAATGGCATCGAGGGACAAAGACAGTAGCAATCCCTCCTTTAAGAAGAAACTGGTACACGATCCCACATCTGTACTTCCCTTTAGGCCTCACCCGGCAGAGTAGTGACCAGTGTGGACAAGGTCCCTGTCCTCCCCAGAACCACTACCACCATTGGGATAATCATTAATGTCAGAATCCCATCACTCCAGAGACCTCCACATGCCAGATTCACCACAATCCCCACCTCTAAGTACCAGGACCTCTGCACTAAGCCTCAAGCATGGGAAATATCCCCACTGCCATGCCCCTCTGCTCTCGAGTGAGCATTCAGACAGTGAGACAAAGGAGGTAGTGTCACAGTACTCCTCCCAAGCTCCATTATGGTGCTTATTACCATGACAGCCCAAGGATACAGCCACAGATGGCCCCACCACCATCATCTTGGTATGGCCACTCATGGGTGCCACCACCAGGCTCTATGCTACCACTACACCAGTGGTCATATTGGGACCCTTGGGCAGTGCACCGCCAGCAAGCCTCTTGGGCTTTGAGCCTCACCTAGGAGCCCTGGAGGCAAATCCCCTTGGCTGCAGCATCCAAGGCTTCAGAACCACCTCTAGAGGAACAGGAAGCTGATACGAAGGAGGAAGTGACACCAAGGACTATATCCTCTTCCTCTCCGGATGAAGTTGTCATGCCTCCTCCACCATCTTTGGCAGATGACTTCCATCTCTTCCAGGAGCTGGCAAAGACAGTGCCAGATACCCTCCAGATACCATCAATTCCTTGACATCCTCCAATCTTTGTCCTCATCCAAGATTACCCTCCCAATTAATGAGGCGCCATTTTAGACCCGCAAAGATAGTGTGGCAAACCTGAACCTCAGTGCACCAACCTGCAAATGGGAGGACAACAAATACTATGTCCCTGCCAAGGAATCTGAATTCCTATTTTCTCACACACCATCCAACTCCATTGTGGTGGACGCCGTCAACTCCTGCAGCTGACAATGCCAGTCAAGGGCTACTCCCTATGATAGGAATTAGATCTTTTTGGTAGAAAAGCATATTCTTCAGCCACTCTACAATTCTGCATCACCAATTATCAGGCCCTCATGGCGAAATATGATTATATAAATTACTCAAAACTGAATGACTTTATTGAAAAAATGCCAGAAGCACATTGTGACTCTTGTAAGGCCATTATCCAGGAGGGTCAATTAGTGGCAAAGACATCACTTCAGTCTGCCCTCGATGCAGTCAACACAGAAGCTAAGTCCATCTCCATGGCTATTGTGATGCAATGGGCATTCATAGGGCTTCCTAAAAGAGGTTCAGTCCACGGTTGAGGGCCTTCCATTTGAGGGCATGAAGCTCTTCATCAAGAAGACTGATGCCTCCCTTCACACCCTGAAGGACTCCGGGGCTAGCCTCCAGTCACTGATGATTTAGTCCCCAATCCCAGCATAGACCACATGTGCCTCAGTATCAAGCCTCAGCGCCACTATGAGCCACAAAGAAAGGGAAATTTCTTAAACACAAACCATCTGGCCCTCAATCTTTGTCCCAGCACTCTACATCTAAGCACCACTTTTGATGGGCATGTTGAGGCGCCATTAGACCACTCCCCCCAATTGGCAGAGCCAACCATCATTCCTCACCCATTTGGCCACTGCTTTGTGGCATTCTGCAGTGCCTGGGAATACATAACATTGGACCAATGGGTCTTAGAGATCATTTGAACTGCATACTCCATCCATTTTACCTCCCTATCTTCCCCATCCCTCTTCAGGGACCCTTCTCACAAAAGTTTACTACGACTGGATATAGATCGCCTCCTTCAGTTAGGAGTCATAGAACCAGTACTTCAATGAGCCAAAGGTTCTACTCTCATTATTTCCTAATACCCAAAAGGAAGGGAGATTTGAGTCCAACACTAGACCTCAGAGCTCTCAACAAGTTTGTCAAGGCACAAAAATTCAAGATGGTCACCTTATCAATGACCATTCCAACACTGGAACAGGGAGACTAGTTTTCATTCCTTGACCTCCAGGACACCTATTTTCATATCTCAATCCTACCGGCTCCTCAGATTCACTCTGGGACACAACCGTTACCAGTACAGACTATCATCAGTTCTGAGAGTATTTTCCAAGGTTCTCTCAGTGGTGGCCACTCATTTACATTCTCAAGGGATAAAGATCTACTCTTACCTGGATGACTGTCTCCTCAGAGCCTGATCTCTCTGAGAGGCTCACCAAGTCACCGAAGCTATGATACACTTGTTTACAGAACTAGGTCGACAGGTCAATACTCAGAATTCAACCTTCACTCCAGTGCGATGCCTGGAATTTATAGGGGCCGACCTCAATTTGTTACAGGCCAAAGCCCACTCATCTCAACACAGGTCACCCACCAGGATCAAAACCTCCTTCAACTGGTGGAAGGACCAAGCCAACATTTGCAAAGGGGTCCCCTTATCGCAAATATCACCATCATTGCTCCTCGCCACCCATGCATCGCTTGTAGGGGTGGGGCGCAAATCTAAACAGCGTTATGGCACAAGGCAAATGGTCACCTGCAGAGAGATCCCTTCACATCAATCTCCTTGAGTTAAGAGTAGCCAGGAACGCCTGCACCCATTTTCTTCCCCTGATCACAAGATTACACCCAAAGATCCTAGCATACAGCATAGCCTGTATGTATTACATCAATCAGCAGGGGGGAGTCAGGTTGCCCTCCCTATGTGCAGAAGCAATGAGGCTATGGCACTGATGCATCTCCCACAACATTACACTGTCTGCAGCTTACCACCCGAGCACACAAAACTTGATAGAGGAGACTGTCAGTCAAAAATTGCTGCACGACCATGAGTAGGAGATACACCCAACAGTGCCTTACAACCTATTCAGATGACAGACCATCTTCGCCACTCACCTGGACAACAATGTCCACGCTGCTGCTCAAGAGTGGAGATGGGACAACACTCCCTGGGCGATGCTCTCCTCGTCCCCGGGACAAGGACTTTCTCTACTCCTTTCCTCCATTTTCCCTACTGTCGAAAGTCCTGCTGAAAATAAAAAGGGATGAGATCATGTCATTTTGATTGCTCCTACTTGACCAAGACAGACCTTACCTGGCACAGCTCATGACATGCCCACTGATCCCTCTCCTAGCCATCCCGCACCTCCTCTCACAGAATGGAGGACGTACCCTACATCCAAACTTGGGATTCTCTGCCTCAAGGTATGGTTTCTGCTTGGTTCCAACACCTAGCAATCTCCTGTTCAAGGGAGGTACAAGAGGTATTATTACACAGTAGGAAGTCCTCAACAGGATGTACTCACCTGCAGAAATGGTCCAGGTTTCAGATTTGGTGCATATCCCAATGAATCACCCCAACATCCATGATTCTTCTGCATACCCTATACTATGCCTTGACAATAAAATGGTCAGGACTATCTCTAAGCTCTCTTAGGGTTCACCTAGCAGCTATAACAGATTTCTACCAACCTGCAGAAGGGTACTTAGTCCTGTCAAACCCAACTACTAAAAGATTCCTCAGGGGTATAATAAACCTTTTCCCGCAACCTTAACTTCCTACCCCAGTGTGAGACCTAAACCTGGTACTGAAAGGACTGTTTGCTGATGTACCTATCAATGAAAACAATCTTCCTGTTAGCAATTACCTTGGCCAGAAGAATAGGAAAGATAGCAGCTCTGTTGGCACATCCCCCTATTTTTTCCAGATAAAGTTATGCTCAGGCTGCATCCAAAAATTCATCCCTAAAGTAACATCTCCATTTCATATGAATCAGTTGATTCACCTTCCAGTCTTCTACCCCAAGCCTCACCAAGACAACAGGGAAGGCTATATTACATACCCTAGATGTCAGGAGAACCCTGGCCTTCTATCTGGATTGGACAAAGGACTTCAGGAAGTCCTGTAGACTTCTCCTTTCCATTGTGGAAAGATCCAAGGGCTCGGCAATATCAGCCCAAAGGCTCTCCAAGTGGGTCTCGAATTGCATCAGACAGTGTTACCAAGTTCACAACATGACCCCTCCAGAGTCTATTTGTATATACTCCACAAGATTGATCTCTTCTTCCATCGCCTTCTTCAAGAATATCCCTATCTCAGAGATCTGTAGAAGGGTGACATGGGCGTCAGTCCACAATTTTCCAGAATACTATGTGATTATTGGAGACTCCACCTCCAATGCCATCTTCAGCTCCATGGTGCTGTCATCTAGAACTGACCCAACTCCGAAGTCCCAGCCCTCCAGAAGGGATGCTCAGGAGTCACCTCCAGGGGAGCAGCCATAAGGACTCCCCTTGTAGAATAAGAAGAAGTTATTCACCCTCTGCAGTAACGATGGTTCTTTGAGATGTGTGTCTGTATAAGTGTTCCACAACCCACCCTCCTCTCCTCTACTTTGGAGTTCTTGTCTATGACGTTGCAGTAGAGAAGGAACTGAGAGGGGGTTAGCCTGCACACACTGGCTAGCCTTGTGGTGCAGCATGAGGAGAAACAGTGCATGTGCAGGCCTAACAGTCACTGCTACTGAAGTTCTCCAATCAGCAGCGCAGGGATTCAAGCACACCCATAGGGACACACATCTCGAAGAACCATTGTTATTGCACAAGGTGAATAACTTCTTCACCGTATGTGTTAATATGAAAAATGGGTGAAATGTACTTCATTTAAACACTGTATATAATTGGCACCAAAAACACTTTGATAAATAATTTGTTAGAAATTCATTATTTTAATTTTGCATAGTATGAGTGAATTTAGGTCTTCACCCTGCAACATGATGCATGTGCATAGACCCCTGTGCCATGTGGAACCCCACGGAAGTCAACTAAGTTTCTCCCAGGGACATCAGATTGCAGAATCAGGGCCTTTGATCATTTCAACTACAAATAAAATATGAAGGCAGTTTATAAATGGAATGTGTTGTTTCCACAAAACCACACAGCCTTTCACTGAAACACCATAAAACAACCACAAACAGATGTTTAAAATCAGCACACATTGGAGATACATTGTGTTCTCAATTCCCTTGTTAGTTAATGGATTTGTATCCAATTAAAGATAAACTGCCAACATAAAAGCCAAAGAGCAGCACAGCCTTTCAATTTTCAATAAACTTTAAAAATATTGTAATAAACATCTCCTAAGATCATTTCTTTCTTTAAATAAATTAGGAAGGAAATTTCTAGTGCAGTGGCTTAGCTGTTTCTCTCTGAAATGGCATAGCCTCTATCAGTTACCTTATTACTGCATTAAAACATAAAAGGCCAAATTGAGTTTGCTTTATAAGTATTTGAGGCCCAATTTTCGGACTTGAGTACTAAGATCCCTGCTTACTGCAGGTAACTGAATCAATAGACAGATGCCTACAATGGTTATTAAGGTGACTAAAGAAGGACTTATGTCCAAAACCTTCCAACTTGGCAGCTTAATATTAGAAATGTTAAATAAATCCACACTTAAATCCATAGTAACCTAAGCAAAAATGGCTTGATTTTCAGAGCTGGCAAGTACCCACCAATGCCCCTAAAATGAGTGGGAGTTGCAAGTGCTGAGTCCCTTGAAAATCAGGCTATTTTATTCTTTTTTAGATGCCTAACTATGGATTGATGATCCTACCTTTTTTGGCTCCCCCATTTGAAGATTGGATCCCCGGTATGTAAGTGCTGAAATGGCTGTTATTGCAATAAGACCACTCACAGGGAAAAGGAAAGCTCAATTTGACCCACACAGTCATATTTGAAATTTGATGGAGTCACTCCTAATTCCCACTGGTGTGAGAGGATTCATAGCACTAGGTAGTATGTGCACGGTGTAATACTGACTGAGTCACTTTTGACAGCTTCTTTAAACTCTGCTGAAATGAAGTTCTTAAAACACTCCCTTTATGTGATCAAATTGTTTTTGCAACTGCACTTCCAACAAACGCTGAGCACATTTGATTTTTAGGTAGAACACGGATAAATCAATATTGATTTGTGCCGATGTTTTTCCTTCCTTTAACTGCTTTGTGATGTGGTCAGCATACCAGTCAGTAAACATCATTTTCAATTAACCGTTGAACACTTCTTTGGTTGTTAGACTTAGTGATGGCAGGAGTTCAGTATAAGTTGCAGGCCTAAAAGTTGGTATCACTACCCCTCTTGTATGCAGCACTGTAGTAGCAGAACACTTTGTGTTGCACAGCAGTTACAGGTTATGCTAGTAGGAAAGGGAATGGAAAAGCTAGCTGTCATTTTTGCTCAGCACATGATCTGCACAGAGATTGGAACAGATAATCTCTAGATTATTATAAGCATTCATGCTTACGTAGCTGTCTGGCATTTGTCTTCAAGTTAGGTAACTTCAACCTGTTTAGACCAAGACTCTTCTATGGTCCCAAGGATGCAGGGCATAAAATTCACTCGTGTCATCAGTCCTGATTAGCAGTTGGGATGCATAAGTTCTTGCATTGCTGCATTGACAATTTGTTTTAGAAAATTAGATTTCATGGCTTCTCTTCTCTCTAGCTCTCAAGATGGGCCAGGCAGACACGTTCTTTGTCTCTAACTCCCCTGGTAGGTGGACATCTTCCCTTTTTTCTGGCTACCAGTGCAGTAGTTTGTTGCACCTGACCTTGCAGCTTTTTATGCTGCAGCAGGTGAAATGTTGGTGATTATAGTCTCCTGCTTCAAATAAAACATGTATTGTCCTCTAGCTGCTTGAGCTTTTCAAGGGCAAGCAGCTCACAGCAGGAGGGTATTTCGTGGACGCTTCTGAGCCAGGGTCATCTTGGTGTGCATCCAATGTGATCCCCCTCCTATATGACAGCACCAAGTGCATGTTACACTACGCTGACACCAGCAGCTGCAGGGAACTGCATTGTCAGGCAATGGGCTTCCCAGTCTCTTCATGGCAGCCAGGTGGCTACATTGCAGTGCATGCTCTTTGTTTGTCAGGTACAGCCTTCCCCTTCCTACAGTAGCTGCCCACATCATCATACAGTCAGCTACAGAGATATAAGAAGGCTCAATGCTGAACAAAATACACCTCTGGCAGCACCTAGAGTATAGCATATGAAACCTGAAGAGTGTGAATCAGGGCAAACTATGCCACAGTATATGGTGTGTGCACATTTTCTGTTTTAATGTGTATAAGGACAAATCCAAGCTTGCATGTGGAAAATGGCATAGCGTCTCAACAAGGCACATCTATAATGCTGCAAATCCAGCACTGATGTTAGCCTGGATTCTTGCTGCAAACAGCCTGAAGAAACTGCCTCCCTGCCCCACCTCACCCCCGGCCACAATATATCCCTCTAGCAGAAGGAATGAATTATATGGGGACTGCAGGTCAGAGCCATAACTAAAATGGGGCAGATGCATGCATAGACCACATTTCTTTGTCTGCATACCATTGCTCACCTTTGGGCCAGGCTAGACAATAAGGGTGGGATCCACAAAGGGACTTAGGCATTGCAATGGTGAGTCTAACACAGCCTAACTTGTAGGTACACCTTTACCCCGATATAACACAACCCGATATAACATGAATTCAGCTATAACGTGGTAAAGCAGCACTCCGGGGGGGGGGGTGGGGGTGGGGGGGGCTGCGCACTCCGGAGGATCAAAGCAAGTTCAATATGAGGCGGTTTCACCTATAACGCAGTAAGATTTTTTGGCTCCCGAGGACAGTATTATATCGGGGTAGAGGTATACCTAGAAAATCACAGGAACAATGTGATTCACAAAGCTGAGTTAGGTGCCCAGGCTCCTATACAATGAATGGGGAGAGAGAGGCACCTCAGAATATGATCCACGCAAGCTAGGTGTGAAGCTGCCTAAGCTAGCCAATGGGAAATGCCAACCGGAGGGGTGTGTTGTAAGCCCCTCTGATGGAGATAGGCACCTAAGTCCAGGCTGCAGGAAGGCACCTATCTCTACATAGCAGTTCTTGAATGAGAACAAGCTGCCTGAGGCACCTAAGGCATTTGAGTGGGAATGAGTTAGGTACTTGTCTGGCTCCACACAAAAAGGCCAAAGAGGACATGGTGCCCACCTTACAACTTTAAGCCCAGTGGTTAAAGCATTCACCTGGGATGCTCAATTCCCCTTCTCTGCTAGAAGGAGAGAAAGGATTTGAACAGGGTGTCCCACCTCTCAGGAGAGTGCTCTAATGATTGAGCTAAGGGATATTTTTATGTGTGGCTCCCTCAGTGTCTCCTGTGGAAGCTGTTCCACTGTGGATAAATAATGAAAGCGTGACTGGAGCACGGGGACAGGACCCTGCAAGAGTCTCCTTTACATTTAAGGGCCAGATTTTCAAGTGCTCACCACCCACAATTAGGGCCTGAATTAAAAAAGTACTTCACTCTCATCTAGATATTTAAATGTGTGGCCAAATTCTCAAAAGTGCTGAGCATCCAGCAGCACTTTTAAGAATCCAGCCACTTATGTAGGTACCTGAACTGGAGCTGCCGGGAGCTAAACTCTTTCAAAAATATGGCCCCAAGATTTTTTTCTAAGAATGTCTTCAGTATAAGCCAAAAACAAAAGTGACCAATTTAAAGGAAAATAGAGGCAAAAGAGTACCTGTTCTATATAGTAGTTTTCAAATAGCCTGTTTAAATGATACCAGTAGTACTATGTCCCAGTATTATCGTAAATGTTTGAAAATAGCAAATTTCAGCATTGAAACACTATGAATAACATAAACAAGTTTTTTTTCCTGATTATATATTAGCCACACAATATGTACTGGCCCGATTTTTTATTTCCTGAAATTGTTATGGAACCAGGGGTAACCTCTATGCTGGATACTATTCTTAAATGTATTTTTTTTTCAAATCAAGAACCAAACTTATTTTTATAGTTCTTATCCCAAGGGAAGCAAGATACCTCCTCAAATTTCAAAATCCTGACAGTATTAGTGATTAGTGATGTTTAGATAGTTTCAAAGGATCTGACATTCTAAACCAATTCAATTATTCTACTTCTTTTGGGTTATGCATTAAGTGTTGCATTGTAAGTGTTATTGGAAGAAAAGCTCTTAGAATTTAATAAGATTTAATTCAGTGATTCATATCCACTGCTGTTTTGTGCTGATGATGAACAGAGGAACTTATCTTGGCTGAACTGCATGTCCTGAAAGGAAATTATTTGATCCTACCGAGCTATTCAGTGTAAAGAAAAAAAAAGTCATTTTAATGGCACCAGTTAACATTTTTATGAAGGGATACTGATATTTTCAAGTTTGTATACTCAAAGAAGTTGAATATCTGATGACTATTTTTGTCTCATTTCATAAGATTGCCCTAATAAAGCATATAATTCTAAAGTGAAAAGGGCAACTACACTGAGATGTTGAAACAAGGATGTCTCTCTCAGCTGTCAATCAGACCAAAAGTACATTGAATAGTGTCCTAGAGATTCATTCAGTGCAAACCTCACACTCCTAAATCTTTCCCACAGAAGACAGGTTTGATTCTAAATAAATCTGTGCTTAGATTAACCCCCATAAAAGATAAGAACTGGAAATCTCTCCGTACTGTGTATGTATAACTTATCAAAACAGCAAACAAACAAACAATCAGGAAATAGAAAAAGAAAGCAGAAAAAAGGAAGCAGATGGAAACATCTGTATAACTCTGCACTGGTTTGTCAATAAGGGAAATGTCTTAAAAATAATACACTCTCTGAATCCAGAGCCTATGCTGCTAAGACTGTGAAAGAAATGGAATAAAAAGCAATCCTTTAACAAAGCTATGTAAAGCTCTCTGGCTGCTTTGAAAGTTGCAAGCACTTCTGTGTGCTATTTTTCACTCTCTTTTCTGCTCTATGCGCTATAAAGTCGAACTCCATGGTGGCAATGAATTGAATTTGTGCCATGCCTTTTATTCAAAGCTGTAAGAACATTGGTTAATACTCTGCTACAGCACTGACACTAAATTTTACACTATAATTAGTTTTATTTTTCCCCCCAGCATACGGGGCCATAGTCTAGATTTGACTTCAACTAAACTTTCAAGCACAATTCTAAAGGCAGAATATGAGCCATAGCTTGAAAGGGGAAGAGCCTTGTGTGGTCAGCTGAAAAGCTTTTTCGTGATAGTTCTCATATGAAAAATACCATACAAATATAGGGCAAAAAAAAAAAAATCAGATCTAAACTATGGGCCTCATCCTCAGATGGTGTAAATTGACACCACACCATTGACTTTGGTGGGGCTAAGCCAATTTATACTAGCTGAGGATCTGACTTACCAGTGTTCTCTTATCCATACCCTGGGGGCCAGTTCCTGAGCTGGAGTAACTTCTAACACCTCCATTGTAGTCAGTGCAGTAATGACAAATTAGACCAGCCAGCTGATGATCTGGTCCTGAATTTTTGTTGTATACTTTAGGATGGAACTTTGTATGCAGCATCTTCTGATAATCTCTATTGCAGACAACGGATCCACAGGGCACATTCAGGAACAGAATTTTATCTATAAATTGTATCAAATAGCATTGTATCATTCACGCCTAATTTTCCAGGGTTATAGATAGGGTTTGTTGATTTTTCTACTATCTAGGGAATAACTTAATATTTGTAATATTTATTTATTTAAAAGATTCACAGGCAGATTTCCTCATATATTATTTAAGATTAACATAAGGTTTGCTAATAGCTATTTAAATGCTTTAGTGAAATATGGCTGTAATTTGTAATTCAGTGCAGCTAGGGAAATGATGAGGTCTTCTTTCACAAATATTAAGGTCCTGATTCTGATCTCAATTAAATCAGGTTTATCAGGAAGTAACTCCATTAAAAATGCAAATGAGATCAGAATCAGTCCCTAATAGTTCCTAAATATGCAAATAGTATAGCCTATAACAGCTTTGCAAAATTATGCTTGCCTACACGTCAAAGGAAAATAATTTTTGACGTGATTAAGACGTCTAGTTCTTTTTCATTATTTTCATTGTAAATTGTGGCTTAGTGGATTTTCTATGTGAATTGGCACATTTTAAATGATAACTTTGTAACATACAATACCTAGGTGTGTATTTTGCATAGAGTCAAGAACTTGTATACATTTATCAGCCCAGCAGTTGCTATCACAAATGATCTAGACATAGGGGAGGGAACTGTGATTTTTTAAAAAAATCCTGTTTTTTTGATGAAATTCAAAATTTTGAAATTTGAAATTTCATTTATTACTCAATGGGTGCTTGGCCAAAAATTTGGCAAACAGCCTATGAAGGCGAGTATCAGAGGAGGTGGGACTCTACATCTCTATAACAGATAAGAGATGATACATAGGGTGGGATTAGGTCATGAAGGTCTCCTAGCATGTCCATTTGCATGTCAATACCAACAATGGTTCCAGTTCACAGTAGCACTGTGCCAGTTTCTGGGTGAGATCAGGCTGAAAGTTTCAGGTGTCTTTGTGTGGTTTGTTCTGGGTTTTTCTATAGTTTGTCTAGCAAGTGGGAATGGTGCATGCAGCTCCCCACATGCTAAGCCACTGTACCCCTTGCCTCGTGCTGCTTAGATCACAGGGGGAGCAAATCTGCCATGAAAAATAAACGCAGGGTAGGAAGTGTTAGGTGGAGGCAAAAAATTAAAGTCTGGAGTGTGCCCTAGTTTTCTTTATCTAGCCCCCTTTAAGCCTTCTGCATAAAGGTCAACAGACAAGAAGAAAAAGGGGGAAAGGTGTCTAGGAAGTGACGGGAAGAACTGGGGAACAGTTCCACAGCATGTTCCTTGCCCTGTGAAAACTACATATCATAGGCAAAAAAATGACATCAAGTCAATGCTGCAGAAAATGTCATTTTCATGCATCTACATGCTCTGTGATCCACATTGGAGGGGTCTTAGAGTACAACTATGACCCAAGCCAGTGGCCTCGAGGCAATTAAGCTGTCATGCTTCCATTACTGGGACAATGGAGACAAGGAAGGAAGGAAGGAAATATCTTCCATACAACTGTTCTGGCAAGCAGGGGTTTAGCTCAAGGATTCCTGTGGTGCCCCCATGGCAACCTCTAGCTTTGTTCCCGGCTGCTCCAGAGAATCACAGGCTCTATATGGAGGATAGGATGCAATATCTGAAAGACAGCCAATTTTGCATTCCCTTTGGGATGAGTTTTTCTTTCCAAGGCCTGTTTACTAAGATGGGGCCTTAGCTACAGTTTCTTCCTTGTGCAACCATCATGTATTAATTGTGGGCTATGAACAAGGGAACAAATTCTGCTCTTGGTCATTCCAGTGTAAATCCAGAATAACTCCATTTACTTACACTGGTGTAACAGAGAAGAATTTGCCCCGTGCTTAAAACTAGATTCATTTTCTATTTGATTGAATTGAATACAGTTCATATTTATACAGAAGTTTAGGCACATGTTGAAGATAAATTCTAAGAAACTCAATGCTGAGACCTTGCCTTCCTATGTAAATTGTACAACATTTAGCACAATACAGGCTGCCAGTGATTTTGGGCACCACCAGAATATAAATAATAATATGGGGCTTGAGCCAAAGCCCATTGAAGTCAATGGAGAAACTCCCGTGGACCTTAAGAGCTTTGAGTCAGACCCTTAATTTTCACTGGAGATGGTTAATTTTACATTTGCTTATTTGTTTGCATCTTTGTACAGTACTTCTGGTTCTTCTGCACCTTTTCTCCTTCTGTACCCTGTACTTGGCTGCAAATCATATTGTATCTTGATGTTGATTAATGTTAACAAATACTGCTTAATCTTCTCTGGCCTCCCTTTTTGCCATTGTTTAATTTCATTTTATAGTTTTAGAGACAAAATCAAGTGAAGTAATAGATCCGCGTGATAATCCTTCTATAAATGTCAACATTTAACTAAAAGTAGCTTTCCTGAGTATGGCTGCTTTGAATCATATAATATGGAAGTTGGCTCCAACCTTCCATTTAAATTGCTTGCTGAGGAAGATGTCCATGTTATAAAGTGTGCTTGATTTTCTTTTAATAGTTGCAGTTTGTTTAATATGGCTATTAAATCAGAACATAAATAAAGGTTTAACTTATTGACATAAAATATAGGCATCCTTTAAAAGAAAATTAATATACAAAAATGAAACCAGGTCAGATTCCAGCTCAGGATTTTGAGCTTGATGGGAATATATCTGGCTGTGACACAGTTAGGCTGCAATCAGTCAAAGAGCTGTGTATCATAACTCTTGGGATCAGTAGATCCAACATAAAAAGATAGAGAAACTGATAGCAGAATAAATGTTACTCTTGTCCAGCCTTATACAGAACTAAAAGCAAACCCAGTCCTGCTTTGAGCAGTGGGTTGGATTGGTGACCTCTTGAGTTCTCTTCCAACCCTAATCGTCTAAGATTCTATGAGTCCTCTAAATTGTATGGAAATTTGGATTTAAGGACCCACATCAGGACTGGTCTCAATGGGTTTGTGGCTCATATAAAACCAAAGCCACAGGAGACTTATTCTTGGTCTTAGCTATGATGGTGAGGAGCTATTGGAAGAAAAATGTACTCCGGCGCTGTCCCATGTCCTCTAACCTTTCACAATTCCACTCCCAGTCCCCACACGGAACAAGATCCCCAGCCTGGTCCACTATTGACTGGGAAGGAAGTCTTCTGGTATTCACCTCCCTTCCCCTTCACTTGAGCAATCTGTGGCTACTCTCTCAACTCTGGATTTTTGTGGGACAGAGTTGCTAAGTAAGGCGCTAAACCCCTTCCCATCCATAGTCTTCTTGGACAGCAACGAGTAGAACATTTCACTCCCTGCTTTAGCCACACACAAGACCGATCAGTGCTTCCAACTATTTAAAAGCTTTCACTCTCTGAAAATCAATGGTGTCTGACACATGGAGATAACTGGCTCACTTGATGCCTGGGATGGATGAAAACTATTCTGTGGGACAAAGTTGGCTGTTACCCTATAGCCTTACATTCCTCCTCTCCCTTCAGCTTGAATATCCAGTCATGGGGAGCAGCCAATGGCTTCTGCCATAAGTATAGGAGGAGGGGAATGGAGATGAAGGCCATTAGGTGCCAAGTCCATCCCAGATTAGAAGACACCAGAAGTGTAGGTGGCCACCAGACCTTGCAGTAAAAGACAACACCAGGTATGAATTGTGTTGTGATGTCTGGGGAAGGAACCCTATTGGGCAGGGGGATAGGATTGGTGGAATTTATCTAGTGGGAATAGTTCCCATAAACATCTGAAGTTTTCAGTTGAATCCAGATTGAGCTCTGAACCCTCCTATCACTAGAATTTGAGAGTAATCCAAACCTATACCTTAGGCAGTTTTGATCTTGTCACTGGAAAGGCAAAATATTTTGCCAAAACCAAAATAGTGCTGCCTGAGTCCACCTCTACTTTGTATAATGCTTTTCTAACAACTTTTGCAAACATTAACTCATTAATCCTCACTTCACATCATACAGAGGTAAGTTTTTTGGAAAGAATAATTAATTTATTCAAGGCCATGGAGGGAGTCCATGTCAGAGCAGGCATTAGAACTGAAGCATTCCTAAGCCTGTGTCCTGTGTAAAAAAACATTAGCTAGTACAGCTCTCATTGAGTAATAAAAAATGATTACAAAGCTCAATGAAGAAAACTGTATGTACACATGCACAAACAGTTACAGCATGTTCCAAGAGTTCACTCAGTAGAGCTATGGCACTATTCTGATTTACACCAGTTTCGGATGTGGTCCCTAGAATAAATCTGCAATTTTGGAAAGTATCATTACTGCCATTATTGCCATCAAGGGGCCAAATTTTAAAAAGTGGCCAGTGACACACCAGCACTAGAAGCCCATGTGCAAAAGTTACATTTGCACATGTGGAGGGAACCTCTGACATCTTGTGTGCATCAGTTTGAACAAGCCTATGTTTAGAGCATGGAAAAGTATGTGCATGCTTTGTACACACACTTCTCGAGATTTGGCCAGGTAATTTTTCTTAGCTCTTTCAATTTTTAACACTCATAAATGTCTACAACTCCTAATACTGACCATATGTGAACTCTTTGTGGATACTATTAGGAATTTAAAGTGACATCATTGGAAAGGGATCTCCCAAAACTGGGTGACTGGGCAACAAAATGGCAGATGAAATTATGTGTTGATAAAGGTGAAGTAATGCACATTGGAAAACATGATGGGGTCTAAATTAGCTGTTACCACTCAAAAAAGAGATCTTGGAGTCATTGTGGATAGTTCTCTGAAAACATCCACTCAAAGTGCAGCAGCAGTCAAAAAAGCAAACAGAATGTTGGGAATCATTAAGAAAGGGATAGATAATAAGACAGAAAATATCATATTGCCTCTATATAAATCCATGGTATGCCCATATCTTGAATACTGCATGCAGATTTGGTCGCCCCATCTCAAAAAAGTTATATTGGAATTGGAAAAGGTACAGAAAAGGGCAACATATGAGGAGAGATTAATAAGATTGGGACTTTCCAGCTTGGAAAAGAGACGACTAATGGGGGATATGATTGAGGTCTATAAAATCATGACTGGTGCGGAGAAAGTAAATAAGGAAGTGTTATTTACTCCGTCTCATAACACAAGAACTAGGGGTCACCAAATGAAATTAATAGGCAGCAGGTTTGAAACAAACAAAAGGAAATATTTCTTCACACAAAGCACAGTCAACCTCTTGAACTCTTTGCCAGAGGATGTTGTGAAGGCCAACACTATAATAGGGTTCAGAAAAGAACTAGATAAGTTCACGAAGGATAGGTGCATCAACGGCTATTAGCCAGGATGGGCAGGGATGGTGTCCCTAGCCTCTGTTTGTCAGAAGCTGGGAATGTGAGAAAGGAGATGGATCACTTGATGATTACCTGTTCTGTTCATTCCCTCTGAAGCACCTAGCATTGGCCACTGTCAGAAGACAGGATACTGGGCTAGATGGACCTTTCATTTTACCCATTATGGCCATTCTTATGTTCTTATCTTCTTATGCAGTAAGACATTAGATTTAACTTACTACCTCAATGTCAGTGTAGCTGGGCATTCTTCACAAATATACACACTCCTTAGAAAAGGTATTTTTATTATTTCTTTGTACAATTTAAAATATATCAAACAGTTCTTTTAAAGCCAAACTTTCATAGTTATTTCATTTAATGGTTAACAAAAAGTGGCAGCACGGAGGTGAAAGTATTTACACTTACTACTGTGGTTACAAAATAGCAGGCTACTTGGGGACCTAGGGAAATTATTCACACTTCCCTGTTTATTGGATCACACTCTGCCATGGCAGACAACATCAGAAAGTACCTTTATCTCACAATTAATGCTGCACTAAGTTTCCTGTGTCAATGTGCCCTTGAAGCATGAAGACTTAGCACTTCAATACAGCTTTCAATGCAGGAAGCCTTGGTATAAAGTCGACACAGCCCAAAAGCAGAGGGGCTGGTGTACATAGTGAGATCTTACTACTGGAAGGGGAGTAACTTTCACAGTATATAAATATTCGCAGAGTGGCTATTTATATAAATACCTTGGAAATAAGTTGACCATAAAAATGTGCTGCTTTTTTCATGGCACGTTGTTGGATTAATGGCTTTATTTTCTCTTCCTTCCTTCCTTCTTTTGGTTGGCAATAACATTTCTTCCAACTTCAGCATCTGGCTTCTTGGCAGACTTTCCCCATCAGTTCATTTTGCATTTTCCAGAGGTTGTTCATCTATTTCTAACCAGGCTGATGAGGCACAGTCACACTTTCCATTTCCATTTGAGCTCTTTGGGCCAGATCCGCAACCCTCAATGAGGCTCTGAACTGAAGCCCACTGAAAAGCATACCATTAATTGCGATAGTCTTTGGATCAGGCTCTGAGTGCCTTTGCACTATCCCTGTAGGCAACAGAGAAGGGTACAAGTGTAGTGGAATCCTCAGATGGTGGAAATCCAGTGTAGCTGGCTTCACAATGCTCATTCCACCACCCCCACCACAATGTAAAGGGCAGAAAGGGCACATTTGGGGCATGGAGATGGGTGGGGCAGGAGCTCTGTGCAGTGCATCCCTGATCCTCAGGTGGTTCCCTAAAGCTGTTTTTAAGTTTTGCTGGGGGCTGCTGAAGATCAAGGTAGGCATAGAGGTAGGCATAGAGCTTTGCCTTCCTGCAGGCTCTGCTAAGGAACTCCAGAGAGGACTGGGCTTTATAGGTTTCAGAATGTGATACTATGTAAATTCTTCATGATTTCAAAGACATGGATTCAGTAGCTTGCAGTGAAGCAGAAGGGCCAATGCTCTTTTCAGGATTTGAAATTCTGGGCTTGTTGTACTGACAGCTGATACATCATGACCATCACCCCAGAATCTATATGACTACTGTGGGGAAAAAACATCCCATTCTCTGTCCAATATTCTATCACATTCTTCCTTCCCTTTCCTTCTCCAGATCCCATTGCCACACCCCATTCCTCAAGAACTGTGAACTGAAGGGACAAAAGCACGTTTAAAATGCATTTACTATTGTGTTGCCACTGCAAGAGCTCCTCTGCCTGTTTCAGTTCTGCATCACACTGCCAAACAGGGAAAGGGAGTGCAGGATGGAGCAAGAGATCTGACTCAGCAAAGCACTGTAGCTAAACTGGTGGGCTAAACCTGATAAGAACAGTAAAGCCATGGCAATTAAGGTGGCATTTTCAAAAGTACTTTATGAAACTGGGAGGAAAAATCCCATTGGAAGTTAGTGGGAGTTGTGCTCCTAAATCCCTTAGGCATTTGTGAAAATCCTTCCTAAACCTTTCTGTGTATTAGCTTTGTGCCATTGGAATCTCACCTGCTAAACACTAATAATTTCACTGTGAAATATCCCGTTCTGGTGAGGAGAAAACTGCTAGGAAGCAGATTTGGTGACAATGGCAACTGACAACAATAAGCTTGATGAAAGTAATTTCTTTACTTCATGGAACCCAAAGGAGGTGCTATTGCCTCCCCACACGGCAGGCCTGTGATCATTCTGTGACACAATACATAGAGTAAGTCATCTCTAGACATAAGCAATTGTAAAATTCACTGACAAAGTGATTGTACCAGACAAGCTAATTAAAACTTTGGCAGAGGCAAAATCAACACGCTGGATCAAACAGTGACTGGCACCAAGGAGACAATGGGTAATCTCCAGGAAAAGCCTGTGAAGATAAAAGAAAAGAATCAGTGTTAGCCATAGCCAGTCTCTGTGTTAGCGGTGTGGGGATCCTAAAACAGTTAATAATCTTGAAAAAATTCAGAAGGAAGCACTGATTATTATCCCTCTGGAGTCTTCTCCGCCTTACACCTGAGTCATTTACATCTGTGAGAAGTGGGTATAAAATGCCACCAAATCAGAATGGCAGCTTTTTACATCCACTTTGCATGGATGTAAATGACTATGCCAGGCAGTAGAGAATCACACTCACTATCTACACCTAATCTCTCTCCTGCTTTGCTGAGAACAGTCGGAAAACACTTACTGCTTCAAGTTGGAATCGTACATTGTCCTAAGGGAATGCCAAGTCTATTTATGTTCTAAGTTTTATTAGTATAATATGCAGGATTATTATTTTCCTGGCTAGATCTTGGGATGGGAGACAATGGTATGGGCTTTTAAGTGTGAACTCTACATAAAAACCACTGTGGTTTGACGGAAGTAGCAGTATATGTGGTTCACCATATTAGAATTATTATGCCCTAATTTCAGTAGCATGGCGACTCAGCTTCCAATTTAGTGTTCGAATTTTTGAATCTGCAATTAATCGTGGGCACATTTTATTGCTACATTTGTATCTACCTTTTATGTGGGCCCAATATGGTATTTAGACAGCTAGGTGATAGAAAACATCCACTATTATTTGTCACAGCAGTTATTATTTTAATCAAAATTTAGGTTCAAAGTTGGAGTTCACTTGGGAAATCAGGCCCTTAGAATTAAGTACATGCCTACACCAATCAGGGGAGGTTGCCACACTTTGGAGGATAGAAATTCAAAGGGATCTTGAAAATTGGAGAACTGAGCTATAGACAGCAAAATGAAATTCAACAAATACAAATGTATGGTGCTATACTTGGGGAAGAAAAACCAAATCCACAGATATAGAATGGGGGATAATTGGCTTAACAGCAGCACTGTTGAGAAGTATTTAGAAGTTGTGGTGGATCACAACCTCAACATGAGTCAGCAATGTGATGCTGTTTGCAATAAAAGCAAATGCAATTTTAGGTTGCATTAACAGAGGTATAGCATGCAAGTCACAGGAGGTGATAGTACCACTCTACTCAGCACTGGTTAGGCCTCATATGGAGTACTGTGTCCAACTTTGGTCACCAATGTATAGAAAGGATGTAGAGAAACTGGAAAGGATCCAGAAGCAAGCGACAAAGATGATCAAAGGGATGGAATGCAAGCCATATGAGCAAAGGCTGAAGGAACTGGGTATGTTTAGTTTGGAAAAGAGGAGATTCAGAGGGGACATGATAGGCTGCCATAAAAAAGATAGAGAAAAGTTGTTCTCTTTTGCCTCAGAGGGCAGGATAAGAGCCAATGGGTTCAAACTACATAATAGCACATTTAGATTAAATCTCAGGAAAAACTTTCTATCTGTAAGAACAGTAGGACAATGGAACAGATTGCCTAGGGAAGTTGTGGAAGCTCCTTCACTGAAAGTTTTCAAAAGAAGACTGGATAGGCATCTGTATGGTATGGTTTAGACACAACAAATCCTTCATCTTGTCAGTGGATTAGAGTAGATGACCCTTGCAGTCCCTTCTAACCCTACGATTCTATGCACTTAAAATGCCAAGAGACTGTTGGAAAGATAGAGTAGGGGTGTGTGGAAAATCTACCCGTCTTGACTGCTGTATGAAGAGGTCAGTGGGAGATTTGCTGAGTAAAGGGCATTGCATAGGACAGGGCCAGATTAACTCTCCTGTGGGCCCAGGGCTATTAGATTTTGTGGGGCTCCTGGGGGTTTTGGACTCAGGGCTGGGGTGGGGGATTGGGGTGTGGAGGGGGGTGCAGCTCAACTGGGGGTGTGGGCTCTGGGGTGGGGCCAGGGATGGGCCAGGGAGTTGGGGTGCAGCAGGAGGTTTGGGGTGCAGGCTCTGGGTGGAAGTTTGGGTGCAGGAGGGGGCTCAGGGCTGGGACAGGTGGTTGGGGTGCAGGTGAGAGTGCAGGGTCTGGGAGGGAGTTTGGGTGCAGGAGGTGGTGCGGGGTGCAGGCTCCAGCCAGGAGGTGCTTACCTCGGGCAGCTCCTGGTTGGCGGCGCAGTAGGGCTAAGGCAGGATCCCTGCCTGCCCTGGCTCTGTGCTGCTCTGCTTCATGAGGTGACCGGCATGTCCGGCTCCTAGGCAGAGGGGCCAGGCCACTCTGAGTGGTGCACACTGCCAGTGCCCGCAGGCACTGCTCCAGCAGCTCCCATTGGCCATGGTACCCGATCAATGGGAACTGTGGAGCTGGCGCTGGGGATGAGGGCAGTGCACAGAGATTCCCTGAACGCCCCTTGCCTAGGGGCTGCAGGGGCACATCCGCAAGCCAGTGCTCGCCCTTTCGGGTGTGGGGGCACCTAGCCTCGGGGACCAGTGTCCGGCCCGTAATGTGGAGACTTCCCACCGGCCGGATGAAAAGAAGAAGCGGGCTACATCTGTCCTGCAGGCCTGCGGGGCCCCCCTTAACCCGAGGTCCTGGACTGCAGCCCCTAAAGCCCCTGCATTAATCTGACCCTGGCATAGGGTAATTAGTTATGTATAAGGAGGCACCATTATAAATAACATTAGCTAAATGTTGTATTTGAGTTCTAGGGTTTTGATGAACATTTGTTATGCATGAGATATTCAGAAAGAAAGAAACCTAAGGATTTTTGTACAATTGGCCATGAAAATTAGGGAGGGAAAAAACTGAATAGATTGTAAGGTTATTTCCTTAACTATCCCATGAAATAATTTAATGGATAATTATATATATTTAAGTAATGTTTATTCTCAAAATTTAGAAATTGCCTCCGAAATTACTTTGTCGTATATAGAGTTTTATCTGTTTCTTATTGTATTATGTAGTAGCATTCCTGTTTTATGTATAATGACTTCCATTTAATCCAGTCATTGGTAATTTGATTTTCTGTCAAAACCTCTGGAACCGGATGATTGGAATTAAAAATAACTCTTTATTTTGTTTAAATTGTGATTGCTTTAAGCAAGTATTACTGGAGAATTCAATCACTGACTACAAACAGTTGACATTTAATTAATAAGGGAGGCCAAAATTATGAATGAGATAGAAGTTAAAAAGAGAGTCCATGATAAATACCAGTGAAAGATGAGTTATGTAGACATGGTTATTGAGAATATAACACTGTCGTGTACTCTGGACCCTGATGGTCATTTAGATAACAAGATCATCTACTTATTTCAATCTAAGTGACAGGAATAGGCTTCATTTAGGTAAAAGGGAGGGTACTCTATTGATATCTTATGGGTGTGCTAACTCAGTAGGAACTTGTCTTGGAAAAACCTAGATAGAAATATATTACTACATATAAATCTTGTTCTTCTTTATCACAGTCCACAGATGGCCATGGGCACCAGCAGATCTTGCAGGGAAATTTGGTGTCCTGGTATGGGATTTGGTCCAGGGATCTGGGAAAGGATCAGCAGAGGAATGAGGCCTCAGAAAAAGAATGGGCAAATGGGTATGGGGAGGGCCAAAGATTGGAAACCTTGATAGTTTTACTTGGTCGGGTACAGTAAAATGTTAGAGATTTAATCTGTTCTCCTAAACCCATCTCAGACACTCAGGCAACAACTGTGAATCCAGTATTTCCACTGGAGCAAAATCCAAATTTCACTTGCTCATCATAGGACCTGATTGATTATCTGCGGAAATGTGCTTGTGTTCAACTCACATTGTCATCTATCCCTGCACTTGTGTGCATACAGCTCCCATTGAAGACAATGAGAATTGCGCATGAACATCTCCCAGGATAATCTGTCATTTCTGTTCCTGCTAATTAAGCCTTCCAACCCCCTAATGTGGATGGAGGAAGTTCACACTCTGCCAGGCTGAAGACTCTCTCTGAGAACAATTTGCAGTTTATGCTATCAACATTATCTTCAAAACTGGAAAACATTATGGTGCTACTGAAAGGTACAAGGTGATAGTCATAGAGTTTTGGGCCAGATCATCTAGTCTGACCTCCTGTATGTCAGAGGCCACCAGCACCAACCAGCACCTGCACACTAAACCCAACTAGACCAAAGTATTACAGCCCTCAGAGACTAGACTATGATGTGCCACAGGCAGAGAATTGGAGGGACTGAAGTGAACCAGACTTGTTACTAATTATTCAACTCTTCTAGCTGGGTAAAGTGGAGAAGAACAAAGGCTAGGTCACTTACCCCACTCCCTTCTATACTTTCACCCACTTGTGCCCTTCTACTCCTTCTTCTCTTCTATTCCTCCTTCCTTGTACGAAAGTTATTTAAATAAATAAACCAACAAACAACAACAAATAAAACTTCTTACTATTACTCAAGTGGTTACTGGTGCCAATCTGCCTAATCCTCTGCTGATGAAAACTACAGTCAGCAGTAGAAAATGGAAAGTAAGCATGAATTTCAGTGGAGGATCATTTAATTTCTGCGTGATTTCAGTGACTTTGCTATGGCCTATTGTTAAATTATCTTTACCAGCAACCACCGTTAAAGAGGAAAATGTGTGCCAATTCCACTTAGAACCACGTGAAAACTATATTTTTAGTTCTCAGTGGTTTCAGCATTTTTTTTAAAAAAATATTTGTTTCCTTCCAGTTTCTCCTTTGCATAGATTTATATCCTTTGAGTTCAGGTTCAAATGAACAACCAACCTCAACACAAAACTTTGTTGCAACCTCTGAGCTTTATCTAGTTTAGATTGGAAAGCACATAAACCCATGGTTTCTACCCAAACTATAAAAGTAGCCCAGTTTCACTTGGGACTTGGCCAAGCCTCCCAGAAAGCTTTGAGAATCTCTGTCTAAACAGGCCTGTTTTGCTTTGATTCTCAAAGCAGGCAAGTTTCATTCCAAGAGTTTTGCAATCCTCCGCTGGCAACTCTTATAATCCAGCAGAAATGAGGGCTAAATAAAAAGGACATTTTTTAGCAGAACTATCTAAATACTGTGTTCTAAGGGCTCTCAAAGGGCATGCCACTGAAGAAAGTTAAAATACAGGTTCAAAGAATGCTAGCTTCACTTGTTCCCCCCCCCCCATGATTTTCTTGAAATAATGGCTAATTATAAAGAAGTATTTGCTTTTTTCTCTATTTTCTAATATTAAGGGGACCTCTATGGTGGTAGCTATTGTCACAGCTATTTTCCTATGGGCAGTTTGATTCTTTTGGGGAAAAAGTGCTCGGAGTAGAGAGGGCCTGTTCTTACTGGGGAGAGAGCCAACCCGGGACTGACCTCCCTCCTATTAATAACACTGCTGGCTAGCACTCTTGCTCTACTATCTAGCCTTGTGCAGGGCTGGTGGCAATAGCAAAGACCAGTGGAATAGAGAGAAAGTTGCCTGGTATGCACAGCTGCTTCATGGTGAAATCACATTCAGGAAGGGATGAGGACAGTTGGAAGTGACCTGGCAACATGAGGCTATTGTCCCACTGGGCATTCAGCAGGAGGGACTGCATAGAAGTTAGAAAAGTAGAAGGGGTCTGAGAGAGAAGAGGAAGCAGGAGCTGAGGAGAAACAAAGCTGTTGCGTTGGCTTAAGAAGGAGAGAGAAGCAAGAGCTAAGGGAATTAAGTCTTTGTTCCTCCCTTTGGATACCTGTACTTGTTCTTGGAGTTCTAAAGTCTGAAGAAGAATTTTCTACCTCACAGTCTACTCCTCCTATATGAATCTCCAGTTACCACAAATCACTGAATTTTTATTATTATTTTTTTAAATAATTTCCTTGAGAACAGTCAATGATATTGATCTTCAGAGTAAGGGTCATATTTTCTCTTGTGCTTTGTACAGCACTGAACACAAGGCAGATGTTTCACAAATAATAATAAATAATCAAGAATAATTTGCTGTATGTTTAAGCGAAAGAAACAGCTGGGCTTTGAGAGGGACAGCACTTACTCAGACCCATGAATCCATCAAACAATATCTAAGGAGGGCAGAAAAAGATTTGGAAAGAAATTATTTTAGTGCAAATCTTCATTTGTCCAAGTTTGCTTAAGTGTGAAAGTCCCTCGTTAGTTCCATAATGGGATGTGCAATGACTTTTAAAATTTCGTAAATGTCTCTAATTGTTTGCTTTCCCTAGAGTTTGTGGTAACTGATGCTATATGGCTCTAAAGGGGCATGGATAGCCAAAAGAGCTGATAAATGTATCCTTTAAGTAAAGATTAGATAGTTATTTTAAAACAGGCACTTTGGGGAATTCTGATGCTTGACTGAATATCAGTGCTAAAAAGGACTGGCAGGTGTTACAATAAATTCTTTTTGTAGTGAGCCTACAAGATATATGAAATATGTCTAAAATTCATTTTGAAAGCTTGTACTTGTTCAGATTCATTTTCTCTGCCTTCAGACCACACATTGTTACTGAAATTACATGAAACCAGGCATCTCAGACAGATTTAGATCTTTTTGAAACTATGGGAGGAGCTACCTTAGTCTTTGATGACTAATGGGTTTAAATTTAGTCTGTCTAGAAGTGAAATTGTGTCCGTATAATGCAGCAGAAATACTAAGATTATGAACAGTTGCAGGATAAGTTTGCAAGTTGCCCTGCGTAGGTGGCAATAATACATGGTTGACAATGACACTATATTAGCTTGTAGCTTTCCCTCCTTTCTCTTGGTTTCCCCCCTTTACTTTCTCCTCTCCCTCTGCTGATGATCTATGAGAATCTCATTGCTAACAAGCACTATATGGAGAAGTAAGACTGGCTGCTTGCCTTGCCCAATAGTAGCAACTAGAGGCCTGTTCCTTCCACCCCTAGTTCCCCCCTTATAGTGTGGCAATTGGGCTATTCTGTCAGCTTTGCTTTCCCTTTCTCTCTTCCACTTATTTCCGATGGTCCTGAGCAGCTCCCCTCACAGCTCTGGGTGTCCCATCCCAGCTCTAGATACACATAGCCCTTGTCTGAATCTGCTCTGCTTACTGGCCCCTGCTTTTCCCCTGTAGTTGCTGGACTCTTACCAGGCTGCTTCTTTCCAGACTCTCTGTGTCTTGGCCATTTCACTTCTGCAGGCTCTCAGTTCCACCCATTTGCTCAGCTACATCTCAGACAGCACCCTACAATCACTCTGGGCCCTCCGTGACATCTCATACCTCAGACCTTGGTAAACGGCGGTGGGGGGAGGGAGATAGTTTCTACAGTACTTCTAACTGCACTAGATTTCTCAGGGACTAGAAAAGAGTAACCTGCCCCAGATTATTAAAAAAAAAATAGAGAACTTGTTCAAGGAGTAAACTGCATTTCAGGATAGACTGAATAGGGTACAGGTCTGAGTAGGACAATCCCAGCGTGACATGCAGAGGCACTGCATAGTTTGTATCATCTTGTGGGATGCTCCCTATTTGACTGGCTGGCATGGGGAGCAGTGAGCATGGATCCAACTTTTCCTTCATCCCCCGTTGGGTTAACATCTGCACTCAGGGCCATAGATACAAAGCAGTCCCTCTATTGCTGCAGAAGCAGGGACTACAATTGTGAGTGACCCTTAGGGACAGGCCTCAAATCAGGGAAATCTTGCTGCACATTTCATATCCAGTAAGGACCAGGCAGAATCTGGCCCTTGACCTGTACAGGAAAATATCAAATGAAAATAGTTCCACCTGTTTGGAGGGAGGGAGGAAATCACATGCCAGAGGGACATAAAGTGTATAACTCAGGGGGAAATTCTGTCCTCATATATCTACATAGCTCCCGCTGAAGTCAACAGAAGACATATATGTGTGTCCAAGAGCAGAAGTTGGCGTTGAAGATTTTAAGATTCTAAATGACAGCTAGAGGATTAGAGTGGGGCAGTACATTCCCCCTGCACACCTCCTCCACCCTCACAGATAACTAGGTTTTCAAAAAGACCATTTCAGAAAGATGTTTGCAATGATCATGTGGCCCAAACCTGAAGTCCTTACTCAGGCCAACCTCCCTTTGAAGTCAATGGGGATACTGACTGAGAAAGAAATCCAACTCCTGAAGCCCTAAGAACAGGTACAGATTATTTTTTTTTCTTGTGCCTGTAGAAAATGAAGGATACTTGCTATCTAGTTTATGTCAAGGAAGAAGTGGTATCTGTAGTTAACAAACAGATCAAATGAATGAAGATTGTGTGAGATGTCAAACTGCAGCACAATATCACCTTTAATAGATTTAAAACTGTATTCATAGAGTGGCCTCCACTAGCAATTCTGACGAAGCACAAATACCATAGCTGTACTTCTGATTCTGAGACAGAAGCACTTGACTACATTGTGCATCATTTGTTTATTCTAACTGGATCTTATTAAAACAGTGAATGTGTTTTAAAGGATTATTTTTGACTCCTGTAATTGAAACCTGTCTTGAGTCATTATGGATTTTCATATTTTTGGAGCAAATTTAATATAGTTAATGATATCATATGAGTGCAGAAGAATCACAAAAGAGAGAGAGAGATAAATGTCCTTGTTTGTGTTAGTTAATGATTCTCTAAATTGCATTTTTTTGTTTTGCTTTTTTCCCCTCTTGCAGAAAATAGCATCAAAATAATCAGAGTAGTCTCATTATAACGGGAATGTTTAATGTAGTTGCAAATGGCAGAACTGTAAAAGGGAGGGTGGGTTGGAGGTGACTGAATGCTTTAATGGCAAGGCACAAAAACAATCTGGCTTGAGGCAATCTTTTGTTTTACTTATTTATGTGATCAAAATAAGATTTCACAAATGGAAACAGCTAGTGCCTGTTTTGTATTACTGTGACAGGTTTAAGATGTAGGGAGTGCAAGGCTTTGGCTCAAAACTGACTGGCTGATTAAATTTGATAGCCTTGTAATAGAATTTTATAAGACTTTGCAGAGGTGTATAGTATAAAAATGTGACTGCATGTTGAATAAGCTCTTATCCACAGGTTTATTACACCAATTCTGTGCAAACTAGGCACTGTAGCTTACTTCCAGACTAAAATATTTGCTAAATTTAATTTATACAGAGGGACAAGCAAATGGGAAATATCAAAACTGTTCAGTTATTTGAACCACACAAACTAGTAAAATGTGAATTTTACAGACTGGTCAGATATTTGAATCTTATCAATTGAAAAGTACTAATAAGAGACATAACTGCAACACTTCCTGCTGTATCATTTTTATCTGCAGTATAACATCTTACCCCAGTGTTGCTGAAATGTATATCAAATACACTTGCATAAATCAAAGAAAGCTCATTTAAATTATGAATTCAGTTTTAAAGAGGCAGAGACAGAAAACCACATTATCATTTTTGAGAATAAAAGATGCCCCATGCAAAATACTTTCTCTAGATAAAAGACAAGTCTTTCCTATGTTTTCTTTCTAACCAATGTGTTATTTGTTCAATTAGAAACAGACTTTGCTATGTAGAGGAGTGTTCAAATAAAAAAAAAAAACAGTTAAATTTTTGATAGCAGAATGGTTTCTATGGTAACACACTAATGTGACAAATGTGAGGGATATGGGGCAACAAGTAATTATGAAGATGCTCAAGATGACTTTGGAGAGTGTTCAAATACAAAATAAATAAAAAAATCTACAGAAATCTTTAATTCATACATAGGCTTGGATTTGATTTTTGAATGTCAGTAAACGTCGATGTCACCACACACACACACAAACCGATGAACAATATTCCGATAGATAATAATCAAAATTTACAGACAGGCAAAGTAAGAAAAATGCTGCTTGAGAACTTATTAGAGATAGATATAAGGAAATTTACTTTGTATATTTTGACATGTGTTGGTAAGAATTTGTGTTTTAACAGTTATAAAGCTTTAACTTTTTGAATTTAATCATCTCTCCTCATTAAATAATTATTGTTGACCACCCTATTGTCTAACCCTCCCCCCTTAATTTCTTGAAATTATGAAAATGCAAAAAGAAAAATAGGAAAAAATGCTAAAAACATATAATTTTGAGCAACTGTGAAAATTATATTGTTACAAATTGAATAAAATGCTTAAAGATAGACATTGATATCCATTGAAATTATAAAAAATTAAAAATTGAATTCTGCCAAGACTTATCACATAATTTCTTTTTCTACTCACTTTGTCTTACTGGGGTTTTTACAATAGTAAAAAGTCCATGATATTCCATGAAAACAATCACATGAAATAAGCAAAATAATATTAATTGTGTCTGAAATACCATATGTAGTATATTTCAGAAAATGCTCCTTTATAGAAATTAATTCTAGTGAAATATTAATATGACTGCTATGCTCTGTGATAGACTGGAAAACTACATGATTTATGACAGAATTAAGAGACATAAATCTGAGCAATTGATAGGGGGTTTTACTGAGACTATTGTTAAATAAAAACCAAGTGGTTGTCATTTATTTAACTCAGACACCTAAAACATATATGGGAGAAAATTTCTCTTTGTGAAAATTGACTTCAGTGTAGCCAATATTTAATCTCAGCTCCATAGTCCTTCGGTTAAGGCAGACTTGATATAGCTAATATTTCTATGGTAAAAGTAACCAAGGGAAAAATACTTTAAAAAAAGAACAGGTTTTCTTTATGCATCTTATGGAATTAAAAATGGGCACAAACATCTCAGTCACCTGTTTGTTGACCTTTTCCACAGACATCACCATGTCTTCTTCCACTGAATGTACAGTTCTGCCTCACCAAGATTTTTTTTCATTGAAAACACTCTTTAACACTCATTATCTTTTGTCTTTAAACAAAAAAAAATGCTATACTTACTGTTTCCCCCTCCCCCCCTTCTCTTTTCCTATTTGTTGGCCCCATATCTCATGTCCAGGGTGTAGCAGAGGGATCCTGTATGACCAGGAAATGAAAGGCTGACATCTCCAAATACAGTGTTTGGAAGCAGCTACGGGAACCTGCCATCTGCCTTTTCCACAGGAAGACCAGGCCCAAAGGTTGTCCAGGAGCTGCTGGGAGACGCTCCTACAACCAATAGCTTCCCTATTTTTGTAGCAAGACATGGAAAGAAGGTTAGGAGGGAAAGTTCAGAGTGAGGCGATCAGAATGAGAAGCCCAGCACTAGCAATGTTTAGGTAATGAATTATCTTTTGACACTCTCACCAGCTGCACAAGTAACCTCCCTCCTGTTCTGCTAACTGTAATAAAGGTGTGACACACAGGAGTGCTGGTAAACAAGACTGATCTTTATTCCCTGGCCTCAGTAATGTGACCTGGGTCAGATTTACAAGTGCATATATCCCAGTCATGTGACAGGATTCAGAAGTCCCCAGTGCCAGTGGATGCAATAAATGTCTCCCTCCTTCCGCAATCTTATTTTTAAAAAAATCCATTGCAAATTAAATCATCAACTAAAACCAACCATCAGCTAATCAGCAAAGTAACAAAACCCACAATTATATACATATAATATGGAAGTCAGGGCACAGGACCTGAACCCCATTGCAGAAGAAAGCATTATGCTGCCTCTTATTGGAAATCTGCTAATAGCTACGATCTTTGAACCTCAATGGCTTTCTGATCACACAGCCACTTCATACTCCCCCTAGATGCCATCTGAATGTTCATTGAAGGTTAAAACACCACATTAACCACATTTAGCTTCCCCTACTACCGGGAAACCATACTGGCCAGATTTATTTTAAAACTTGATTCTTCCCCCCAAAAAGATGCTAAAGAGTATTTCAAACTTTCACTGAAATTTCTTAACCCAAGTGGATAGGGCCCATTAATGTTATAAATGGTGAACAGATGATGGTGAGGAGAGGTGTAAAGTTTCATTGATATGAGTTTGGGATGCCCATATTACTTATGAGTAGCAATGCATGACTAAATTATGCAGGTTGTGTGAAAACAGTGCCAGTAAATCCTTTACATGCATCATCATCATGTATCTGTACATACCATATATTTTACAGGGTAGCGGGGGAAAGGAACCTATTTTAACAGAGGTATTAAATTTTTACACTTTTGGCTTGTTATCCCATTTTTGTTTCTCTCTGCTGGTAAATCCAAGCTCCCTTAACCCCATAAACCAAATTTGACAGGCCCGGAGTAAAGGGAAGATTATCTGAAATAGCTTATTCATAATAATATATAATAATGTCTCAAAGTTAACATGCAGTATTTCAAGTGTAGCCCCCTTTCCTGTCCTAGGTTCCTCAGGAGCAGGCAACTCTCACCTGCTGCCTGGGTGCCTTACATCATAAAGTATAATAGAAATCCTGCGGGATCTCAGTTGAGATGGGCAATTAGGTGGGAATCCTCTCTGGATCATTCTGCATTCTGTACTTGTATGAATATTTATGGTGGGCGGCGCTTCCACCTGGACAGGCACTGTATACACCTGGGGTTGTAGTTTGGTCACCTCCAGATGAAAAATATAAATAATGGCTCTTATACAGGCAATTGATACTCAAACAAGAACCAGCACCATTTTATTAACAAAATTATCCAAGCAACATGCAATGGAAAATGCAACAGAATCATACAGGTTAAACGGTTATAAGTGTCCCAGTTCACTAGGTGGTGGTGCACTAGTTCAGCTAATGACTCTGGCTTTCAACAGCAACATAAAACTAACCAAAACTCTTAGCACTATACACAGATCTGCCCCATCGCGGAGTGCATGCTGTCCCTTAAATTTATAGCCTCTCTTGTGTTGGCACACCGGCAAGCAGGAGTTCAGGCCAGCACTCTAAGTCTGGCAAAGGCAGTCCAAACGAAACAAAAAAGAGTAAGGCAATTTTGTGCTGTATCTGCTTAGATTGCACAGTATTAGCTGGCAGCAACAGCTATTATATCAGAGAGTAATAGCCCCTGATTCTGACCATAAAATGAAACCCCCCCCTTTACTCTTAGATTTCTTTCTTTCTTAGCCAGAAGCTGGGAATGGGCAACAGGGGATGGATCACTTGAAGATTACCTGTTCTGTTAATTCCTTCTGAAGCACCTGGCATTAGCCACTGTTGGAAGACAGGATAATGGGCTAGCTGGACCTTTGGTCAGACCCAGTATGGCCATTCTTGTGTTTTTATGTTCTTAGACTTAATGTAGTCACACACTATTTGCAACCCAGAGAGCATAATCCCATGGTAACTCAATCCTTCCTCGACTAACTGTGAGCGAAATTCAAATCTGCTGCACAACCCACAGTCTCCAGCTTCTGCTCTCAATACCTAGCTGAGGAGGAGGAGTCCATGAGCTAGGGCTCAGCACTAACAAGTTGTCAATTTAACCCTTGTCTCATGTCTTCAACCCCAAGCACTCAACATCAGTGCTCCATCACAGCCTTTTCCTTACTCAGACCCCAAAGGGAACAGCAGCTCTCAGTTCTATCCCCCAGCACAAAATGGAGCCCACTGTCTGAGCCTCTCACCCCAGAAGCACAGTTCAATACCATAGGGTGCCTACCCCCCATCACCAGATTTGTAGTCTGTCAAAACCAGCATACAGTACATAGAGAGCTGTCTGATCAGAATACCTCTGACAGGGTTCAGAGGCTCCTCAAATAGGGGCCCACACAAGTCTATAATGGATAAAAGAAAGTACTGGGTCTCACTGGAAAACTGTGAATCTTCCCCATCTAGTAGTGACATAAAAGGACTCATTCCCCATGGGTGATAAACCATCAGATATTAAACATGTCCAGTGCTAGAGCATATTCTGAGCCACAGTTCAACTGACTTCAGGATGATACAGTATTTCATATTTGTTGATAGCAAACAGCAGGGAGGAAGGGAAAAAAGGAAATTTTATCTAGAAGAGTTTGGGGGGTTGTTGTTTATGTTTATGTTTTGTTTTTTAGAGCTGGTAGGAACATTCTTGGCAAAATGTATTTTCCCTGAAATATGTTGTATGAAAGCCAAAAGTTTCTCAGATGTGGGTGTTTTGACAGATTTTGTTCATAGGCTTTCTGGATCCAGGACTGTTTGGTTATGTCTGAACAGAAAGAGAGAGTGTAAGAGTGCAGAATCCAAAACCTGACCTTTCAGAGAGGAAAACTGACATTACAAACACTATTCTGTTATGCAAAAACATTCAAAAGGTTTTGGTTTTGTTCCAATAAGAAACAAAAACAAATTTTGAAACCTCAAAAATTGTCACAAAATGTAACTGCCATTCTTCACTCAGCTCTATTAATTATATTTTATTTTTAAAATGTTAGCTCTTTGAAGATAAAGTGCAGGGAAGGTGATCAAAAATGGACAATAAAATGGAGTTTCCACAGTATATAGCATGTTTCCAGGTGGCTCCACAGTTTATCATATAGCTATCACTCCCACGAGTGTGTTATACACCACTTAACAAAGAGTGCTTTAGCTTAGACAAGGGAAGTTATGACAAGGATCTCAGTTCTGCAAACTGGTATCCCAGTACCATCAAATTACCCCAGATCAAATTTGTTTCACTTATAAATAAATTTAAAAGAAAATCTCTAACTTCTAGCCTTGCAAACACATCCTGGGGTCGTAAAGTCACATTGGGTTCTCAAGAATCATCCCCAGCTCATAGGAAGAGGTCACAAATATTTGTCAGATAATTTATTTGAAGAATTTGATTGGTGTTTGTGACAAAGTATTTGACACAATCTTATTTGAGCAGATATCGAGCTGCTTAAGTACTTTAGGGGAAAATATACACATGCTCAATGGGAAATGGTTAAACCTATTGAATAACATTTGTTTGAAGAGAGATCATTGGAATTTGGTACAAGTTGGAGTTGAAGCAACTGTGAATATGGACCTAGTGCCTTCCATTCTATTCTTTTGATGCATTTTGCTCTCCTTATTTTATATTCCCTCTATTAGGAAGCTCTGTTTTCTTGAACGTTTTGGTGTTTTACCATGGACCCATGAGGAATATTTTCAGTCAGTTCCTGTATTTTTAGTGCCTGAGTTCTGGCCAGTGTTTGCATTCATAAGTAAATCTATATTACAAACAAAATAACAAAGACAGCAGTGTTGTATGAACCACATTAACCTCCTGCCCTCAGCCCCACTGCTCTAGAAAGTCTCTTTTTTTAAAGCATAAATCTATCTCAGACTCCTGATAAAAATGTGCTCTAGCAGCCACTAATTTTCTTCTATGGTGACCTGATTCTGCTCTTACTTTCAGCACTTTAACACTGAGCTAAGAAGATGCTCCTGATTTGCACTGCTGAAAGTGAGTGGAGGATCACTGTCTATTGCAAAGAGGATCCACTGATTATTGTGCTTATTAACAGAGAAGATATTGGATGATTTTGCAATGAGAGAGCCTGGAATGCACTGCAAGATTGTTTTAATAAGTGAGTATCCTTGAGGAAGACTGGAGGGAGCAAAAGGTTAAAGATGCAGTTAACCCTAAAACTGGAGCGCTGGTTTAAATTGTCAGTTCTGCCACTTACTCATTCTGTGACCTTTGAAAAATCGCTTAACCCTTTTGTGCTTCAGTTTGTTCATCTGTAAAATGGGTATAGTGGTTAGAGGAGGGTGATTAACGTTACAAATGATAGTCTGCTCCAGCAATTACCCCAAGAGATATATCTTCAAAATACAGGGGGCTGAAATGCCCTCAGTTTGGTGGTGCTATGTTATAATATTCTGAGTTTGAAAATTCCAAATTGCAACACAACTGGTGAATAATGAAATTGTATAGAGTTATTTTGCTTAAATAACAACAATACTACTGCATAATACATGGCAGTTTTGTAACACTGTTTTTTGTAATAATAATAAGTCACTATTACTTTTTTAGGACTATTTTAGCCCGATGTTTGAATGGAGGAGGCTAGGATGAGTTGTATTCAAGCAGAAGTGTCTGCCAGCACTGTGGCTACCCAGGGTACAAGCTAGGTGAATTCTGGAGGAGTACACTCAGTAAAGGAACTCACTATACCTTTAAAAAGTTCACCATATACTTTCCCAAGCATCAGTCTCCAGCTGTATATGAGATACAGAGTCCTGGACACTCTGCTAACCCTTCCCATCATGCTACTTTTGGGGTATCTGATACCATCAGAGCTGTTGTTTGGCATCCATTACTGTTAGACACCTTTTGGCTTCCTCCTCTCTAGCAAAGGGAGAGAGACAATTTTGTTCTTAATCTCAGCATATTAAGTTAAGGTTGAGCCATTCTGTTGACATATGTCCTATCTTGTTCCCCATGAAATGCTCTTTGACCTCAAATTAGAGTAGTATCAGGCCCTGATAGAATTATAGTGCTAAAGAGTTCAAGTTATAGAGTAAGATTACTAGGATGTCTGATTACTAGAGACTGGATGTCTGTTAAGATTAGGTCTGGGAACTTCATGAAATACAGAAGCTGTTATAAGGATTAGATCTATGAATATTACATCATTCTGCTCTCAGAAGTCTTATCACAAATGCCATTGAAAACACTGACTATGATCAGTTACAAAATATTCCGGCACTAACTGAATAGTTTCCTAGGTCTGAGTTTCAAATCACTTTTATGTAGACTGACAGAATTAAAATAAGGGTACTAAAAGGACACATTCACTTTTGTTATTAACTATTATTATTTATTTAGCATTAGCAACTACAGTGTATTAGTCGCACATGCAAGAAAGACAGTTTGAAATTCTGACCTCATTGCCATTGGACTTTAATGGAGAAAGGATTTCACCCACAGTCCTTGCCATTAATAGTTTATAATCTATCGCCTGGTTTACACTAGGAATTTACATCTGTATAGCTTCATCTCTCAAGGGTGAGATGTAGCTATACTGACCTATGGCATAGACAGCTACCGCCTTTCAGAGAGGTGGATTACCTATGTCAATGGGAAAATTCATCCTGTAGACATAGGTAGTGTCTCTTTAGTACCTAATATCTCTGTAGTACCTAATCCAATAGGGCCCTGATCCCTGACTGGGGATTTTTAGACAATACCAAAGTACAAATAATAACAAAATGGCCTAATTTTCTGAAAACTTTCTAAGTTTAGTCACCAAAGATTGAAAATGTTGGAAAACGTATCTAAAAGTTTTCAGTTATACTGAAGCACTGCAAAGGCATAGCTGTGTTATTTAAGCATTTTAAGTACTTGTCTACACATAAATGGCTACCATGGCACAGCTGCACCACCGCAGCTGTGCTGCTGTAACACTTCAGTGAAGCCACTACTTCGTCAGTGTGATGGGTTCTCACATCAGTATAGGTAATCCACCTCCCCAAGAGATGGTAGCAAGATTGACAGGAGAATTCTCCCATTGACCTAGCGCTGTATGCATTGCGGGTTAGGTCAGTTTAACTGCATCACTCAGGGGTGTGGATTTTTCACACCCCTGAGCAATGTGGTTATATCAACCTAATTTCCCACTGTAGACCAAGCCTAAGTGTAGACAAGCCCTAAAAAGATAAACATCATACTGTTATTATGGAAGGTGATGATGACTGCCATCAATCCAGACCCAGTTAAAAGCTGATGAATATGCTAACCATCTTTCATGGAGGTGAAATGTAAGGAACAATTAAATGACCCTTTATGTAGTGATAGCAGAAACAATAGGAAACCACTGCCCAAGGCACTGTACCTTATGGCAAGCTCTGAGCAAAAACTAACTCAGAGAGAATAAGAGGGTATTTCCTTCTGTGTGGAAATACAGGGGCAGGGATATTGGCTGCAGTTGTTTATGGCTGGCTGTGAGAGAATAGAAGGTGAGAAAAAAACAGTTGAGAAGGTGGCCCAGAGAGGGAGCAAAGGGACAGAATTCCTTGGGGCACAGGACTGGCTGGAAATGCAGGCTTGGGAATTATAAACAAAAAAACAACAACCAAAACTGCCTGCTGCTTGTTTCTGTTGTGTTCAAAGAAGCAGGATTTTGTGTTTATTCATTGTAAGTAAACAGGATTGCATCAAAGAATAAATCTGACTTATCAATTTCTCCTACTAACAGAAACAACCCACAAAGCTTCAAATATTGGCCAATCACTTGGCCAAAAAAGACAATACAAAGTGGAGAGTGAGGGAAAACATTGCAGTCAAAACATGTATAACTTTTAGATACGTTTTCCAACATTTTCAACCTCTGGTGACTAAACTTAGAAAGTTTTCAGAAAATTAGGCCATTTTGTTATTATTTGTACTTTGGTATTGTCTAAAAATCCCCAGTCAGGGATCAGAGCCCTATTGGATTGGGTACTACAGAGATATACCAAAAGGACAATATCTACCTGAAAGAACTTACAGCCTCACCATAGGCAACTAAATTTGAACATTTTGTCCATTGTATATATTTTAACATATACTTTTAACTATATTTAATAATAAAAAGACTAACAAATTTTTTATAAAAATCTCTTTTGCTGTATGTGCAACAGATAAACTCTTTGGCCAAGCTATTCAAAACTGGGTGCCTAAAGTTAGCTTCCTAAGTTCATATTTAGGCATCAAATTAAGTGGCCTGATTTCTGAAAGTGCTGAATTACCTATCAATTCCCACTGAAAATCAGTGAAATTGTATCTGCTTACACCAGGGCTGAATTTATTCTAAACACATTAGAACATTAGAAACAGGCACAGGCATATTTTCAAGAGGGATTGAATCTGGAAATGACTTGTTAACTGTGCTGTATTTTGCACATTCACTTGTGTATGTACATGTTAAAACTGACATGTGCACAGCAAAAAATGCCTTCAATTTGTGCATACAAATTCAGTAATTCTTATACACTATAACTTATACACAAGACATTCCCCACACAAATGCTTGTGTGCATCAAGTGGTATGTACACAGAGACCCTGCTTGACCTGAATTTGAAACTTTCACCCACAGTTCTCTACTTCTAGTTCTTTAAGTACTCTGTCCTAGATGGTTTCAATCAGGCATAACTAATCAACTGCATATGCATCAGAACGAAGGCTTGCCATTTATCACTTACATGTATCCCATGAAGACTGTTTAAAGAGATGCTGAGGTTTTGTCTATTACTTGAAAACATACTGCTGTGCTCTCCTTTCCCACTAGAATCCATATGGCTTTCATCGACCACCACGCTTAGCCCAGCTATTTCTTTAACTGGAAACCACTTATCAGAGACATATATGTGTAACTGCAAAAGGACTAGTCAATACAAGAGATTCATATATGAAGATAAGAACTAGTAGCATTGGGCAAGTCTACACTTAAAACGCAGCATTAGCGCAGGAGCACCAATGCAGCTGTGCCCCTGTAGTGCTCTAATGAGGACACTCTACGCTGATGGGAGAGAGAGCTCTCTCACTGGTGTAGTTAATCTACCTCCCTGAGAGTCGGTAGCTATGTCAGCGGGCAAAACTCCTCTGCTGACACAGCGTTGTCTACACAGGGAGTTAGGATGGTATAACTATGTCACTCAGTCTGTAGTGTAGACCAGATCACTGACTTCCTTAAATAGATTCTGTAGTACATTCAATTTCAGACAACTGAAGTCAGTGGAAGCTGTGAATGCTTATACCTCTGACCCAAATATGAATTTTAGGTATCCACTCTTGAAAAAGTTACTCTTAAATTCTGGTTTGAGGAGCCTCTCATATTCCAATCCTGCCTTTCCCCCAGGCAAAGACTGCTAATGATGCTAAGCTGTGTGGTAGTATTATGACAGGTTTTCACCATTCCTAGAGAGTGCCCCATTCCAGCTACTCACTAGGATTGTTATCGGGGGAATCCAAGTTTCTGCTGCTCTGGGCTCCTGGGTGTCTTAAGTCCCTAGTATCTGAATGGAGTCCAAGCATTGCTCCAAACCTGGAAATCCCTACGTGCACCCTCAGGGCACAGACCTTCTATCTGGCATCCCCTTCTGAGAGCTGGAACCTGCTGTCCAGCTGCCTAACCCCTTGGGGGCAAAAGTGGCTCCTACGTACACCCTTCACCACCACTCCACCCCCAAGGTGTGAAGCTACTGTTTTATAGTTTTACTTTCTCAGGGGCACACTTCAATTGTGAAACAATTAACACACACTTTGCACAGAATCTAACATATTTGTTCTTTTATTTCATCAAGTAAAGTGCAGTAGAGTACAGGTCATATAAAATAAACATGACATGCATATCCCTGCTTCTGTTTTCTGACCGTTAAGGCATTCTTTTAGATGGGGTCAGTGTATCTTGGGTTGTACATAGTCCTGTTTCTGTTTGTGGCTTGTGTGCCACATGCTGGGTTCCTTTTTCTCCCAGAATGGAGGAAAATGACCCCGAGCAAGTCAGATTTTGCCTTTTTAAAACCTTCAGCATCTTGTGTCTGGCAATACCCTTGCCAGATTCACCACCTGTAAAGTGACTTACTGAAGAGTGTTCTTCAATTTGGAGATAATGACTATTTCATAGGAATAAAAATAGATGGTACGACTGTACAGTGGTTCATATTTTGGTGGAAGACAGTAACAAGTCTTCAAATATTTAATCAGGCATCAAAGTATATTTTTAAGTGACAACTTCATACTTCAAGTTGAGTAATATTTAATACAATAAAAAAAAACCAAGTCTTTTGTGTAAAGCAAAAGGCTTGATCGGCCTACTTTACATCATTGTATTTCATAGTTGTTATCCCACATCCAACTAGCAAAATTTAGCCTAGAGGACACACTTGAGAAGAAAAGAATGGACAAATGTGAGGAAGATTATAGTGTGCTGTCAGGAGAAAGAAGAGGAGGAGGAAAAAGAGAGAAAAGGGGAGTAGGAGGAGAAGACATTGAGGATTCAATTGCAAGAATGAGGCTATTCTTGGAATACAAAGAAACTTATACTGATATTGGCTTTTGATATATTGTCACACATGATAGCATATGTAGGGTTAGCAAGATTCTGCAGCATCTGAAACCACAATACATCATACTGTACCTTTGTAAGCATATTTTTCAAACATTAGCAAGCCACAAGTCTAAAACACGTTGCTTGTAAAATTGAAACTGTTTTACTGTTTGCAATACGAGGGATAGTTCAACATTTCAACTGACATTTGGACTAGCTGTCAACCAGAAAAACCTTTATTTTAGTAGCAGTGTACTGGATCATCCTTTATTATCTGCTGTGAGGCTGATAAAGTGTTATAGGTAACACCACTTGGAATATGCTACTATATTTCTTGATCAATTGGACTTCAGACAATAACCTGGGAGAGATGGACAAAGTTACTCGTTCATATCATGGAGGTTTGTACATAATTTTATAGTTGCTGGCAATAGTGTACATTTAAGTAATGGGGCATATCAGTAGCTTTCACCTGATTAGACTTTAAAAAAGGGGGTGTCTCATTGCTTTTTATTAGAATATTCTATCACTATCCATTTACCATCAAAGGTTATAAAAATGTTCAAAGACAAATAGAAGGAAAATACAACTTACAATGCCAGCCACTTGTAGGAATACAATACAAATGTGAGGTGAACAGATGTAAATGTACTAAGGTTACAATTTTAGACCATTTCTTAGAATCCACAACTTCAGATCGTATTATATAAAAACAAAAACCTAATCTCAATCAGAAAAAAATGAGAAAGATCTCCTTATCTATGTTTATGTCTACACTGATATAGAAGTGGGAGGCAAATCTACTGAAAGCCTCTGAGTAAGAATAAAAGTGGTAAAAAACCAGGGTGGTGTTATGGTAGAGGTCTATTATAGGCCATCTACACCAAGAAAAAAGGTGAATGAGACTTTTTTAAAATAACTAACAAAATAATCAAAAGCACAGGACTTGGTGGTGAAGGAGAACTTCAGCTACTCAGACATCTGTTGGGAAAATAACATACCAGGGCACAGATTATCAAGTTGTTGAAATGCACTGAAGACAACTTTTTTTATTACACAAGGTGGAGAAAGTGACTAGGGGAGGGGATAGGAAGATGGAGAAAGTGACTGTTCTAGATTTGATTCTGATAAATAGGGGAAATTGTTGAGAATTTGAAAGTGGAAGGCAGCATGGAAAGTAATCATGAAATGACAGAGTTCAGAGAATGGTAGGAGGGAAAGCAGCAGAATAAAGACAATGAACTTCAAGAAGGAAGACTTCAGCAAACTCAGAGAAGTGTTAGGTAATATGCTGTGGAAAGCAAATCTAAGAGAGAAAGAAAGAGTTCAGGAGAGTTGACAGGTGTTTTTTATAAGAGACATTATTAAGGGTACAAGAGAAAACTAGCCCAATGCCTAAGAAAGATAGGAAGTATGGTAAGAAAGACTACCCTGGCTTTACTAGGAGATCTTCAACAATCTGAAACTCAAAAAAGAGATATACAAAAAGTGTAAACTAGGTCAAATTACAAAGAATGAATAATAATAATTAAAAATCCCCACAAGCATGTAAGGACAAAATTAGAATGGCTAAGGTACAAAATGAGATTAAACTAGCTGGGAACATAAAGGGTAACTAGAAAATATTTTGCAAATACATTAGTAGCAAAAGGAAGACCAAGGATAGGATAGGCCTGTTACTCATTGAGGAGGGAAAGACTAACAAAAAACCCATCAATGGTCAAAGTATTAAATGCCTTTTTTGTTTCTATTGTCCCCTTATGTTCACAGACAACATAGTGAACATAAGGGGACAAAGGGTAGGATCTGAGGCTAAAATAGGAAAAGACCACATTAAGAATTTCTTAGACATGTTAGATGTCTACAAGTTAGCCTGATAAAATACATCTTTGAGTATTTAAGAAACTGGCTGATAAGATCTCTGAGCCATTAGTAATTATCTTTGAGAACTCATGGAGGACGGGAGAGATCCCAAGGGACAGGAAAAGGTAAAATACAGTACCATTCTATAAAAGGGGGAATAAGGACAACCTAGGGAATTACAGACCAGTCATCTTAACTTCGGTATCCTGAAAGACAATGGAGCAAATAATCGAACAATCCTTTTGCAAGCACCTAGAAGATATTAAAGTGATAAGTAACAGTCAACATGGATTTGTCAACAACAAATCATGTCAAACCAAATAATATCCTTCTTTGAAAGAGTAACAAGCTGTATGGATGGGGGGAAGGAATAAATGTGATATATCTTGACTTTAGTAAATTTTTTGATACTGTCTCACATGACCTTCTCATAAGCAAACTAGGGAAATATAGCTTAGACAAACCTATTATACGGTGGGTGCACATCTCGTTGGAAAACTGTGCTCAGAGAGTAGTTATCAATGGTTCGGCATCAAGCTGGAAGGGCATATAAATTGGGGTCTCACAGGGATCTGTCCTGGATCCAGTTCTATTCAATATCTTCATAAATGATTTAGATAATGGCATATAGAGTATGTTTATAATGTTTGCAGATGATACCAAGCTGGTAGGGCAGGATTAGAATTTAAAATGATCTTGACAACCTGGAGAAATGGTCTGAAATAAATAGGATGGAATTCAATAAGGACAAATGCAAAGTACTACACTTAGGAAGGAATAATCAATTGTGCAAACACAAAATGGAAAATGACTGCCTAGGAAGGAGTACTGTAGAAAAGGATCTGGAGTTTATAGTGGATCGCAAACTAAATATCAGTCATCAATGAAATACTGTTTAAAAAAAATTGAACATCTTTCTGGGATGTATTGGTATGAGTGCTGTAAGCAAGACATGAGAAATAATTTTTCAACTCTACTCAGCAGTGAGAAAGCTTTAACTAAAGTGCCATGCCCAGTTCTGGGCACCACACTTCAGGAAAGATGTGGGCAAATTGGAGAAAGTCCAGAAGAGGGCAACAAAAATGATTAAAGGTCTAGAAAACATGATGTCTGAGGAAAGATTGAAAAAACAAACAAACTGGATTTGTTTAGTCTGGAGAAAAGAAGGCTGAGAAGGGATGTGATAACTGTCTTCAAGTACGTAAGAGGTTGTAATAAAGAGGAGGGTGATAAATTGTTCTCTTTAACCACTGAGGACAGGACAAGAAGTAATGGGTTAAAATTGCAGCAAGGGAGATTTGGGTTAGACATTAAGAAAAACTTCCCAATTTTAAGGGTAGCTAAGCACTGGAACGAATTAATTAGGGATGTTGAACTTGTGGAATCTTCATTATTGGAGGTTTTTAAGAACAGGTTAGACAAAGACTTGTCAGGGATGGTCTAGATAATACTTAGTCCTGCGTCAGTGCAGGGGACAGACTAGAGGGCCTATCAAAGTCCCTTCCAATCCTACATTACTATGATTGTATGATGATAAACAGGAGGTGTGATGGCAGCATATGCAGACATACCTGAGCTAGGTTTGATTTAGCCAGATTAAAGCTAACTTGAGTAATAGTAGCAGTGAAGCCACGACAGCATAGGTAGTGGTGGCTTGAGTATGGACCCAGGGTTCCAGGCAGGAGGGACTAGCCCATGCCACCGCCTGTTCTGCTATGCATGCTGCCACAGCTTCACTCTTCTCCTTACACAAGCTGACTTTTGATGGAACTAGAGCAAAGTTAGCTCATGTATGTCTACACTACAGCAGTCACACCTCCTGATGGCCTAAGAGACATATCATATTTGAAATGATAATATTGCACTTGATCTCTTTTCTATATTGTCCTGGTTAAATCACATTCACAATGCTTCATTCAGTTCTGGGCATCTCCAAATTAAAACAGAAATTAAAAAAAAAAAAAAAAAAAAAAGCTTGACAATATTGACGGTTTTTACATGGTTTTAAGCCAATTTTGATGAAAAAATCTTTTGTTGTAAAAATTTTGGACCATCTGTATTCACTTTTATCTCCATGCTTTCTCCAATGTGTGGCACAAACTCCCTCCCCCAAAATTGTAGAACTACTTACCTCCTTATACTCTTCAAATTCTCCTTTAAGACTTCTGCCATGATGCCTACAGTGCACTGCTGGATGGCAAAGGTTAGGCGGGAGGTGAGGTATATTTTTTACACTCCTAGCACATGAAAAATACATTTGTATTATTGAGTATCAGAGGGGTAGCCGTGTTAGTCTGAATCTGTAAAAAGCAACAGAGGGTCCTGTGGCACCTTTAAGACTAACAGAAGTATTGGGAGCATAAGCTTTCGTGGGTAAGAACCTCACTTCTTCACTTGCATCTGAAGAAGTGAGGTTCTTAC
>NW_020664409.1:87862272-87887399 GCF_002925995.2 Terrapene triunguis | reverse complement strand
ACTGAACTCCATCTTCCTAGCCTCTAATCAGAAATAGAAAGAGAAGCTGACAAAAGGAAATGGGCGCAACGCTTGTTGTTTTGTGTGTGTGTGTGTGTGTGTGTGTGTGTGTGCGCGCGTGCGCGTATGTGGTATAAGAGGTGGTTAAATACATCAAAAATCTTCAAATGCTTACCACCAATATATAATGTCCTAGTTTCTGACAGGCATGACTGCAGAAGAGAAACTTTGAGAGGGACGTGAAAATGGAAAGAATAGGGACATTGTCAGGGCCGGCTCTGGCTTTTTTGCCGCCCCAGGCAAAAGAACTTCCCGCCGCCCCCCGGCGGGGAGCACCGCGAATAGGGCGGCGAGCCCAGCCAGGGCCCTGCTCTCCGCGACCGGCAGGAGCGCCGGGGGGAGGGCGGCAAGCCTGCCACGGGCCCCACTCTCCCCGACCGGCCGGAGCGCCGGGAGGAGGACGGAGAGCCCGGCCGGGGCCCCGCTCTCCCCGACCGGCCAGAGCGCCGGGGGGAGGGCGGCGAGCCCGCCGCGGCTCCGCTCTCCCCAGCGGCAGGAGCGCCGGGGGGAGGGCGGCCCCGCTCTCCCCAGCCGGCCGGAGCGCCGGGGGAGGGCAGCGAGCCCAGTCGCAGCCCCCCCCTTTGCCTGAGCGCCACCCCCCTCCAGGTGCCGCCCCACACACATGCTTGGTAGGCTGGTGCCTGGAGCCGGCCCTGGACATTGTGGGCAGCTCCAGGATGATGTCCCACATATAGTTGGCTACAAAGAAGATGCAGAAGAGACTTTTGTAAGACAATATGATGAATGGGTGGACAAAGGAGAATTGTTGGGAACAAGCGGTACAATTAAAAAAGATAAAGCAAGTAATTAAGGAGGGGCAGAGTTACACAGGGTCTTGAAGGTAAGGGCAAGTACCCTGAATTTGATGTGGAAGACAAGTGAGGAGCCAGTGAAGGATACCAAGATGGGGGTAACATAGTCAAATTGATGAGCAAGGTAGATGATATTGATTGTAAAACTTATTATGAACTGGAACAGGCAACACAGGGGATAGAAGATGATGAGTAAAGCTGGTCAGAACATTTTAGATTAATTTAAATTTCAAAATATGCTGTTTCATCACAGATGAAATGTTTCATGGAGATCCATCAGTTTCAATGAAGTTTTCATCAGGAAGGGTTTTGAAATCTCTTTGGTGATTTCTGACCCGAAAGAGAGAGAGAGAGAGAGAGAGACCCACCCAAATTGAAAAGCTCAGGTTTTCAATCTGAAAACCACAATTTTGATAATTCCGTTTTGCAAAAACATTCTTAATGTTTTGGCTTTGTACCAATGTGGAACAAAAACAAATTTTAAAACCTTAAAAGTTGCTGCAAAATGGAATTGTCATCCTCCAGACAGTTCTAACCATGAAGGAGATAGAGATAGATATTTAAAATCTCATGGAGTAAGAACAACAGGATTTGGATGCAACCTTGATGTGTGATGAAAAAGATAATTCCTATATCTGCGTGTGGATGATTGGCAGCATGGTTATATTGACTTTGGTGCCAGAAAATGATAGGTGAGGAGGGCTTTTGGCAGGGGGAATATTTGAACATGTTAAACTTGAACTGATGGTAAGACTTCCAAGAGGAGATATCTGACAGACAAGATGAGATGAAGGATTAAATAGATGGAGAGAAATCAGGAGTAGACATTTCCTTCTCTTGTGATGCCCCATATGGCTGGAACACCTTCCCAGCCTGATTTTATATCCTTTTATCTTCCTCTCCTCAAATCCTTTCCTAAAACATTATTGAAAGTCCTATAATCCACTACAAAAGTCCATTGTGGACCTAATCTAACATCCATACAAAAATGGTGGCTCTCCAAGACACATACTTAACCTTTCCTTTCAATTGCATTGTTTTTTTGCTCTCCTTTCTCCTTTGTTTGTAGGTATGATATCTATTTAGACTGGAGGTTATCAGAAAACGAGACCTAATTTTCTTATTAGTATATAAAATATTTAATATACTGAACTGCTGCTGCTATACAAATAGGAAAAAAAATATAACAATCTTGTTCAGTTCTCCTGCCACTATTTTTTGTAACAGTGCAGTAATATCTACCATTGCATTTTAGTTTCCTAGCTACTACCAGCATTCAGGATGTACACAGCATACAGTAAAACAGAAAGTAAAAATATTGAGCTCTTTTTTTGGAGGAGTAAGAAAGTTATAGTTAATAGGTCACTCAATATTATACCTAAGTCTGGATTAAAGTGTATATTTACATCTGTTAAAATTATTTCAGGTAAATTGGCTAGGCTGAACACAGAAATCCAGATTAGCAATCTAGTCTGTTTCTAGCTCAGGTATTTTGATATCTGTCTCATCTGATTATAGCTCTGGAAAAAAGAAAAGCTTTCTGCAAAGATCTGGGATATGACATAACACCCTGTAATTTAGCATAATCTGCCACAATGTAGCAATTGCAGTATATAATGGTATATAAGAAAGTGCCCTGATTATCACAGCTGGTATTGGTACTAATCAGCATAGGATAAATTTGTGTTTATCACTACTTTGACAGGTAGACAATTGGTAGTCTCTTAACTCATTTATAACTATCTGGGGAGACACATGCTAGTAACTTGAACACAGCTTTAATTTTCTATCACTATTGATAGTTGAAAGACTGACAATATCATGTTAAACATTTATGAGAACCAGTATCAATTTTCTTTCAGAGATTCTCATCAGGTAGCTGATTTTTATGAAGAAAGAGAACCTTCAACAGAAAAAAAAATCACTATATTTGTTCCCTCATATACTTCACATACTCTCACAGCCTGAATCATTATGAACAAAGCAAGTGTAAAGGGCTTTTAGATAGGATATATCAGCCAAAAGAGTTAAAGGTGTTAACATAACTCAGGAACTCTCCAATATTAATCAGTTTTAAACAAGGTTCAGGGTTTGGTACACAGAGAATTCAGCCTGCTCAGTACCATGGCAAACTCACAATTAAAAATCATTTTAGCCTTTTATTAATGATACAGAAAAGAAGGGAAAACAGTTAAACCATTTGAACTGTAAAATATTAAATAAAGCTTTCATTTTAATAACATCCCCCATCTCTTTCCCTTTAGCTGGAGAGAGTTTTTAGAAAGGACCACCCCCCTTTGTTTGGCAGTCTTTTAGATCAGAGGTTCTCAACCTTTTTCTTTCTGATCCCTCCACCCCACAACATGCTATAAAAATTCCAGGCCTGACTTGTTCCATAACACTGTTTTTCTCCATATAAAAGCCAGGGCCAGCATTAAGAGGTAGCAAGCAGGGCAATTGGTCAGAGCTCCATGCTTCAGGGGGCTCCACAAAGCTCAGGCTTCAGCTTCAGCCCCCGGTGGCAGGGCTTGAGACTCGGGGCTTCAGCTTTCCGCTCTGGGCCCCAGTGACTCTAATGCCAGACCTGCTTGGTGGACCCCCTGAAACCTTCTTGTGGCCAACTGAGGGGGCCCCAGACCCCTGGTTGAGAACTACTGTTTTAGATGGTATCAAAGATAGTAATGACTATCCTTTCTGGAGAAAATAAAAGAAGTTACAGTCTCCTATGGTATTCTTGCCAACAAGTTAAAGAGGTATGGGCTGGATGAATGGACTATAAGGTGGATAGAAAGCTGGCTAGATCGTCGGGCTCAACGGGTAGTGATCAACGGCTCCATGTCTAGTTGGCAGCCGGTTTCAAGTGGAGTGCCCCAGGGGTCGGTCCTGGGGCCGGTTTTGTTCAATATCTTCATTAATGATCTGGAGGATGGTGTGGACTGCACTCTCAGCAAGTTTGCAGATGACACTAAACTGAGAGGAGTGGTAGATACGCTGGAGGGTAGGGATAGGATACAGAGGGACATAGACAAATTAGAGGATTGGGCCAAAAGAAACCTGATGAGGTTCAACAAGGACAAATGCAGAGTCCTGCACTTAGGATGGAAGAATCCCATGCACTGTTACAGACTAGGGACCGAATGGCTAGGCAGCAGTTCTGCAGAAAAGGACCTAGGGGTTACAGTGGACGAGAAGCTGGATATGAGTCAATAGTGTGCCCTTGTTGCCAAGAAGGCAAACGGCATTTTGGGCTGTATAAGTAGGGGCATTGCCAGCAGATCCAGGGATGTGATCCTTCCCCTCTATTCGACATTGGTGAGGCCTCATCTGGAGTACTGTGTCCAGTTTTGGGCCCCACACTACAAGAAGGATGTGGAAAAATTGGAAAGAGTCCAGCGGAGGGCAACAAAAATGATTAGGGGGCCAGAGCACATGACTCATGAGGAGAGGCTGAGGGACCTGGGATTGTTTAGTCTGCAGAAGAGAAGAATGAGGGGGGATTTGATAGCTGCTTTCAACTACCTGAAAGGGGGTTCCAAAGAGGATGGATCTAGACTGTTCTCAGTGGTACCTGATGACAGAACAAGGAGTAATGGTCTCAAGTTGCAGTTGGGGAGGTTTAGGTTGGATATTAGGAAAAACTTTTTCATTAGGAGGGTGGTGAAGCACTGGAATGGGTTACCTAGGGAGGTGGTGGAATCTCCTTCCTTAGAGGTTTTCAAGGTCAGGCTTGACAAAGCCCTGGCTGGGATGATTTAGTTGGGAATTGGTCCTGCTTTGAGCAGGGGGTTGGACTAGATGACCTCCTGAGGTCCCTTCCAACCCTGATATTCTATGATTCTATGAGCTGGAGTTGTTGTTAAAGTTCAGTCCCACTTGGATCTGTTTGGATGTTTTTCATCAAGATTGGATGTTTTTTTGTTTATGATCTGCTCTAGGAATTATTTTGGGGAACTTCTATGGCCTGTATTATACAGGTCAGACTAGATAATTACAAAAGTTCCTTCTGGCCTTGGAATCTATGAATCCGAGTGCAGTTCTAATAATTTTGCATTGCTTCAATTTTTTAAATAAATCTATTGGTTTGTGTGTATGTGTGTGTATGTATTTTAATTATTATGCACAGTGTGTCTATTTATTCCTTCTTGACATCAGCATAAAGGCCAGTTTCTAGGTAGGAGTAATTAGGCTTCAGGACAGAATTCTCTGCTCTCACTCACTCATTTACTGCATTTTTGACTGGTACATTAGTTAGCTCCTCTAGGTCAGTAGATGAAGTTTCAGTATCTAATTCTAAGTTTCCTAACAACTACAGGTTGAAAGAAGCCATTTATGAAAAAGGTGCTTTAATAGGCATGCGTGGGAGTGCTGATATACAGTAAAAAAGACCGCAAGATTAGAGCTGGGAGAAGAGAGAAGGCAGGAAGCTTATCAGCATTACATTATTAATATACAGAAACGTAAAATGACTAATGCAATTATAGTAGCAGGGAAAACTGTTCTGTCATTTATATAGTGTCAAAAGGGTGCTTGATGCCTCATAGACAGGTATCATGAAGGAAAGGTTGTAAGAGATGCCATTAGATTCAGTGGATATCAATCCTTGCCACGTATCAATTATCCTCTTGTAGTTCTGATATATGCTAGCTGATTTGGGCCAGGAAATATTCTCTTGTGACACACAGGAAAAATTGACTCTGTGTCAAAAATTGACCAAATGAAGGTTCTGAATCTTCATTCTACTAGGGAACCTGGAATGGAACTGAAGGAGATATTTGCATAATTTTTAAATTTTCCTGGAATCAATAGAAGTTGGAGGATGAAATATTCCATGTTGCTACATGTGAAAAGCCCATTGGGAATCTACAATGCAATCCAGTGGAATTGCAGGGACCTGCAAACAAAGTCACTGGGAGGGGGGGAAAAAAAAGATCTATACAGAAGCATCACTTGGAAAAGACATTTTCTTTATTTGAGAAACCAGCTTTGGGGTAAGACTATTGACTATTTGTAGCAGGGTGATCCCCCGCTCCTGCCCTGAAGTGCTTAAAACAGCCAGGGAGCAGGGCTGGGGCAAAGGAAAAGCTACTCGGCTGATTGGGGAAGCAGCCGCAGCTGGGCCACTCCCCAATCAGGCCTCAGCTGGCCCTATATAAGAAGGCTGTGAGTCAGGAGCCCACAGTCTCTCTCTGCCTTCAAAGGGAGAAGGGCCTGGCTGCAGGGAGCTGAGGCAGGGTACCTGAGTGGAGCAGGGCTGGTGAAAGGCTGGGGAGCTCCAGCCTGGAAAGCCCCAGGCTGCGGCCTAGCATTGGGCCAAGGGGTACTGGGGATTGCAGAGGGCAGCCCAGAGGTAGGCCAAGGCAGCAGGTCCAAACCCTCCTTGCCAGTGATGAGTAGGCTGATACTACAGTCTGCCCCAGGCGTGGGGCTAGATGATGATTGGCAGTAGCCTGATACTGAGGTGAGGTGGGGATAGTGGGTGGGGGTTCCCTGGGAAGGGGAGACCCTAAGACTGTGGGGTTACTGCCAGGGGGCAGCACCCCAGGTACAAGGGCACCGGGGTCTGGGAGTGGCACCCCAGGTACAAGGGCACCGGGGTCTGGGAGGGGGACGGGGCCAGAGGACAGGCGGATCACCGGCCTGCAGAGGGTGCTCCAATTGCTGGATGAGCTAATTCCCAGAGATGACCAGCAGGAGGCGCTGCAGGGTTGAGTCCGAACCTCTACACGTGGTGGAAAATGTGGACATAGCGGTCCGCCCCGACACAAGGGGCCAGGGCAAGAACTGTGGACTATTTCCCAGAGCAGAGACTTGAGAGCCTGAAGAAGGACTGAGTCTAAAATGGTGGAGAAGAGGAGCAGTTATTGGAGGGCCTGGGCGGCCCATCTGGCTGAGTGGCAGAGGGCATTGCTCTGGCTCCTATAAGAGACCAGGCACCGGGGGCGAGAGGCCAGGGCCTGGACTTAAAGACTGTTTTGCCTGTGGGCGAGTGAGACACTGGAGTAGGGAGTGCCCCTACCGGACTGGAGCAGGAAGGCTTCACACAGGACATGATGGACCTAGGAGAGTGCCCCCTGTGACGTTAACAGGGTGGCTCCAAACTTGTTGGGCCTGTGGGGAACTGGGGCACCGAAAGAGGGAGTGCCCTCCTGGAACTCACAGGGCCCAGGCTAGCCCTGAGGGAAGGGCTAGGCCCAAAACAAACGGTGGAGGCCCCATGGCAGGGGGAAGACACAAAGGGTGCTTCTACTGCTACCAAGAGGGGCATTTAAAGAGGCATTGCCCCCTGAGGCAGAAAGGGGGAGTGCCTGAGATAAAGGCTCGGTCTGAGACCAGCCCCAGGGAAGGGGTGGTGAAGACCGAGGCCTCTAGAGAGAAAGAGGCTGGGGCAAAGAAGCCCCACCGAAATCTGGGATCCCATGGGTGAGCCGAGAGGGCTACCATGGGTCCCCAGACTGAGGGGGAAGCGAGCAGGCTGCTCCAAACACTGGAGAGCCTGTGGCAGGAAAGGGATGTCCTGCGGGCCCAGTTGAGGAAGATGCTGGGCAGATAGACACTGCCTCCCCCCCTCCCCCCGGTGGAGGGGATCTTGAGGTGGGGGGGGGGTGTAGCAGGGTGGTCCCCCGCTCCTGCCCTTAAGGGCTTAAAACAGCCAGGGAGCAGGGCTGGGGCAAAGGAAAAGCTACTCGGCTGATTGGGGAGTGGCCCAGCTGCAGCTGCTTCCCCAATCAGGCCTCAGCTGGCCCTATATAAGAAGGCTGGGAGCCAGGAGCCCAGAGTCTCTCTCTGCCTTCAGAGGGAGAAAGGCCTGGCTGCAGGGAGACGTACACCCTCAGTGCTAGACGAGAAAGCATGATGAAATAGCAGAGAGAATAACATACCCAATAGTGTTAGTGTCAAAAACACATCCCTGTTTGATATCACTGCATATTTCAAAACTGTCAGATTGGTTACCCTGATACTGGACTGTAGCCTTCATGCCATCATGGAAGGATCAAATCAGACTGAGTACGGGAGGGCAGCCAAGTATCTCTAGCAACTGGAAAAAAAACCTCTCTATTGAACAGGTGAAAATCTTTTGTAAGATCTATGTGGGCCATATAGAGAGAGGTTTTCCTTGTTCTTGACACTTTTCAGGAAGTTGCCTGATTCCCTGGATATACCTGTTCAGCATGAACTTTCAGTCTTTTGAAAATGAGCCATGCAAATGCCTTGCCAGGAACACTAAAGAAAGAGATTCCTCTGTATTGTTGCAACCACTTCAATTTTCTTTGTTATGATGCTAGCTACCATCCTTTGTCTTGTGGTACCCCTCCAGGAGGCAATCAAGCCATGGTGTAGATATTTAAGTACAATCTGTTCTCCTTGTTTGAGTACTTCACTTCGAATTCCATCTTTTCCTGTAGCCTTTCCAGGTGGTAGGGAGATGATTGCCTTTTCAAGCTCATTTACAGACAGTTCTATATCAAGCTCTTCAATAGTCTAGAGCCTGAAGATTACATTTAGTGCTGATTCAGAAACAGTGGTTTCATGAGAAGAATTTGTGATAGTGTTCCACCCAGTGTTATATCTGTTTGCTTCTATCAATTAGGATGTCTCCATTAAGAGATTTGAGTGGGGGGCTCTTCTTGGCTGAAGGACCTATTGCTTTCTTGATTCCATCATACATAACTCTTAGATCTCCATTCTCAAAGGTTGTTTATATTTCATGCACAGATCAAGCCAGTATGATTGAGCACATTACATTGCTTTGCAATGTGCCCATGGCCATTCTGAGGTTAGCACATGTATAAGGAGAGCGGTTTACATTGTGGTGGAGATATGCCATGCATTTTGCTTCAACAGCTGGAAGAATTTTTTTGGAGTATGCTGCAAATCAGTCTTTATCTTGTACAGGCTTTTTACTAAAAGCTAAGATTGCAGCCATGTGGATATTCATTCTGAGGCCTGGTCTACACTGGGGAGGGGTGGAGGTGGGATCGATCTAAGTTATGCAACTTCAGCTACGTGAATAACGTAGCTGAAGTCGACGTACTTAGATTGACTTACTGTGGTGTCTTCACCACGGTGAGTTGACTGCTGATGCTCCCCCGTCGACTCTGCCTGTGGCTCTCGCCAAGCTGGAGTACAGGAGTCGACGGGAGAGCACTTGGGCGTCAATTTGTCTAGACTAGGTCCCCTCTGGATCAATCACTGCCCGCCGATCCGGCCAGTAGTGAAGACATACCCTGAGTGTGTTCCATACTGCATCAGCAATCGGGGAAGTGCATTCCATGACATAACTTCCCTGAGATTCGTAGTGAATTGGAGACACCTTCCTCGGTCTTTTGTGGTGTTGGTGTTAATATGTGGGCAACAGCATTGTTTGGTATGAGAGAATTTCTGTAGTGATATCCTTATTTTTCAGCATACAGGTTCATGGTTGTGTCACAATCTGCACTGTGAAAACCACACATATGCAGAACATCCTGTAGGTGTAGCCAGGTAACCATTAAATCCATTTAGTGCTAGTGTTTCTGCAAGACCTTCCAGAGGTGACCACCTTTGATGTAGGCTTTGCTAATGCACTGTTCCCAGTGGTGCAACTCTCCAATAGTCTTTATCTATTTTGGTTCATTTTTCCCACTCCATGGTAGCCAGTGCATAGCAGCTGATCAATTTGTAGCACTGAGGTGTCCCAGTTAATAAATTCTCTTGCCTGGTGGTAACTTACTGATGACACTGTCAAGTCTATGATTAAAAAAAAGCCCTTCTCTTCAGAGATGGAAGAAAGTGTTGGGGCACACGTATTAGTTAGTCAGCAAAGCCACCAGTGATAGATATTCTTAGCGATATGATAGATTCTGATGTTGCAGTGGGACATTCGACCATGGGTGCTAATGAGTTTCTGACAACAAAACTCACCCCATGTTCACAGTGGTCTTGTTTGCTTTTTGCCATGCCAGAAAAGGTGTAATGCATCTCATGTAGAGAGCCTGTTTCAGTTAGTCTCATTTCAGAGACAGTGACTGTGTCACTGTCCAATTTCTCCATCTCTCTGTTAATGATGGCAAACTTTCTAGGGTCTTTGACCTCCTCTACATCATTTAACATACCACTGCACGTTGTCCACACATTCCAACAAGAAAATTTGAAGAAGGAAACCTTTGTACTAAAATGTTTGGCATGTACTCCTAGGCAAATAAACAAACACACAAATAAATAGGGAGGCAGAGACTTGCCTTAGAACCAAAGCCCCACTTTCAGCGGTCTCAACTAGACCCAAAGATTTGGAGACCAAGATGTCTGGAAGCCAGCAGAACTACAGGAGATGAAGGAGGACACAGCTCTGTTGCAGTGCTAACTGCCTGAAATTTTCTCCACAGAAAATTTAATTCAGGCTTTTCTCTTCTAGTCTTTGTTCAACCAAGAACTAGCTGCAAGGCAGCAGCACCAGATGAAGTTATTTGTTTGTAGATATTGTTTTACATTCCACTGGGGTATGCCTGCTTAACACAGGGCATAACACTTCACAAAGTGGTTCCTGCATCAATCCAATAACTTCTTGTTGAGCTGCAGCATTTTTTTTTTTTTTGAAAGACATCTGGACATGAGTTAATGACTTCATATGATGATCCACCACATCCCTAAGCAAACATTGTAATGGTTAATTATCCTGACTGTAAAAAACCTTTGACTTATTTCTAGTCTGACTTTCTCTAGCTTCAGCTCCCAGTCATTTGATTTTATGTCTTTGTGTGATAGATTAAAGGGCACTGTATTATCAGAACTCTTACCCCCATATAGGTATTAAAGACCATGATCAAGTCACCACTTAACCTTCTCTTTGATAAGCTAAATAGACTATCAAGGCCAACTTTACAACTTGCAAGCTACTAAAGCAAGGCTCCAAACTATCAGACGATGGTGGTGGTAACTGGCAAATGTGGCCACGCCAGTGCGCTTGCAGCTGTCAGTGTGGACATTCATTGCCTTTCCCACTAGTTCCAGTGGAATAGGACAAGCAGTGAGTTGTAAGTTTCTGCAGGTTCTCTTGAAGGATGATATCCCAAACATTTCTTTGTTCTTAAAGCTGTCCCACTATGTATTTTTTTGAATGGGTTTGTACCTAGAGTTGTCTTGCTCTCTTTGGATTGCTTCTACTGTCACATCCATCTCTGTGCCATTGGCCTCTCCATTTATATGTTGCCTAGCAACTAGCTTGAGGATGTTTAAACTAAATAATGGAGGTGGATAGCTGTACATGTCATAATGGGCAGTACATTATGCAAGCAACTTTCAAGACAAGCTTACTGTTTTTTATATAAAATATATATATATACACACACACTCTACATAATATCACTGTAAAACCTTAGTTCACAGCAATTTGCAGACTTCTAAATGTTTCGGGCTTTATATTATGATTGAAAAGCCTAAGCAAATTAATAATGTAAAATCAAAACAAGAAAAAGCAGGGTTTTTTTTTTAAAAAAATGTATTTACTAATTGCCTCAGAGAGGCAAGCTATTTTGCCACTACCTGTGAGTAGAATAATAACCATTTCTAAAAGACTTTCATTACCATCAGATTTTTGTAATGCATTATGCAGTCTTTAATAAAAGAAATTTGTAAACAGTGAAAATATATAATTCTTTGTTTTCAGCCTAGCTGTAGCAGAGTTGATGGATGATTCTCTGATGAGCAGTTTGAGACTATGCCAAATAAGGAAAGATTTGACATAGCCAGTGTTATCTGTCATAAAATTATTTACCATACTATAACTTTAATAAGACTAAGAAATTCAGTAGAGCCAATTTACATTTCTATGTCCGGGTTTTATTTTGTTGGGAATGGCATCTGAGAAAGAGAATAGTTCAGATAGGATAGTTATCAGTTACAGCTAACATTTATCATACATGTTGAAGAGTCCCAAATAAAAATTATAACTGGTAGATCTGTGTGAAATAGGAAGTGACAGGAGTAACGCCATTAATTGTATCAATTGTCTGAAAAGACCAGCCACCTGTATGCAAAACAGACTAGTATTTGAAACATTCAGTGATCAGTCACACAAATTAAAGGATCATTGTCTTGTTTGCTTATTTACCACTTTTATTTTTAAAAAATAAGAGCAAGATTGAACCAAAAAGGACAGTGGATGTCTCACAAATATCATAATTACAAGTTGGGGAGAGTAGAGGCATATAAATCAAAGTGGTTAATAACACTGTGCATTAATTCAGAAACCTTTTCCAGCCTTTGAGAGTTACATGGTTCATTCATTTGGAAAAGATTTCACATAGTTTAATACTTGGGGTTGGACCATACATGGTTATCTGTAAATACTGCCTTCCTGACAGCAAACAATATTTAAAAAATTTGAAATAAATTTGAAACCAGTTTTGTACTGATAGTGAAACTTGGCTTTTCCAAGTCATTAAGATCAAGGCATTCCTGAGTACAAACAGCACACAATATGCCCAGGTTTTTCAGAAAGGAAAAAAGGTCTTGTGATCAAGGCACTGGACTGGAACTTAGAAGTGAGTTCAATTCCTATCTCTATTACAAACTTCCTGTGTGACTTTGAGCAAGTTACTTAATTCCTCTGTCTCAGTTCCTCATCTGTAAAATGGTGGTAATATTTAATATACTTCCTTTCCTCTCACCCTTTGTCTGATTTACCTATCTGGATTAAAAATTCATTGGACTATCCTCTTACTAAGCATGTGGAGAACCTAGGACAATGGGCCCTAATTTGGATAGTAAGGCTTTTGAGGGTGTGTGTGTGTGTGTGAAATGTTGTCCCCATTAAGAAACAGAAGGGAGAAACATTAGATAATACAGTATCAGATTTGAGAAGACTTGGATGGAAAAGCATTCCCAAATTAGAAAGCCTATACAACTAAGAACAGTTAGGAAACTTCCTTTTATGCTGTGTACCTTTGGGGTGAGGACCATGGCCCAGATCCTTAATGGTATTTAAGCTCCTAACTGCTATTGATTTCAATAGGAGTTAGGCACATAAGTATCTTTGAAGATCTTGGCTTAGGTCTTGAATCTTTGTGTAGGGTGTCATACAAACCTGTGGTACTACTGAGAAATGCTAATTAATGATAATATAGGGAATGGGAAAGTTGACAGTAGTGTTCCCTAGGGAGTGATTCAACAGAATTAGATCAATTTCTTCCAACTCTTCTCAAACTTCCTGCTAATTGCTCTCCCTCTCTGAAACCCTTCACATGGTCCCTCAAAGTTCTGCTTTGTCTCCAACAAACTCATCTCTGTCCATGAAACCTCTCTCCACTTGTTTGTCACCTATTTCATCCACCTCACTAAAATCTGGCCATCTCCCCCAGACTCAGCTTTGTTTGTTGTGGTTTATTCTTCTCCTATGCCCTCCTAAAGGCAGATGTTGTGGTCAGACCTCTCCTCTTATTTCTGACTTTTCAATTCTAGTCCTTATTCCCACTTACTCCTCCAATTTCAGACTTCACCCTAATTTTTCTCTGCACTCTCCCTCCAGGCTGCTATCATCCACAGTCCCTCAGGACCTAGCATTTTCCTTCATCTGTGGCTTGGTTGCTTGTCTTTGTCTCTCCTCCTCTCCCTAAACTCAGCGCAGGTGAATTCAGTTTTCAGACTCATGAACGCTCTAGCTCTGCTGCCGAAAAAGCCATTTATGATAATGACATATTTAGGAGGTATGATGTGTGACCAGAAAAGGAGCAGAATATTTAGAACAATATCAGAAACAGCTTTTTCACCTAAATAGTAATAATTTAGAGGTAGGCCCCAGCTGTGTGATTTGGATCCAGACCCAAGCTTCCCTAAATGGTTGGTATGTGAATCATTGCTTTAGGCCATTGTAGAGATCCCAGTCTCTCGCCACCCCCTGCCTCTCTTCTTCTCCCCCCCCCCCCCCCCCCCAAAAAAAATTCAGTCAGGACAACACAAAATTGTTTGCTAGCATAGTGTGGAAATCTCTGAGGCTAGATGAGTAGTTTCCTGATTATATATCTATATCATTTTAATAACTATTAGGAATATACCTCTGACAATAACCTTTTGTGTTTGGATTAAAGAATTAGGTTTTTGATCAGCATCACTAGTTTGGAACCTGGCAGAATAGTCTGCCTGATTCCAGCAACAAAAAACCCCTCTTCAACAGTCATTTTACTTTGCCTGGGAAACAGAGCAACCTATGTGAGTATCAGAAGCTCTGGATCCCACCTGGAGTCAGGAGCCACAATTACCCCTTTTTCCCCTCCCTAAGCCCTGTCTACATGAAGGAAATTCACAATGGTGTAGCTACATCACTGTAATCAAAAGCAAGTCTTCAGAAGTTGTTCACTTTTAGAAACAATATCGTATACACAAGATGCCTGGTCTAGCTGAAGCAATTGTCAACTGGATATCACAATGATTGGTCAGAATCAGAATGTCATATCAGAATGAAATTGTTATATCAGAGATCAACAGCCCTGTATTTCACATTTAAACATGTGAATCTGACTGAAATCTAGATTTCTTTTGTATTATCTAGTGTCAAACTAGTCCAATTATATTCATCATCATAACTTAGTCTAATGGATCTTTCAATGTAACGTTTCACATCTGACTTTTTTATATCTCCTATACAGAAAATTGATGTTAATAATAGATACAGATAGGAATGTCAACAATTTAATAATTCAGAGCATTGATCTAAATTTGTGCTATTGCATTCGGTAAAGCTGATGGTCCTCTGAGGAATTTCAAGAAACTTGGTTTAACATTAATACCATTTATTAGCACATTAATATCAAATTTTATGTAAGGATCATAACACAATTTAATACATAAGTGCCCCAAGAAAATATTTAGGTACTTTTTCTTGATGAAGAATTTATAAGTTTGTCTATAGGAGTGGGAGGGCACAGTCTGAAGGATTTATAACTTCTTCCAAATATTTTCCAGTACCCGTGACTGCTAGTTATTAGTGAGGGGTGAAATTCCAAGCATTTGGGGGGTGAGGGAGAGGAGGTGATTTGCACAGGAGCCAACTATTCACACTCCAACTGCAGCCATTGGGAGTAGCAAGTGCTTTAGCACCTTTGACAATCAGCCTTTTGGGTTTACCTGTAACCTCTGGGTTACTTCTTGGTCCCTCTGTACCTGCAACCATTCCAATTCAGATGGCCACTCTAGGGAGGCAGAAGAATTGGCACCAGGGCCCATTCCTCCCTCTGCTCTGAGGTTCATAGCACTAATGTCTGTGCTTGAAACTCTGGGCCTGATTCTCTCATTTACACCTGTCTTACACTACTGTAATTCCTTTGACTGCATTGGAGTCTTCATTTACACAAGTGAAAGGAGAACCCATGTTGAAAGTACAAGGAAGGAGACTGGATTCTGCACAGGGGCAGAAGGATGACAGATGTCATCATATCCTCACAATAACCCTTCTACCCCAGAGTAGGGCTAGAAAAAAAAATCTAGAACCATTGTCTTGTGCTGAACAACAACACAGAATATTGTGAGCAGAAAAACACTGAAGTTTAAATTTCTGCATTATCTAAGATAGAGGCAAAGAAGATGAGAAATTTGAAGTCATAAATCACACTTCCTCTATGCTAACTTATAAATAAAACAAAATACCTTCACTATAAATAGAAAAACCTGTATCTTTTCATTTCTCCATCTTCCCCAGAAAGGTAAAGTAGTAACTTTCTGGCTCAATTTTTTACCTCTATCATTGCCTTTAGAGTCATGGGTTGTACTTTCTTTGTAGTGGAAGAATTATCTAAAGTGAAGGATAACAACATATGCTCATGCTAGTACTTTGGTTGGTGTTTCTTTGTCCTGTGCCAATGATGTTCCTAACCAAAGAATTTCTTTAAGCAGCATGCTGGAAATGCAAGTTGACAAGCACAAAGAAACATTTTTTGGAGGGAGAAAAGCAAAAAGCTACTTATCCCATATTTAATGGAAACAGAGTTCAGTTGGACAAACACAAGTACAGTACTAGAAGATAACAGGAGACTACAATATAAGCAAGGGAAACAATGAGAAAAGAGACAGCTGCTTAATTTAAAAATAGCTAGAGAACAAGAGCAGGTGAAACCTCCAATTTTTCCTCATAAGAAGAAAGTCTACGCAAAGAATGCAAACAAAATAAATCAAAAGCAAATTGAGAATGAAGGCAGGGCTAACACTAAGCTTTTCAGAACATTATGCAAAATAACATGAAGAGGGCACCATCGGTTTGCCTCCAATTACAACTGAGTCTCCCTTTCAATACACAATGTAGCCACAAAATGCACATGTTCATACACAGACTCACACTTGTTTGCCTCTAATTCTGGGGCTACCCAGCCTCTGGCAACTCCACTATGTGAATCAGTAAACCAGGAAATGGGTCTGAAGAGCTATTTACCAAGCATGAGCTGGTTATATAGGAAACTGAAATCTGGCATGGACTGCAGACTCCAAAGTCAGACAGGACAACAGAAGGGGAAATAGAGGATGGCTCTCTGGCTCATAGGTCAGATGTGTGTGAAGGAGAAGGCAGATATCAGGAAGAGGGCAACACCAGACTATATCAAACTCTGATTAAAATACACAGATTTAAAGCGATTGAGGTACAAACATTCTGCAGATAACCAAAGACTCTTGCATCTCTGTGATAATGTGCCATAACAGAGAACAATTTTTCAAATGATGACTAAAATTATATAAAAACACCTAGGGGAAACTAGTCATGAGTAACGTAATAAACCAAATACCCTTAACAGCTAGCAGAGCTGAGCATGCATTTTAGTTATTGTTCCGTTGTCAAATCCCAGACCTCAATGAAATCAATTATTTTATTTATTTATGCATTTTATTATCACCAAAATTGAAGTAGCTATAACTTTAGCCACTGGCACTGAAATGATATAAGCAACTAACTTTTTAATTAACAAAAGAAAAATACAAAGGCTCAGTAGGCAATGCTAATTAATATCCTCATCAACTAAGGGCAGACAAGAAACCTTCAACAGGCAGACAGACAGTTTGGCAACCTGCTACTGCATACTCTACAGCTGATAATGATCTGTACATGAATCATGAATCATACTGTGTCTGGCCTAATATTTTGACCGAGAGATGCAATGAATGTTTAAGGCTGCCTACAGAAACTTGTAAAAAGCAACAGAGGGTCCTGTAGCACCTTTAAGACTAACAGAAGTATTGGGAGCATAAGCTTTCGTGGGTAAGAACCTCACTTCTTCAGATGCAAGTAATGGAAATCTCCAGAGGCAGGTATAAATCAGTATGGAGATAACGAGGTTAGTTCAATCAGGGAGGGTGAGGTCCTCTGCTAGCAGTTGAGGTGTGAACACCAAGGGAGGAGAAACTGCTTCTGTAGTTGGATAGCCATTCACAGTCTTTGTTTAATCCTGAAGAAATGAGGTTCTTACCCACGAAAGCTTATGCTCCCAATACTTCTGTTAGTCTTAAAGGTGCCACAGGACCCTCTGTTGCTTTTTACAGATTCAGACTAACACGGCTACCCCTCTGATACTTTACAGAAACTTGCTCACTCCTCAGGTCTGTGACAAGGAACATCACACAGTTTGTGTTTTTGGTCTCTGATCCCAAAGGGGTGCAGACCAGGTACGAGTGCCGCTGGGGATATCGGCTGGTGGCTCCTTCATGGGGCCGTGAGCACAGGCGTGTACTTGGCCTGGTTTACCCCTGTCCCAGACACCTGTCCTTTCTGCGGCGTGAGGGAGACCCTGGCTCACGTTTACTTAGAGTGTGCCAGGTTGCAGCCCCTACACCGGCTCCTCACCGACATTCTGTTGCGTTTTTGGTTACAATTTTCCCCTCACCTGCTCATTTATGCACTCCCTATCCGTGGCCCCACAAAGTCACGGGACCTCCTGGTCAACTTCCTCTTGGCCCTGGCTAAACAGGCCATCTATAAAACCAGGGAGAGGAGGTTGGCCGATGGAGGTTCCTGTGACTGTGGGGCCTGTTTCCGATCCTCTGTCCGTTCCCGTATCCGGGCAGAGTTCCTCTGGGCGGCGTCCACTGGCTCCCTTGACACCTTTGAGGAGCAGTGGGCGCTGTCCGGGGTTCTCTGCTCGGTGTCCCCGTCAGGTTCCCTTCTTTTGACCCTTTAACCGCACTCCTGTCTCTGTTTTTACATTAGTTGTCCCCCGTAATTATTTGAGTTTCAGGCCCTGTGGATCCTCCCCTTAGGCTGGGGGGGGGGACCCTTTAGCAGTGGGTGGGCTTATGCCCGCCCACTTCCTGAAGCCCAATAGGTACGAGTCTTGCTACTTGGTGGTCACCATCAGTGGTGGCTGGATGGAAGGGAGGCACAGTTTAGGAATAAAAGTCAAGAAATGAGGGGTAGCATTAGAAAGAAGGCCATCCTTAGAAGTATCAGTAATTTAAAAAATAAAGTGGCTTGCATGGTGTCAAGTATCAGGGGGTAGCCGTGTTAGTCTGTATCTACAAAAACAACAAGGAGTCTGGTGGCACCTTAAAGACTAACAGATTTATTTGGGCATAAGCTTTCGTGGGTAAAAACCTCACTTCTTCAGATGCATAGAGTGAAAGTTACAGATGCAGGCATTATATACTGACACATGAAGAGCAGGGAGTTATTTCGCAAGTGGAGAACCAGTGTTGACAGGGCCAATTCAATCAGGGTGGATGTAGTCCACTCCCAATAATAGATGAGGAGGTGTCAATATGTGTCAGTATATAATGCCTGCATCTGTAACTTTCACTCTATGCATCTGAAGAAGTGAGGTTTTTACCCATGAAAGCTTATGCCCAAATAAATCTGTTAGTCTTTAAGGTGCCACCAGACTCCTTGTTGTTTTTTAAAAAATAAAGATGCTAGTTTCTATCTGAACATATTATCACTTCCACGTTATCATTCTAGAATTTTGAAATACATTACTCAAAAAGATCCCACATTTGACAATTTAATCAAAAGACACAGAAAGGTCAGTATCTGTGTTGGTCAGAAAGCAACAAAAATGTTAACATTTCATTTCTGCTTTTGTTGACATTTTGTTTACATGAACATTTTCCAACCGGCTCTAGTTATTAGAAGTTATCCAACACAATAAAATAAATGTGTGTAACAGTAATAACATTTTACCAAAATTATATTAATTTCTCCCATTAACCAGCTAGCTCGGTTTGGAGAAATAAAGGTAATCTGAAGGTTACCAATTCTACTTACAGGCATTTTAGCCAAGAAGAGTCCTATATGTAAGTTTATTGTGGTTATAAACGTTTCATTCATTTCAGCGCTTCATCCTGCCAATTAAGGATAATATATTTTAGGGCTGTCAAGCGATTAAAAAAATTAATCGTGATTAATCGCATTGCTGAACAATAATAGAATACCATTTCTTTAAATATGTTTGGATGTTTTCCACTTTTTCAAATATATTGATTTCAATTTCAACACAGAATATAAAGTGCACAGTACTCACTTTATATTTATTTTTTATTATAAATATTTGCACTGTAAAAATAAAAGAAATAGTATTTTTTCCATTCACTTAATACAAGTACTGGACTGCAATCTCTTTATCATGAAAGTTGAACTTACAAATGTAGAATTATGTACAAAAATAATTGCATTCAAAAATAAAACAATGTCAAACTTTAGAGCCTACAAGTCCACTCAGTCCTACTTCTTGTTCAGCCAATCGCTCAGACAAACAAGTTCGTTTACGTGTTCAGGAGATAATGCTGCCGGCTTCTTGTTTACAATGTCACCTGAAAGTGAGAACAGGTGTTTGCATGGCACTGTTGTAGCCGGTGTTGCAAGATATTTACGTGCCAGATGCACTAAAGGTTCATATGTCCCTTCATGCTTCAACCACCATTCCACAGGACATGCATCCATGCTGATGATGGGTTCTGCTCGATAATGATCCAAAGCAGTGCAGACCAATGCATGTTCATTTTCATTATCTGAGTCAGATACCACCAGCAGAAAGTTCATTTTCTTTTTTGGTAGTTCAGGTTCTGTAGTTTCTGCATCAGAGTGTTCCTCTTTTAAGACTTCTGAAAGCATGCTTCACACCTCATCCCTCTCAGATTTTAGAAGGAACTTCAGATTCTTAAACCTTGGGACAAGTGCTGTAGCTATCTTTAGAAATCTCACATTGGTAGCTTCTTTGTATTTTGTCAAATCTGCTGTGAAAGTGTTCTTAAAAATGAACATGTGCTGGGTCATCATCCAAGACTGCTATAACAGGAAATATATGGCAGAATACAGGTAACACACAGAGCCGGAGACATACAATTCTCCCCCAAGGCATTCAGTCACAAATTTAATTAATATATTATTTTTTTAATGAGCATCATCAGCATGGAAGCATGTCTTCTGGAATGGTGACTGAAGCAGGAAGGGGTATACAAATATTTATCGTATAAATGTTTAGCATGGAACGTAAATACCTTGCAATGCCAGCTACAAAAGTGCCATGTGAGTGCCTGTTCTCACTTTCAGGTGACATTGTAAATAGGAAGCGGGTAACATTATCTCCCGTAAATGTAAACAAGCTTATTTGTCTTAGCAATTGGCTGAACAAGAAGTAGGAATGAGTAGACTTGTAGGCTCTAAAGTTTTACATTTTGTTTTTGAGTGCAGTTATGTAACAAAAAAAGCTACATTTATAAGTTGCACTTTCAAAATCAAGAGATTACACTACAGTACTTCTCTCAGGTGAATTGCAAAATACTATTTCTTTTATCATTTTTACAGTGCAAATATTTGTAATAAAAATAAAATAAAGTGAGCACTGTACACTTTATATTCTGTATTATAATTGAAATCAATATATTTGAAAATGTAGAAAAACATCCCAAAATATGTAATACATTTTAATTGGTATTCTATTGTTTAACAGTGCGATTAAAACTGCGATTAATCACAATTAATTTTTTCAATCGTGATAATTTTTTGAGTTAATTGCATGAGCTAACTGCAATCAATCGACAGCCCAAATATATTTGCATTGCATGGGCAATGTGGCACAACGGCATGTTCAGTCATAGGTTGATTCCATTGAGTGTTAGAGGGAAAACATAAGCATACCAAAAGTGCCCTCACTCAACATATAACCAATTTATTAAACGGGCACGAACAATTATATATTTCTTGTAATATTAATTCAATCTATCAATTTGCAGCATTTTATGTTGTGATAAAATATGTTTTCATTATGTTTTTAATATACAGCAAAAAGTTAGCTCTTATCCTGTAAATATTTAAACATGTCTTTAACTTTAGGCCTATGACAATCCCACTGACTTCATGGGACTACTCATTTGTTTAAAAGAAAGCTGGCTGAAGAAACTGGACAACACCATATTACATTGGAAAATGCTGTTTCATAAAAACAGAAATGTTTTGCAGGAACATGTTGATTTTGATGAAATTTTCAACAAAAGTTTTGAAATGATTCATTTCAACTTTCTCATTTCATTTTGATAGTGTCAAAACATTTCATTCCAAAAATGTTGAAACTTTTCATTCTCATTTTCTCCTTTCACTTCATTTTGATTATATTACAGCATAATGGTTTGACATTATCAAAATGAAATGTTTCAATGAGGTTGATTCAGAAATATTGAAACAAACTTTTCTGAATTTCCATTCCATAAAATATTTCAAGATTTCAACTTTTCATCCTGATTGAGCATGAAAGCAAATCTAGAAATGTTAGTATTTCCTGCGGGACAGAAATTTGGTTTTCCAACCAGCTCTAGCTTAAAGTGAAGCATGTGATTAAGGGCTTTGCTGCATTGGGGCCCAAATCAGGAAATCTGTGTCTTTGTGTAAAATCCAGAAGACATCAGTGGGACTTAAATGGTGAACAGGCCTTGTTATGGGCCCTCTGCACTGGGACACAGGTGAAAGTAAGGCGGTACGGGCCGGTATGGCGTACCGGTAAAAAGTGGCTTCTGGTACCGGCCCATACAGGTGACTTTAAACTGCTGTGGCAGTGCTTTAAGGGCCCTGCTTTAAGTGCTGCCATGACAGTGCTTTAACATCGTTTTCCTTTTTGTCCCGCGCCTTGGCTGCTGAAAGGGAAAGGGGGCAAAAGGAGCAGTTGTCCCAGGCCTGGTGATTTAAAAGGGCACGGGGCTCCTTTAAATTGCCGCTAGAGCCCCGGGTGGTGTGGGCCAGGCAGCGCGGATGGGCTGGCTGGGGGACGCTGAGCACAAACCCCCGCCCCTTCCACCCAAGGCCCCACGCCTTCTGAGGGGGCCGGAGCTGGCCCCCATACCAGTAAGAGTTCAATTTTACTTTCACCCCTGCACTGGGATGAACTTCATCCATTTATAAATGAGGGAGTCACATTAAGAAAACGCTTCCCTTTTTTAGATCATAGGCCATTGTCATAAATTGGAATAATCAAACTAAATGATTTCACAACTTTTAAAAGTCAAAGATTGTAGCCACAGAGTTAATGTCATGTAGGTGCCACTTTTGACACCTATGTTGGCTGAAAGAGTAGTTAGTAAAATAATATTAATAAATATACCGCACACATACATAGAACCTTTAAACATCTTAATTAATTAACCTTTTCAATAACACCTTTAAGGGCTCAAACCTGTATCACTGCAGTCAATGTGCATACAGTTGGAACAGAATCAGTGCCTCAGAGAGTTAAGTATTATTATTCCCATTATATAGAGGAGTGAAATGAAACAGAAAGGCTAAAAGTCTTGTCAAGTGATACACAGTAAGTTGGACACTGGAATAGAACCTGCAGAACCTGATTCCCAGTACCGTGCTCTAATTATTTAGAAAAGCAACAGTACAATAGGGAAAGAGCAGAGCAGCAGTGGAGAAAGAAAATATAGGTCATTTTGTATACCACATTTTTATAAGAGATGAAAATCTCTCCGAATTTTCATTAACCCTTATACTTCACTGTTTATCTGCATAATGATTAAGTCATTGGCAAGACCTGCATGTACAGAGCTGCATGCAAAATATGTGAACAGTTTAGCAGTTGAGTTCAGGATGGAAAAAAATCCTGTTTCAATTACAGCTGGGACTATCTACCACAGACTGAAACAGCAATCATCCTATTGCATCTCAATTTATTTTACGTTAAAACTTCAGAACCCACAGAAGGCTAACTACTGTAATAGGAAACAGCCCAGACATGTTATCATGACCTCTATTCCTTATAATTTGAGAGACAAGATGACTGGTCATTTGGGGATTAATTGCTAATAATACATATTTAGGTCAAACAACTGATCTTTTCAAGACCCTCTTCACCACTTAATAATATAAATATGAAGCAGAGATGTGACCATGTTGAAATGTCCTTGTTAATGTATACGCGAATGTAAATAAAACATAACAGTGGGACACATGCAACACACAAACAGGAAGGGATAGTTCAGTAGTTTGAGCATTGGCCTGCTAAACCCAGGGTTATGAGTTCAATCCTTGAGGGGGCCATTTAGGGATCTGGGGCAAAAACCTGTCTGGGGATTGGTCCTGCTTTGAGCAGTGGGTTGGACTAGATGACCTCCTGAGGTCCCTTCCAACCATGATATTCTATAATGGTCTGCTGGTAGGCAATTTGCAATCCATACGGACAGTGAGAATATGAGAACTCTTCACTGGGAAGCATGGTGCTCCAAAGCATTTGAGCAGAGATGGGAAGGAGGTGTGGCTACAGCCTTACCACTATTCCCTCCAGAGAGTCCTAGGAAGAAGATGCAGCCTGAGCACTTCTCCTGCAAACATAGCAGCCTGATGGATAGCACTAATGCCAGCATCCCCGCTGAAGCCAATGCCACCAGCATTGAAGCAATGATCCTCATGCACCAACTTCACTGGGCTGGACATTGTGTGCACATGCCAGACTTTTGCCTCCCAAAATAAGTCCTCTACTCTCAGCTCACCCATGGTCAGAGATCCTGTGGTGGTCATAGGAAACATTACAAAGACACACTGAAAGCGTATCTTAAGAAAACTGATGTGAACATCACGCCACCAACCTACCCCAATGACACCATATCCTCCATTAGGCAGTGGCCTGCTTCGAGGAGAAGCGCCTTGCCCTCTAAGCTGAAAAGAGAGAGAGGAGGAAGGAAAAAGAAAAAACTTTCTCCCAGCAGGCCGCTGGCCTGCCACAAAATGTCTGTACCTACTGCGGGCAGATTTGCGGTTCCAGGATCAGACTCCTGAGTTATCTCAGGACTCATATGTAAACCCGTGGTAGAGATCATCCTCGAAATCGAGGGATTGCCAATCAATCAATCAATCAGTCAGTCAGTGGCTTAGGCTGCCTTTAGAACTAACACCGCATAAAAACTCTGATCCTGCTCTTTTTAAAGCCAATAGCAACAAGGAAGGAGCAACATTCTGCACCTGTAGATGCAAGGCTGTGAGGTAAGTCAATGAACTGTAAGGCACTTATATTTACTTCTAATTTATTATACTTACAACTTCATACAAAATATTCTTCACTCACTGGTAAACAATAGGGATTAATGATTGTTGGTCCTCTCCCTTAGTCTTTATCTGAAAGTCTGTGCTCAGATTGAAATCCAGACCCATATTTTGAGGATTTAAATTTGAACTTACTGGTAATTGGTGCACAGGGGTTGTGCTGGCCCTTCACACATGGCTGACTTTCACATTCGGGGTTGAATGCATTTCAGTGCCACTGCTAGGCACTGCCCAGGGACCAAGAGGAAGTGGTTCGAGCTTTATTCATTTGTGGGCTGCTGTTGGCTAGGGTTACCATAATTTAATTTAAAAAAAGTAGGACACTCCACGGGGCCCCAGCCCCGCCCCTGCCCAACTCCGCCCCTTCCCGCCCCCAGCCCCACCCCGACTCCGCCCCTTTCCCCAAAGTCCCGCCCCAACTCTGCCCCCTCCCCTGAATGCTCCGCCCCCTGCTCCTCCCCCTTCCCTGCTTCCCACAAATCAAATGTTCGCGGGAAGCCTGAAACAGGGAGGCAGCAGGTAACCTGGGGCTGGGGCTGGGGCTGGGGCGGGGCGTGGCCCAGTCCGGCTGAGCGGCTCCCTCTGGCGGCCGGCCGGCCCAGGCCAAGAGGCTCTGGCCCCGGCATCTCCTGCCCGGCTTGGCTCGGCTCGGGTCCTGGGGCACCGGCCCCGGGCTGAGCACCGCCGGCCTCCGGCCCGGCCCCCCGGCCCGAGCAGCGCCAGCCCCTGGCCCCCGGGCCACCAGCCCGAGCAGCGCCGGCCCCCGGCCCCTGGGCCCCCGGCCG
>NW_020664409.1:87855681-87862172 GCF_002925995.2 Terrapene triunguis | reverse complement strand
TGAGGCCCAAAAAGCCGGACATGTCCGGGAAAATCCGGACGTATGGTAACCCTACTGTTGGCTTCAGTTTCACCCTTGCTGCTATGACCCCATGGACCTTGCCAAACTAGGAATAGCCAAAACACAGGGATATCTAAGCCACGCTCCCACCTGACCCCAAGCCACCCTTGAATATGCCATGCAGTCATGATGGTCACTGTGGGGGCTTTACACGGTCTTTTCTTTAGTGCTGGTACAAAGGGGTTGTAATGGTTAATCAGATCCTCGATGATTTGAAGTTTCTATTATTTTAATGAGAATCTTGTTATAAAATTCATCTGCTAAGGAAGTGTGAAAGATCAATTTTAAGTTGTGCCTTACAGAAGATAAAAATCATATGTACTTGTCATTTTAGCTACAAATATTTTACAGCAGTTACAAAGTTATTTATGCACACTGATCAATTAGCATGGTGTGAATTAAACAGTGAGTACATTATGAAGGGATAATCTTTAACTAAGCCCTTTGGGCAAACTGTAAAACAAGAGCAAAATGGATAGTTTAGTTATCAATATTATCAAATTAACGAGATGTTAATATATAACAGTGATATCTCATAGAACGATAGAGTAAGGCTATGTAATGTTATGTACTATCTATAGCTTGGGAAGGATTTATTTAAGTTCAGAAGCACATGCAAGGTAAAATGTATGGTGGAAAAGCTGCATTAATGAGTCTCTTTGTGCTGAGCAAGACTGAGATTATTCTAAAGCAAAAGATGACATGCCTAGTATTGATAACAATTTTACAAACTCTATAAGGGTTCTGTCACAATACATACCATGTAGACTGTAGAAGAACAATAGAAGGAGAGTAGCGCTCTCATTCTTTTTCTCACTCTGTTCCCAATTCCACACAGTGCAGACAATAAAAAGATTTCAGCAGCACAGCTCTAATTCCCCTATTTATAGGAACTTCACCACTTGTGCAGTACTATATGCGAGGTATTTTACAGAGCATGAGAAGTGTTCAGAGCCTGGTATTATTTGAGAAATTTGTGTGTGGTGCACTCAATATCAATAGAAATGGCAACACCAAAGACATAGTTGTGGGAGACTAGGAAGGCAAAAGCAGAGATAAGTGCCCTGCAGCATGATTAGAACCAAATATCTAATGGGGTTATGAGCTAAAAGACCATACTTTTAAATGATTTAGGCTTATAAAGATACAGATACAGTAGAACCTCAGCGTTACAATCTGATCAGTCAACCACACACCTCATTTGGAACTGGAAGTACACAATCAAGCAGCAACCTCCATTTGTAGGGCCAATTTCTAAATCACCATTTTGTTTTACCTGAGTTGTTGTTTGGCCTCCATGTTGGCATCCCTTCTTGTTTGTTAAGTTGGCACCCTTTTTCTGAGAGCTTGTCCCTGATTGGACATGTCACAGCCCTTGTTGATATTTGAATAGTCTAGATTATGATGTTATGTAATGGATGCTGTATTCTGCGTGGATACTGCTGGTAAATCTGTCCAGCAACCAGTGAGGCGGAAAAGGACATGTGTTCTGAAACAGAGACTTTATTAGGACTTGACACAGAGACACTGGTTGCTGTCCATCCTAGTGGCAGCCCAGTACCTAGTCTGTGATCAAAGCTGAGACACTGAGAAGACCAGAAGATGAGACGAGGAGACCAGGAGACCAGACAAGAAGACCTACCTACGTACTGATCCTGATTGTTACTGATTCCCTACACTGTTCCTGTGTTCCTGTCCCCTGCATCGCATTCCTGGGTCCCGGTGTAGTCCTGGTCTGTCCATTTGTTCATCGGTGACATGGTAATGTATCAGTTTTCTTACTTGATTGTATACCTACCAACCACCAGTATTGTTTGGGGTCCTTGGCTTCAGGCCTAGTTGTGTGTTAACATCAGAGTGCTTTACTGTTGTTTACTGTTATTGGTTGTGGGGTCCTTGTTTTGTTTGTACACTTATATTTGCCTCCTGGTATTTTGAGGGTCATTAATCACCCCCTCCCCCGGTGATAGATATGGGAAGGGGGGGCAAATCTGTCCTGGAGGAGGTTTTGGGGTCAACCTTAGCTTCCTATTGAAATCACCCTCTTAGGGTTTTTAGTCCTTAAAAACACCTTGGGAAGGTGTTTGATTTTCCATTTGTGAAGGAAATATTGTACTGTCCAACCATGATTGAGTGCAGTCCACTGCCTATGGGGAAGGCAGAATCCCAGGACTTCTTTCATTGGATTTTCTGTAAGGTCTTTATTTGGGATGTCACAAGAGGCCAGCAAGTACTGGTGTTCTTTCCATTGACCTGGAGTGTTGACACATGGATCCTGGTTGTGAGGAGGGAGTGGCAGTCAATTGAGATCTTGTTGTATCGCAGGTTTGGAGCAGCCAGGTTTTTAATTGTACTCCCAGACAGCATCAGCATCTCACCTGATGTTGGCTGACACAATGCCTGCCAAAACTGTGAGCTATGGTATTGGCATTGCTTTCAGAGAGCTGCTAACCATGCTTAATGTGGCATTGATTTCAGAGTCAACGAGATTGGTGTGGGAGCTGTTGCACCAAACTGTTGCATAATACCCTGCTGTTCATAAAACCAGGGCTTGTACTGACATTTAAAGTGTGCATGCATCACAGCCCCAGGACGTGTCAGTGAGTTTCTGACAAAGAATTGACAAAGTATTGGCAACAGCTCAGCATCTGATCAAGGGCAACTCCAAGGTTCTGTGGATTGTGGTCATGCAATCAAGGCAGACCACAAAAATTCACTTTCAGTGGCACTTTGGCCTCATGGTTGTTCAAGCAGAAGGCAGAGACATGTATTTTCAAAGAGCTGGGTTTCAGTTGCCAAGGTTTGAAATACATCTCAAACATTGTTCCTGACCTGTTCTGTGGCCTTCAGAGAGGTTGCTTGTGTTGCTAGTGCAATATCATTTGCATATATGAATTTATTTGATGATGTGACCAGAATGTTTCTGGTATAGAGATTGAACAGTGCAGGCACTAAATCAGATCCCTGTGGAAGGCCGTTGTTCAATCTCTGTGATTTGCTAGGTGTATGGTGAATCTTCTATTACTGAGCATCTTGGTGATAAGTCTGATTGTTGATTGGCATGGAAAAGTTAATGATAACTTCAGCAGGAGACGGTTGTGCCATCAGGGCCGGCTCCAGCATTTCTGCCACCCCAAGCACAAAAAAAAAAACAAAAAAAAAGCCGCGATCGCAATCCTGACCGGCGGCAGCAATTGGGGGGCGGGGGAGGAAAGCCGTGATCGGCGGCGGCAGTTCGGCGGCAGGTCCTCCGCTCCTAGAGGGAGTGAGGGACCTGCCGCCCCCGAATTGCCGCACATGCCGCCCCTCTCCCTTAGCCGCCCCAAGCACCTGCTTGTTAAGCTGGTGCCTGGAGCCGGCCCTGTGTGTCATACAGTGTTATATGGGGAAGAAAGGTCAATAAATGCTGCCGCTGTTTTTAATTTTCATTGGTAGCATAATTCTGTGTAACTGGTTAAGGCCAGCACTTGGTCACAGCAGTTGTGACAGGTTCTAAACCTGGCCTGCTGTTTTGGAAACAGTTGTTCCAGTATCAGCTGTAACCTTTGAAGTACGAGCTGCTCCAACAGATTATAGCAACAGCTCAGGACGAAAATGGACCAGTAGCTTTCTGGGTCAGTGACGTCTTTTCTGGGCTTCAAAGTGGCTATGATCTTAGCTATCTTCCACTCTTTTGGCATTATACCAGAAGAATGAATGTAGCTGAAGAAGTGTGCCAGCTACCTTCTTGCCTTTGAGCCAAGGTTCTTCAGAAACTCTGGATATATTCTGTTCATTCCTGCCACTTTCCTGTACTTAGTGTTGGAGACACCCTTGCCCACTTCATCTACTGTGTAGGGGGCAGAAAGGGGTGAAGAAAACTGGCACTGGTTTAGTGAGCGATAAAGTTGTGGACTTGCTGCCTTATGTTTTTATCCATTGGCACATGGGAGTTGGCAATAAATTGTACAGTGATGACACCTGCACTTACTTGAGGTGGTTTGTAGGCTGCAGGAACCACACTGACTAAAAGACAAAGGAGCTTTCAGGTGTTAATCTTGACCTTCTGAAATCAAGAGATGTCAGTGTTCCACACTGCCTTTTTCTTCTTTATGAGTTCAAAGATTCAAGCAATGCCATTGCTGTTTTGGGAATTTTGTCAGTTTGATATTTCTGGAAGAGTGCCTCGCTCTCCTCTGTCCAGCAAGAAGATCGTGCTTTTCTGAAGCCCCTTGCAATGCTTGGTTTCGTGGCCTGTATAGTAAGCCTACAAAGTGAAGGTAATCAGCTAGATATGGTGTCATCTGGTTTATTGAGACCTCCACAATCGCTGCATAGCAGGACAGTCGGCAGACTGTAAAGTCCAGCATGGTTTTGGGAGGTATCAAATGAGTTGAACTTGTAGGCCTCTGAAAATCACAAGCAGGAGGTGTTGGCTGTTGGTAAAGTCACCAAGAACTAACCTTATAGATGGCATTGGGTGGCCGCTAATATCGAGGGACACAAAACAAAGGTCAAGCATGTAGCATTTCCTCCATCAGGCCAACCTGAACGTGCCACAGTCTTTGGCACGGGAAAGGAGCTGCTGGTCTTCAGTGAAACCTACAATGTCAGCTGTTCTCCAGTATGGTTCTTCTTGTTATAGCCCCATTGGTTATGGTGGCTATTGAAATTGCTGATGTGTATAGTAGGATGACTTGGTGTTGGTAATGCTGGACAGGCCCATCCCATTGATGGTGGCTTGTACATGTTTATAATTCTCAGATCACTGATCTTGATGGTGATTGAGTAAAGATTCATGTTAGGCATGACCTGGACGGAGTCCTTAAGGTCATCTTTTACATATGTAGACTGCGTAGACTGCCGGTCCTTCATCAGTTAAAACTGAGCCGATCACAACACGTCTTCCAATCTTCTCTCACTCTGGCCATCCTTCGCCATGCTTGTCCATATCTCCTTGTTATGAAATCATCCCACCTCTTTGGAGGCCGACTGCGTGGCCGTTTCTGTTCTCGTGGATACCACTCGGATATAGCTGCATATGTAGCAAGTGCATATTTGGGGTGATGGCTTGCAGCTATGAGGACATAGCCATTCATCTTCAATTGGTGGCCTTCTCTCTCCAGGTGTGTTTATTGTAGTACAAGGACACTGATGTTTTGAGTCAGCAGGATAGGTGTGATGTAATCAAATTCTGCATTGGATTGGATAGGACCTGGATGTAGAGCTGCATAATTAGCAGCAATGGACCTATTAGAAGGAAGGTTTAGCCCTGGCATTGGCCATTATTGGCATTGCTTTTCTGACTGGGAGGTCTTTTCAGATTGTTTGAGGGAGAAGATGAAAACTTAATGCTGTCTCCCCTGTTATGTGCAAAAGCATCAAATCAGTGACCAAATTATGTTAAAAGTGAGATTAATACATGCAGCAACTCACATGCATTCAATAAACTCTAAACAGCGAGCACATTCTTATATAATCCTAATACCTATTTTTACAATAATAACACAGGTGAGCCAGATTGATTTCAGCTTGGTATTTGTCCATGTTCAGCTGAGACATGGGGACCTTGGTATGAGCTAGCACCTGGTGTGCCAGCATCACAAACATAGACTGATAGAAGTGTAGGACTGGAAGGGACCTCAAGAGGTCATCTAGTCCAGTCCCCTGCACTCATGGCAGGACTATATAATAACTAGAGCCTTCCTGACAGGTGTTTGTCTAACCTGTTTTTAAAAACCTCCACAGAGATTCCATAACTTCCCTAGGCAATTTGTTCCAGTGTTTAACTTCCCTGACAGTTAGGAAGTTTTTTCTAATGTCCAACCTAAATCTCTCTTGCTGCAATTTAAGCCCATTGCTTCTCGTCCTATCCTCAGAAGTTAACAAAAACAATTTTTCTCCCTCCTCCTTGTAACAATCTTTTATATACTTGAAAACTGTTATGTCCCCCTCAGTCTTCTCTTCTCCAGACTAAACAAACCCGATGTTTTCAATCTTCCCTCATAGGTCATGTTTTCTAGACCTTTAATCATTTTTATTGTTCTCCCCTGGACTTTCTCTAATTTGTCCACATCTTTCCTGAAATGTAGCACAATTTGTACTTAGCACTCTGACTAGCCAGCCTAAAAGGTTAGTGAATAATCAATTAAAATTTGCCTTTCTTCTTTTTAGGTCCCCTGAAGGCTTGCTGCCTGGCTCCAGCCCTGTGATGCCTCACAAAGCATTATTCTGTGATGGCACAGCTAAAAATGAGCAAATCATCTTAGCTTAAAAGGGAAAGATTTGCTAGTGTCCTGTGCAACCTGTGTCAGGACAGAATGATGTGCTTGGGAAGACTCCACAATCCAGTGGCTAGAAGATGAAGCTAGACCAATTCAGATGGAAATAAGATGTACATTTTTATCATAGATTCATAGATTCTAGGACTGGAAGGGACCTCGAGAGGTCAT
>NW_020664409.1:87833411-87855281 GCF_002925995.2 Terrapene triunguis | reverse complement strand
TTTCCTATTCGCAGTGGTGGCAGCAGACCTCCCAGCCTTAGGGGTACAAGGCTTCTCCTCCTTTACTGTAGGGGGTGATTCCTTCTTTCCTGTATCAAGAAGAGCATCAGTGAGGGTTATTAACCATTGGAACAATTTACCAGGGTTTGGGGTGGATTCTCCATCACTGACAATTTTTAAATCAAGATTGCATGTTTTTCTAAAAGAAACATTCTAGGCATTATTTTGGGGGAGTCCTATGGCCTATGTTATACAGGAGATCAGACTAGATGATCACAATGGCCTCTTCTGGCCTTGGAATCTATGAATCCATGAATTTGCTATTACAAAGAGGTGAAAGTAAGCTGGTACGGTCCGTTATGGCATACCAGTAAGAAAGTGGTCACTGGTACACAGCCTACCATACCAGTAGGGCCGCTGATGTGGGAGGGGAAGGGGCAGCTGCCCCAGGTCCTGGCAACAATTTAAAGGGCTTGGGGCTTCCGGACGCCACTGCCGCTGCTGCTACCGCACCAGCGGCCAGAGCCCCGGGCCCTTTAAATCGCTGCTGGAGCCCCTGGCAGCACAGGCCAGGAAGTGCTGAAGGGCTGGATGGGGGAGTCTGGCCCCAGCCCAGCCCCTTCCACTCGAGGCCCCGCCCCTTATGCCTGAAGCCCCGCCCCTTCAGGGGGCCCAGAGCCACCCGCTGATCATGCCCAGGACCCCGGCTGCCCTGTGTACCGGTAATCCTTTACGGTACTTTCACCCCTGCTATTACACTATGTTATTTAAGGATTCTGGACCAGATCCTCAGATGGAATAAATAGTCCTAGTTCCATTTATTGATATTCATTACTTCGATCATGACTGATGTAGAACCACCCTTGGTAGAAAACGAATGTAATATCTAAGGCAACTATACCTGACAATTCACAAATCTGCGATCCACAGAATTTGTCCACAGCCAATACAATTTTTTAAATACTTATAATACTGTAGTGCCTCACAGGCCCTAATCAAAATCAGGGCCACATTGTGATAAGCAATGTACAAATACGGACATGGATTGGTCACTGCTCTGAAATCCAATATGCTGTTTATAAGGGGAAAAAGAAAAGAAAAAAGAAGAGACTGCATTTTGGATGCAGATAATAAGGTAGTTGAGAAGATCAAGAAAGTGGTGATAGATTGAGAAGTGTAATGTTGGTTCCAAGTTAGAAGCACTGTGAACATGGGACACCTCACCTGTACAAATGATGTAGGTGTTATTATGTCACCTACATATTGTGCTCCTACTTCAGGCAACAATGCAAGAAAGCCTGGATAAATTGTTTTTGAAGCATCATCTTAGAAGCAGTTTTTTCTCTCTTAAGACCCCAAGTGGCAAAACAATTGCAGGGAAAATAAGACAATCAAGTAGAAGATTGTGAAAGCAGATGAGAAAAAAACGATAGAGTTTTCTCCCCTAAACAACAGGAGATAGTAAAAGATTACAGGGAAGGAGAGAAGAGAAAGTGAAATAAAGTATAATAAAAAAGGTACTGAGTCCAGAGACATATCGTCTGATTGTAAATTATAGAGCTGTGGGGTACAACTTGTGCAGTACAAAGGACCATATTGGAAAATTCACCACCAACCCAAGGGCTGCAACTAATTTGTATCATTTAAATATATTTGCCAGATGATTTTGTCAGTTTGCATTTACCTGTCATAAGTGAAACATACAAATAAACACAGTGGGTGGGATTTTCAGAAGTGCCTACTTGACTTGAAATAAATAGTCCTTGTGTTCCTAAATTGCATAGGTGACTTTGAAAATCCTACCTAATATATTTTACTACCCTTAGTGGCATGTGTTTTGTTGCCAATGTTCTCTCCCCCCGCCCCATGTCTTTATTTCCATCTGTTTCTTTCCACCAAACACTTCCCCTCTATTTATCCTCCTCGGTGTGTTTAGGCTCTCACAACCACCACCCCTCCTCTTCACTATTTTTCCTCTCTCTGATCAGCCTTAACATCTGCCTTTTTCTGCATTATAAAATTCTTTCCTCTGCATTTTTCCCCTCCTCACCCTCAATTCCCCATGTCTATGCAGAGACAGCTGTTGAATAATGCTTCATCCCAAGTACCAAACTGACCACAGACTTAACAGTGAAGGCCCTCAAGCTGCTGCATCAAACACTAGCTGCAATGACCATTCCATAGCTGAAGATTGTCAGAGTACAAGGCCCTCTCCCACCCTGTATACATGACCTAGATTGTGACCATCCCATGAGTGAGTGAGTATAGAGTTGCCTACATTGGCTTTACCCCACAAGGGATAACCCACATTATACAAAAGCAGTCCCCAGCACAGTGGAGAAGGAGATGTTCCTATGGATCTGGTCTTAAATCTCAGCTTTTATGTTCCATTGATTAGACTAAATTATATTCAAGTTGTGATGTGAGTTTAGGCTAGGTATATCATTTTGAACTGTAAAAGAGCAAAAATTGATTAAAAAAACAACAGGGAATACATTTTCTGTCCTTTTAATAGGGAGGCATTCAGTCTATAACTCCATGAATACCGGGGTGGTACTGGTATTATATGATGTACCACACCAAGTATTGGTGGTACATCATATTGATAGGCACGTTGGAACAAATAGCTACAAAACGGGATGCGTTTAGAGGTTCTGCTGATGACTATATTTTTTTTTCTTACTCTCAGCCCAGTGTCCTAGGATGGGGAAGGGAGTATATGGGAAATAGAAAGGTTTGGGGATAAGAGGTGATGAAACAAGCCAGAACAACAGACAGGATAGTTTATAGTATATAGAAGTATGAGAACTAAGAATGGCTAAGTGGAGATTCAGCTGAGGAAAGTTTATATTTTTAAAAAAATTATTTGTCTACAAGTTGAGCACCTATTACCTTCATCTCTTTCCTGTATTCTATACTGCATTCCCCTTCCTTAGAATGTCTTGTTATATTTGGAGTGAAAGCTCATCAGGCCGGTCAGTACACTCTTTCCACATGTTTGTTATGAACCTAGCACAGTGAGATACTGATCAGGTTTGAGGAATTTGGGCATTACTACAAGAAAAATAATGATGATATGAAATATATGCTAGGCAAGCAATACGATAAACGATTGTTACAAAAATAACCTTGGAGTCAATAATTCTTCTTAGATAGAATATTGTTTTTCAGTAATTGTAGGTGTTATAATGTAACTTGCTTTCCTTTCATCCTCCCAGCATATTGCCTTTGAGCCAGATGATGTCCCTTGCACACCTAATATTTGCTGATGTAAATATATAGGACACTCCTTTAGCCTTAGTATTCACTGTCAATCTGCAACATTAGATCAACTGTGTCTAGCTTTCTGGGACCCTTCCAGTATTCTCATAAAAAATTATAGTCCCTCAACACTTTTCCTTTTCACCCTGTAGCTGCACTTAAAGATGTTACTGATACTGCTGTTGTGGCCTGTGGAAAAGAGAGCCATAAATTATGCCTCAAGGCAATGTTGCAAAAAAGTTATAATTCTGACCTTAATTGCTATGAAGTCTTCTCACTAAATTCTCAGGTCTCACAGGGTCATCTAGCTTTCTCAGCAGCTCACCAGTAACACTGAGAAATCCTTTGATTTTTAAACAATTTATTTCAAATTCAATTCCAAAATCTGAATTTTGAGGGCTGCAAACCCAGAGAAGAATACTTGTTTTAAGGCTTCTGTTGAAGTTTGGGTGTGAGTTCAGGATGGATATTTTGAATGATTTTGTATCTAAGCCCACCATGGTGACCAACATATCCTGCCATTATATTGACAAGGTCTTTGTTATAACTAGTAGACAGTGCACCCCCAACACATGATTTACATGGGATGTATTGGCACAGAATCTGGAGAGTTTCATTTAGAGTGTGTAAATGCCTATCTAGGATGAACATGATAGTAAAAGTGATAGCTGGAGCTGGCCAAAATTTTCCAAAATTTCAAAGTATTTTGGCATCAAAAATTGCAAATTTTGACCAAAAAATAAAAATTTGCAAGGATTTTCACAATTTCCTCCCTTTCCCCCCTAACAACTTTACTTGTACTTATTTTATTTAATACCATGTCTTAGTGCATGAAAGACCTGATCAATTTCCCACTGAAGTCAATGGAAAGACACTCATCGATTGTAATGGGCACTGGATCAGACTGAACCAAAACTCTGAGACTCTCCCATGACCTAGTGACACCTTTAGCAACGGGGTGAACCGCTTTAATGATGACATGCTTTAAAATCATTCAAAAATATCCACATTGCCCCAATGGAAGATAGGAAAATAAAACAACTGTGTGTTACACATTAACAGTGGCTGCTCTCCTAAAATAGTGACAGGGCATTGGGCAAACAGTAAATTTAAATCTGCACTAGCTAAAGAATTCTGAATCAATTATTTTGACATGTGGAGGAAATGAACAGTGGACAATTTAAGTTTCTTGATGCTACTCATAGCTCCACTGCTCCTGGAATAGTCTGTTATATCAGCAAGTTGAGCACCCAATTAAATGTTGGACTTTTTTCTTGATGACACAGACCAAATTCTGGCACAACTCCACTGCAGTAATGTTATCTATGTGCAAAGGCAAAATTGTAGGAAGTTTGAGGGTGACAAGTTTAAGTGTAGTCACATCAAAACCTGACATTGTTTATTTCTGCTTTCTGGTATTTTGGGTTAACAATAGCCAGTATGTAGTGATTGACATCTGTGTTAACAGAAATCAAGTAAGATGAGGAAAAGGCAGGCTGTGAAGTCGAGAATACTATAGATAAACTGCCATTGAGGTGTGGAAAATAATGTGACAAATACAAGATTTGTGGGGGGAAAACAAAGGAGAATTTACCAGACATTGTGATCACAAGTCTTACCCAGTGAAGCTTGAAAGTTACATTTCTAACTGGTCAAGGAATTCTACTGACCTTTTCACTGTATTACAAGCAGATCACTATACATAAGTGCTTGCTATTGAAATTGATTTTGGTCACCATACAGAAGGACCTGTGTTTTAGTTGTTTAAGAGACAGATGTAGCACAAACAGGTTGAACATATCTTAGCAGTGCTATTTCACAGTAAATCCGTGCTAAAATTGATTAAACTGTACAGCTTAATGGTGACCTTAAATCAATGTACAAAAAAAGAAAGAAACCAACTGAGAGTACTTGTTGACTAATACTAGTTTTCCAATTTTCTTGCCTCTTTCCCACACCAATGCACTTTGCAGAATTGACTGATTCAAAGACATGCCACTACAGCGCCTCACTGTAAAGTTCATGATATCATTCTTTTGAACCTGGTCCTACCCTGATTCCTCAGGGGAAAAAATAAGTATCAAGCCCTTCATTTCTTTTCATGCTGTCCTGCTTGAATACAGATTTTGGTGGCAAATTTTACAAACAGACTTAATCTTATATGAGGACAAGGTTTAAAAGAAACAAATCTCATCTTATCTTGGGGATGGGAGTGGATGGGAACAAAGTTTTGGATTGTATTTAATTGTAGGATTGTTTATAATTATTAAATGGGAAGTGGTGTGGTACCCCAGATACCTAGGTAACATACAGAATATTCATTTAATCATGTATAATATTATAAAATATGCACAACAGGAATTAAGCAGAATTACCTTACAATTTAATAGTTTGTCTTCCTGGTATGGAAATTATTTACAAAATATTATACATCTTAACGAGCCGAGTGATCTTTATCCACACTCGGATATTTTGTATGTAACAGTCTGGAAAGAAGAATACATCAGTAAAATGCCAGCCAAAGCTGCACTATAGAAGACTGTTCAGATCTCACAATGAAATAAATCTGTGTCTCCTTCCTTACCACCGCCTCACTACCTTGAATCTTCTGGCATATTTCAGGGAGGCCCTTAAACTCAACATAGACTTGAAGATTGAAAAGAAATAACCCAGACCCCAGTCTGTATTAAAACATGAGCTAAAACATGGTTCTGGAATGAATATGTTGTTGAATTCCTGAGACTGCTGTTGCTCATGTTAAACCACTTGGAGTAACTGCATCAGATCATGATGTACTCACTGCAGAGCCATCTATTATCATATATTTAATTCAGGGTGATAAAAACGTGGAAGAAAAATAATTCAACTTGCAAAATTGAACTATGTGACAGCAGCAGCTCTGGGCATAGCTCACATATGGACTTTTCCACCAGCAAAATATCATTCAGCTGCTGAAATTGATGCTCCTAATGCTATTAGCTTACTAAATGGAGAACATCATCAGTTAACTAATAATTTTTTACACAGTATTAAATTGATCTACAAGATGGCGAGGCAGCCTCTTAATGGGAGCTGTCTGGGTTAGTTCCACAAAACAAATGCTAAAAATGACAAGGCATACTTTAGAAATCTGGGTGTATAGGGGGAAGAGGAAAGGGTGTTGGGAGGCAGGGAAGGAGGGGGCCTTTCATGAGCCTTTTGTGAAAAAGAAAAAGAAACAGTAGCATCACCTTCTATTGTTGCTCCCCACATAAGACATGGTGGCTGGTGTCCCTATAACTATTAGATTTGACAAGGAAAGTCATCATTGTCCTCAGTTACAATAAAGGAATAGGCAGGTTGGGCATTAGTGACAGAATAATTTATGAATTTGCTGCAGTAAGAGCTTAAAAGCAATCACTGCCAACACCAGTTAATTTGCAGTGATGGAGACTAAGAGCTGATGACAGCTGCAGCTTGAGCTAGTGGGGGGAAATTACTTGCAGCACTATTCATGTTGCAGTGTAACAGTGACTCAGAGGTGTAACTAGGGTTTGGAAGAAATACTTGTCATTTGATTTCGGAAAGGGGGGAAAAACACCAATGCAAATAACCAAGCAAAATTCTCATTGACTTCAATGTAAACTGTAAATGGACTTTCCAGATTAATAGTGGTTGGCTTTCTAGCATATGCTGAAAGAATGATACAAAGTCAAGGAATTATCCATGTAAACTCTCCAGGGCAGAAAGAGTGGGTGAAATCCTGGCTTCATCAAAGTTAATGGCAAAATTCTCATTGACATGAATAAGGCCAACATTTCACTCTGTCACGCATCAACAGAGCACTCTATGCTGTGTAAAACACAAAGACAAAGAAAAATATAATAGTTACCCAATGATCCCTTGGCAGAGAAGATAGAAGAGATGGAATTTATAGACTATTGGTAAAATACAACCCAGTAAGAGCTCTTTGTTAAGTCTGAGCACAAGTCACTCACCCTGAATACAGTTACTGGAAATCATTTATGTTACAATAAGAAGAATGATGCTATTCTTCCTCTTGCCACAGTAGTAAATTAATGAGACCAGATAATATCAAATATACTCTAGTAAAGCAACACTTGAGCTAAAGGTTTAAGGAGATTAACTTTGAATTTGTAGCAATGAGAAATCTCAAACCATTGCCAAAAGGAAGGGAGAAAGTATGCTATACTCTAAGACTAACATTTTATGAGAGGTGAATGCAGTATATATTTAGGGCTGGCCTAGGAATTCAGGGACAGCTTTTCAGCAGTGACCTTCATTCTTACAGATGGAAAATTGCACCTACAAGTAATTGCCCAATATTGCACTTACTTGATAGTGCTAAAAATGAATTCTGGGTACAAATATTATTAGTTTGACAACTACTATCAGCCTGCACCCACAAATGAAGCAGCAAGATATCTAACTACTATTTATTGCCAGCACAAAGATGTAGGTAAAATTATTTCAAGCCACAAATTGCTCTTGCAAACATGGTTGGGCAGAATTTGGTTGAAAAATCTGGCTTTCCACAGAAACTTGGTGGAAGCTCTGTATCTGAAGGTTCTTTAAAACTAAACTGGACAAACCACACAAGGGTATACTCTTGGAACAATTTTGCTTAGGGAAGGAGAGAGACCAGGGGCTAGATTCACAAAGAAACATAGGCATGGTGATGTTGAGTGCTGTCACACCTTACTTTTAAGTGCCTAGAAAGTCTTTGGGATTAATAAAGTTTGAAAGTCTCTGGGATTAACAAATCTTCAGTCGTCTCTCCATACAAAGAATGGGGAGAGATAGGTGCCTCGCAAAAAGCCAGTATGTGTGCTAAGCACCACCCCTTTCTTGGAAATAGGCACCTAATTCCAGGATGCAGGGAGGTGATTGGGATTTTCAACTGCCTTCAAACCCTCTCTTGGCATTAGACACTGATGGCATTTTAGCAAGAAGCCTGGAGGAGTTGTGGGGAAGGACCTCCCTCATAATATTTAGCCCATGAGTTAGGATACTCAACTGGGATATGGGAGAGCCAGTACAAGTCCCCCTTCCATCTGAGCAGGAGAAAGGATTTGAACAAGAATCTTCCACCTCTCAGGTGAGTGCCCTCGCCACTGGGCTGTGGACTATTCTGATGTGGGGTGCACTTAGTCTCTCCTGTAGAAACTGTTCTACTGTGGATAAATATTTTAAATACAAAAAATCAAGCTAGGGGACTGGATTCTGGATCTCCCACTTCCCAGGTAAATAAGCTAACCATCAGGCTACCGAGCCACTCAGTCTTGTATCATGTTTATTGAAATAAAAACATCAAAAAACCCCCAAAATTTTACAGTCACAAACAGAACTCACAGATACAAAAATAAAGCATCCAAACCCTCCTCACCCCAGTCATGAAAACTAGAAGTTCAATCCATTTGTATATGTCCCTATGCCACCCACAATTCTACTGAAATCATTTGTTTTTAATCTCATTGTTTATAATAGCCATTTATGCACTGGCAGTGTGAACATAAATAGTGCAAACAGCAGCTCTACAATAGGTGCATGAACAACTGCCAGTCTCCCAGAAAATACATGGCAAATATGTGTCTTTTCTTATTGTGGTAGATGCTGGTGGCCACAAAAGACCAAAAAAAAAGACCAGTTGTCAATAAATCTGGACGTGCCACAGCAGGACTCTGTTTTAAAGCCAACAAATCCCAGATGAGGATGTTAAAGGAGCCAAATAACAAGAAGTGCTCCATTGTTTCCTCTGATCCCGAGTGGACTTCCCAGGCACAGTCCTATCTTCTTCCATCACAAATTACCACTAATATGCAGTTTACCATGAAATACCTGCCACCGTAAATCCCTGGGAATGCTATTATTTCAAAGGTACGATGGTGCCCCTTTGATACAATCTTCTGGGCAATTCAGTAATATTAAATGGAATTCTGAAGAATATTCCTTATGCACCCTCAGGTACAACACTCTCCTAAACTGTGAGTCACCATGTTGGCATGATATCACTGAAATCACCAATGGGACATGCATCTTAAAGCAAGTTATATGTAAAAGGGAACTTGCTGGGCTGTTGCAGGAAAGAATACCTTATTGGGGCTACATCCCTTCCCCCCCCCCCCCACCAGTTGTTCCATTTCTTCCCCTGTGACATTTCCAATTAATACCAGAAAATGCGTGGCCATCTGTTGACCCATCAGCGTGAATCCTATGAAAATTAAACAAACACAAGACCATCAAGAAAGTTTAATGGTAGATCATCCCCGTTCTTTAACTGCATGTAGACTAGGTTTCTTTTCATTAGGTTATTTTTGCTGTTCCAGAGTCATTTGACCAACAGTTTTCCAGGGAGAGGATAAACATATGCCATATAAATGCAAAGGCATAACAGGAATGTTTTAATTAACATCACCCTTTCTACCAATGTCAAGGTCCATCTCTTCCACCTCATCACCTGAACCTGGTGGGAGACAAACCACTTCTACCATTTCAACCATGAATCACTGTCAAAGGTGAGTCCCAAAATATGATCACCTCTGGAGGGCTCACCACAATCTTCAACTTGTCTGGAAAAGCAAAAGAGCACCCAAAATCTTCATCCACAAAGCCCTGTTCTTCATGCTAATTTGTGCTCCAGTTGCTTCTGAATAATTATGTAAAGTGTTAATAAATATGTCCCTATCTTCAGTATTGCCCACCAGCACTGACATCATGTGCATGGGTAAAATTTTTCACTGACAGAAATAAATTACCCCCCTTAATCTACATATTTAAGCCCTGAAATCCAATTACTATACACTGCCCACAGCAAAGGGTCCAAAGAAAAAACAATATAGCAATGGACTAAAGGGACAACCTTGCCTTACCCCAGAATGTATCTGTGAAGCCTCTCCCTTCCACCCATTTACTAAAGGGATTCATAATGCATGAACACAGAAGACCTGCACCCAGTTAATAAACTACAGGGCTGCTCAGGATCTTTTGACCACTCTCTTTCCTATTGTGCTGTGGCTCTGGGCACTGCTTATAAACATGTCCACCTCTTCCATACATGATGGATTTAATGAAGTCCTGCAGTCCTCAGTCTTGTGTACATTAGAACCACAGCACACGCACTTCCTCACACCACAGGTAAAATGTGGCTGACTGGGATATCTGCAGAAAACCCACTCAGAACCTAAATAAAAAAAAATATATTGAGGAGATGTCTCTCTGTATTAGTTACCTAGAAAAGGTCAATGGTGTCTTTAAATTTTAATAGGCAGCAGGTTTAAAACAAACAAAAGGAAGTATTTTTTTCCCCACACAACACAGAGTCAACCTGTGGAACTCTTTGCCAGAGGATTTTGTGAAGGCCAAGACTATAACATGGTTCAAAAAAGAACTAGATAAATTCATGGAGGATAGTTCCATCCATGGCTATTAACCAGGATGGGCAGGGATGGTGTCCCTAGCCTCTGTTTGCCAGAAGCTGGGAATGAGCGACAGGGAATGGATCACTTGATGATTATTCCCTCTGGGGCACCTGGCATTGGCCACTGTTGGAAGACTGGGCTAGATGGACCTTTGGTCTGACCCAGTATGGCTGTTCTTATGTTAAATTCATGTTAAAATATGTGCGTGGTATTGTAGACTTTTTGTGTCGGTAGCAGGGCAGAAGCAGCAGTGTGGGAGCACGCATTACAGATATAATTCAACTTCTGTATTCACTCATCTTTCTGTCTGAAACATTGTACTTGCTTTGGTCTTCTTGTCCATTCTTTGCATCAGTTACTTCCTATTCAAGTGAAACAGGGAGCATTTGTGTCTTCATGTCTGAGATGCATACTGCATTATTTAAATCTTAAGGCAAACCTACTCTTTAAAGTGTTATTTTAATATGTAAACAGAGCTCTCTTAGGCTGCAGTCAATTAAGTTGTTTTTCATGGCCCGTTCTCTATAGTTTCAGAAATATTGTTTATAGATTTGAATAAATCAGTCTCAAAGTGCAACCAAAGACAAAATTCTTTAAATCTCCCTCTGAATCCCATTGCAGTTCACAAAAATATTTCCAGAATATGTCTACACTGCAATGGAAGCCCAGGGTTGAACTCAGCCTCAATCCTCTTCCATCTATACACAAATCATGCTAACCCAGGGCTCAGTCCCAGGACCCCTGGGGGATAGATGGCCTGAGCCAAGATGGGATGTAGGTTTCAAGCACAGTTGATTTGCAGAGAGACCTTCCCACTTTGCAGGGTCCTAGAGCCTGGGCTCCAGCCCAAACCCAGAAATCTACACTGGAATTAAATAACCCCATAGCCCAAGCCCCACAAGCCAGAGTCAGCTGGTATGGGCCAGCTACGGGTGTTTAACTGCAATGTAAACATACCCATTGGTGCCCAGGTTGGGACTCAGGGTCCAACAATTTCTAACCTGAGGTTACAAATGAGTTTAGATGCTTAAGCCCTAGGTTAGCAAACCCAAGGTCTGCTAACTCAAGTTCTACTAACCTTGAGTACAGCCATACCCCCAGTGACTTCATTGGCAGTTGAATCAGGTCCTTATCGATGAGTAAAAAAATTATAATTATGTGATAAATGAGGTAGACAATGTGTACACTTGGTTTCACTATAATCAGTCTGGCCAGAACACTGGGCTTCATTCTCCAGCCTGTAATTCTTCAAATGAATCTGGAGTAGTGCAATTTCCAGCTTCTGTTTCATAACATTAATTTCTTCCCATCCCATTTGGTAATGAACTAGAGATTCTTTTCAACATGCTCTTCTAGACACCAATCCTTTCCCCTGTTTAATCATATTCTTTTCTGATTTGATTTGAAATTTCTCATGCTGTCTGCTTGAGTTGTAAGGAGATTCTGAATCTTGATGATTTTGCTTCTCAGCTTAGATTTTTCATTTCATTCTTCAGACTATAGGAGCAGAAACATTTTGTCCTGCTTTCACATAAAATGCAGAACCAAATCACAAGTCACTGTCATTCAGATGTCATGGAGTGAAAGGTTCTATTGCTGACAGTTCAGTTGCAATGCAGTAAAAATAACCATATTCTCTGCCTCGTGAAGGGCTAGCAATTCTGGATGTTGAAGCAATTGATGGGTTGTTTTCAAAATGAAGAATTTAATCAGCTGCAGAAAGTGGGTAGATTTAGAACTGACTTGAAAGAAATTGCCATTGAAGAGAATAGGAATATTTCTGGTGTTAAAACTGAATACAGATCCCAGGATTTAGCCTACAACAGGGCCGCCCAGAGGATTCAGGGAGCCTGGGGCAAAGCAATTTCGGGGGCCCCTTCCATAAAAAAAGTTGCAATACCATAGAATACTATATTCTCGTGGGGGCCCCTGTGGGGCCCGGGGCAAATTGCCCCACTTGCCCCCCCTCTGGGCAGCCCTGGCCCACAATATAGAAATCTAACACTTGAGGATATTTTAAATATGAAAACCCTAAACTATATGTGTGAAAGATATTGCAACCCTATGCAGTATCTTTGGAAGACCCTATATTACATTTATGATTGCGTTCTATTCCATGGAGGTTTAGCACAGCTCCTACAGGAACAAAAAACAGTGAATGGGTGGATGGTGTGATTAAAGCACGTCACTGAGAGCTTGTCTTCACGTACTGCTGCTGTAACACTTTAGTGAAGACATTTCTATGCCGACGGGAGAGCTTCTCCCATTGGCATAGTTAATCTACCTCCCTAACAGGCGATAGCTATGTTAACAGGCACCTACATGGGGGGCTAGGTCAATATAACGATGTCTCTCAGGTGCGAATTTTTCACACCCCTCAGTGATGTAGTTTTACTGATGTAGGTCTGTAGTCTAGAGCTGGCCTGAGACTAAGCAACTCTAAAGAGGTACCATCCACTGGAGTGCTTTGCATATCCACTAGAGTGCTTTTTCAAAATGGGTTTTCCAGAGACTAGAAGATAAAAAAGGGCTTTTTGATATAAAGGATTAACAGAGTCCAAGGCCAGAAGGGAGCAGTGTGATCATCTAGTCAGTCAGACCATAGAACTTTCCAAGAATAATTCCTAGATCATATCTTTTAGAAAAACAATCAATCTTGATTTAAAAATTGTCAGTGATGGAGAATCCATCATGACGTTAGTAAGTTGTTCCAATGGTTAGTTACTCTCACATTAAAATTTTATGCCTGATTTCCGGTATGAAATCGTCTAGCTTCAGTTTCCAGCCATTGGATCGTGTTATAGCTTTCTTTGCTAGACTGAAGAGCCCATTATTAAATATTTGTTCCCCATGTAGATACTTATAGACTGTCAAGTCATCCATTAACCTTCTGTTTGTTAAACTAAATAGTCTGAGCTCCTTGAGTCTTATCACCATATTTTTCTAATCCTTTAATCATTCTTATGGCTCTTCTCTGAATCCTCACCAATGTATCAACTTCCTTCTTGAATTGTTGGCACCAGAACTGTATACAATATTCAAGCAGTGGTTGCACCAGAGCTGCATACAGAGGAAAAATAACCTCTGCACTCCTACCTGAACTTCCCCTGTTTATGAATCCAAGGATTGCATTAGTCCTTTTGGCCATAGCATTGCATTAGGAACTCATGTTCATCTGACTATCCACCATTACCCCAAAATCTTTTTCAGAGTCACTGCTCCCCAGGTTAGAGTTCCCCATCATGTAAGTATGGTCTACATTCTTTGTTCCTACATTTACATTTAGCCATATAAAAAACACATATTACACTGCTCTACAGCCAAAATGCTTCTGAAATAAATGTAGTCAAACTTTACTAATTCTGGGTCACTGATTCATGAACTTCTTCGAAATGATGCATTTGACCATGCACTGCGTGGCAAGGAAAAGACGGCATGGAAAGCCTTCCAGTTAGTGGCAATAAATTTTCTCAGAAACAACAAGGCAGACAACTACAGGTTGTTGGTGGAAAACCTCCTCAAGGCATACAAAAGCCTTGGTTGCAACATGTCACTAAAGATACATTTTTTGCACTCTCATCTAGATTTTTTTCCACCGAACTGCGGAGCAGTGAGCTACGAGCACGGCGAGCGATTTCACCAGGACATTGCAACAATGGAGAAACGCTATCAGGGCAAATGGAGCCCATCAATGCTTGCAGACTATTGCTGGACAGCGACAAGAGATGCTCCATTTAATGAATACAAGAGACAAGCCAAGAAGCGCCAAGTAGACACTGAATAGGACTAAACTATGTACAGAATAGTTTTTTGCCTTTTGTTTCATAATAAATTTTATTTATATAACCCTTTTGCTGATTTTTAAAGTGTTACATAAACAGGACAGGTGAAATATTATCATGTAAAGCAACCATAAACACATGAAAAGACCTAGGTTTACAATTTATGATTAAAACTCTACTATCTACACAATATACATAGACATAAAATGTAAAAACTTAAATATCTTAGAAACAGTAGCCAATCAGTTGTTTTAATTGTCATATTTGAATTCAGCACATCAAAATACATAATAAATAGCACATTTTATCTCTGAAGCAGACGACTTCTCAAAAATTGTAGACCAGTGTTATTTGCTTGTGCCCAGCTTACCAAGTGATCCAGCTCACTCTGAATCAGCGACCTGTCATTTTCATTATTTAACACTCCAATTTCTGTGACATCTACAAACTTTATGAGTGATGATTTTATGTTTTCTTCCTGGTCATTAATAAAAATGTTAAATAGTGTGGGACCAAGAACTGGTCCCTGTGGGACCCCACTAGATGTCTGTCCTTTAATGATTCCCCATTTGCAATTACATTTTGAGGCCACTCAATCAGCCAGCTAGTAATCCATTTAATGTGTTCCATCTTAATTTTATATCAGTTTAGTTTTTTAATCAAATGTGGTGCACTACCAAGTCAATCACCCTACAGAAGTCTAAGTATATTACATCAAAACTATTACCTTTATCAATCAAACTTGTAATCTCATCAACATAAGATATTAAGCTAGTTTGAAAGGATCTATTTTCCCCCAAGCTCATGCTGATTGGCATTAATTATATTACCATCCTTTAATTATTTATTAATTGAGTCCGGTTTCAGCCTCTCCATTATTTTGCCAGGGATTGATGTCAGACTGACAGGCCTATAATTACCCAGGTCACCTGTTTACCCTTTTTAAATATTAGCACAACATTAGCTTTCTTCCTGTGTTCTGGAATTTCCTGGTGTTCCAAGACTTATTAAAAATCAACAACAAGCTTCTCTTCTGGTTCTTTTAAAACGCTTGGATGCTAGTTATGCAGACCTGCGGATTATAAATGCCTATCTGTAGTAGCTGCTGTTTAACATCCTCCTGAGGTACTAGTGGAACAGAAAGAGTGTTATCAAATGATATAACTACATCATCTGTTTTTCCCCAAATAAAGAACAAAAATATTTATTGAACATTTCCTCCTTTTCTGCATTATTATTAATATTTCTACCATTTCCATCTAATCAATTATTAGGTTTCTTTTTGTTCCTAGTATATTTTTATAAAAACTCCTTCATAGTATCCTTGACTCTACTGGGCACAGATTTCTGTTTGTGTTCCTTTGCTTCCTGTGAAGCTGCCTTCCTCACTGCTAGTGCCACCTACTGGTCAGGGGTGTGGCAGGTTGTCTTCCACTTAGGTATTTCCCTTTCTTATTACCACTCTTCCCAGAAGTGGTCTGTCCTTCCAGTGACACAGCCCTCTAGCCAGGTCACATTTTTTTTAATTCCATCCTTTCAGGGTATATAAACAGAATTTAATAATGCAGAAATCTTCAGGATTAAGAGAGAGATTCAGGGCTTCCCCCTTGAGTCCGGGTCTCATAGTACAAACCCCTCTATCTTCAGTGTCTTCCCCCAACTAAGTTCTTCATGGAGGATAAACTTCTGTAGTTGTCCCTCTTTAGGAGTTGGTAGAGGAGCCCAGGCCCACCCTCTCCACCAGGCAATGCTATACAGCTAAGTCATGCACCTTGGGATCCTATGCAGTTGTCTCCCTGGATCACATTCTACCAGTCTCCTCTCTTCCCTCTAGGTAAAGAACTACACATAAATATGAAGTCTCAGACTGTTAGAGAATCACAGGTCACTTCTTTGCAGGGCTGGTCAGGTCACTATAGTCAGGCCTCAGAGGCAAGAGGACTTGTGGTGCTCCTTCTAGGACTTAGAGTTGAGTTGAGGTCAACTCACCTCCACTATCTGGCTACCACTGAGGTACGCTGTTTCCCTTTTATTCTCTTCCTCCAGCCTATGCAAGTGTTATGTAGTAGGTCTGCCTCGGCCCTGAGTAGCAATTTAATTTAGCTGATTAACTTCTTCCTCCCAACTGATTTGGCAATTTTTTTATTTATTTATTTTATTTTATTTTATTGTGAAATTGGCCCTTTTAGAGCACTGGTCTGGACTTTATTCTGTGTGCACATTATAAATGTAATCAAGTCATGGTCACTTGTACCTAAGTTACCATTATTTTTTTTAAAGGGATGACTTTGAACAGACACAGAACCTTCTTTCTGATCTAGTAAATGGAAATGACCTTTTCTTACAGGGCTTCAATACTTGTGGAAGGGTTGGAAAGACTTTGGCTTACTAGGGCCCCATACAACCTCTGGTCATCTTTCAGCATGTGCATAGGAACTTTTATTGTGTTTTTGTTCTTTTTAATATATATGTTCTCTCTATAATGCATTTACCTTAAGAATAAATGTGCTTGCTTAGAAAGAGCTGTGTGGCAACTTTTGACTGATGGCAATACTCTGTTCATAGCCCTCAGAGAGAGAAAGCTATGCCTTTATGCAGACTGGCTTACTGGGGATATTTCAATGTAAGGCAGTAGCTGTGAAACCTTTAAATCCCAGTCATGAGGGAGGGAGATGTGGGTCTCTGCCTGTAACAAGGTTGGGACTCACCACCACGGCGCCTCCTACTGGTTACTCCAGAAGTTAGCTCAGTCCAGTGGAGCGTCCCCTCTCGGTGGTATCCCACATGTTGTCTTGCCCTCGGTTGGCTTCTGAGCCCACGTCGCTCACCAACTCGCGGCATCCTCTTCAGGACCACTGCCCTCCGGAAGTGCCCCTTAGTCCTTCCACACCCCCTTCTGGGGAGGAGGGTGTCAATCAGCAGTCTCTATGTCCAGCCACCGTAGTCAACCACACACCCCAAAGTCTAATCCCTCCTGTCAGGGATCTGGCGTGGTCTGTAATGGCCACTCCCTACGGCCAATGGCTGGGTGTACTGCAAGGGGTGGGAAGGGGGATCCAGGCCCACCCTATACTCTGGGTCCCAACCCAGGGACCCTCTGGCAGCAGCCTTGCTGTCCTCCTTCTCTCCCCTCGTCTGTCCACTTCCCTGGGCCGCTTCCCCTACGGCCCCTTGCACCCGCTAGGCCCTTCTCTTCAGGGCCTGCAGCCTGGCAGACCTCAGGCTAGAGCTCCCTTTTGCTCTCCGAGCCTGGCCAGCACTGCACTGTCCACGGTGCTAGTCTCCCTGCTCTGGAGATAGACCTTCCCCTGTTGAAGGCCTGGGACAGACTGACTCTCCACTCCCTGAGCAGCCTTCTTATAGGGCTGAGCCTGGCCCTGATTGTCTCCAACCTGGTCCCTGATTGGTTCTCAATAAGCTCTTCTCCCATTGGCTGTGCGTCTGCGCAGGCCCACCAGCCTGCCGCAGCCCATACTCTCAGGGAGTGGGGCAGCCACTACACTGTCCAAGAGAGGTGACAGCTGGGAGTTGGAAACCTTAAGTGAGTGCTTTTAAGACACCATGGAGGAAGAATATAGGTACAGTTACCCTGAAAATGTGTCAATATGTATATAACATCACCTTGATCAATCTGTCCATCAGCCCTCACAGAGAGAGCCAATCACAACATGTCACTCATGTTGTTCTAGCCAGTCCTTCAGCCACCCGCTAGCCAGGCTGTCAGTGTCACCAGATACCTGATTGGCATAGCGTACTACCGACCAGAACTCCATAGCAATTCACCAGCCTCAGCTGCCCAAATAGTTGGGATTACAGGCACATGCCACTGTGCCCATATATAACATATGCAACAAAAAATAGACCCAAACCTGTTTCCAGTGGCAAACTTTGAGTCCTGCAGTGGGCCCCATTTCCTTCTTCCCAATTTAATGCCACCAGGACAGTCCCTGTTATTTATTTCTGCAGAAGGTCCACTTCACAGTAGTGGTGATAGAAGGTTGCTTCCTCCTCCCACCAGGTCACCAAAATGGGAGAGAGGTGGCTTGTTCACTGTCCCCCTCTCCTGTTACTTATTGTAGCATAGGTGAAAACTCACAACTGCCTTCTTAGCAGTTGCCATTGGGTGGGCAGAATGCTTCCCATCTTCAAGTGGTAGTGGGTGAGTGGCCTGAACTGGTAACCCTTCCTGTGCTACAAAGACTCTATTCACTCTTCTGTGCATGATGAGCTTCTCCCAAAATTTTCACCGCAATGTGAAAGTTTCAGAAACATGATGTATTCTGGGACCTAAATGGAGGCAAAACACATGAGCAAAGTGAATAGATCTGAAGAGGAGACAGGGTTTCCAAAACATCCCTAGTGAGATGGAAGTGGGCTGCCCCTAATCCTTCTGAAGAGACCCTGATCAGATGATGTTCTGTCTGGCTGTCCCCTTGGAGCTCCTTTGCAGTGACAAGCTGGAGCTGTGGATGGTGAGGAGAAAATTTTTCAAATCTACAGAGATTTGTTTGGGGGAAATGTTCTCTTTTGGGCTGGTGGGGGGTGTATCTACAGTTCAGTCACTTTCTTGTGAGTTCCAGTTCAGCACATCATTCACATTCTGCAATGGCAACATAGAGGAACAATACCTCAGCACTTCCACCTCTGACTCTCGCAAATCAAGTGCCAACCTTTGACCATATGTCAAATACATGGTTGGAAGCAGTCTGGCTAACCTGTGTGTTAGTATTGTTAAAACAGGTATTAGAATTATAAGAATGTATTTAGTGATTAGATTTTATTGAATTCTTGTGAATTGCTGCATGCATCAATCTCACTTATAATTTCTGTATCCCATATATTAAGTAATATTTGAGCAGTTGTATTGTCAGCCTCTGTGATTATGTAAATCACCAAATAGGAGAGAGACATTAACTAGCATGAAATGCTGGCCTCCAACAGAAGATGTTACATTCTGCCCAACAGGAAAGGTTCATTGATATCAGACAGACTATTGTGGTAAATTAAAGAGGACAAAAGATGTTGGGCGTTCTACCCTCTCCCCTCCCCCGAAGGTGAGTCATGCAAGAGGACTCCTCCCATCAGCAGAGTTTGCAGCTCAGAGTACTTGGGAGAAGGGGGATAAAACCTTCGAACAAGAAGGGAATGGATCTTTATGCTGTTTCTATGCTGGGGATCAAGGTTTCTAGGCACAAACAAGAGATGCCCAGCTGCTTAGCCTGGGTTATCCCTAAGGGACATATAGAGCTTACCTATTATAGAAGTTCTATTACCCTTTGAACCTTAAGATTGTAACTCATTTGCATATATATGTTTACCTGATTTAACATTGTAAATAACTCATTTCCTTTTCCTATTTAATAAATCTTTATACAATGCATTATAGGATTGGCTACCATCATTGTCTTTGGTGTGAGATCTCAGATGCAATTGACCTGGGATAAGTGAATATTGCTGTGATTCTTGGTGTAACAGACCATCTATCACAAAGGTGTGCTCATTCTGGGTGGCAAAATAGATCAGAGTCCCCAGGGGGACTGCCTGTGATTCCATGTTTAGGCTGCTATAATGCCTCAGGAGTTTACACTAGATAATTGGTGGGTGAAATCTAAGTATAGAACTCATGACCAATATGGGGTTTGTGACCTGGTTCTTAACATTCTAAGAATATAAGAACAGCCCTAGGGGGTCAGACCAATGGTCCATCTAGCCCTATATCCTGTCTTCTGACAGTTGCTAGAGCCAGATGCTTCAGAGGGGATGAACAGGGCAATTTATCAAGTGGTCCACCCCTTGTCATCCACTCCCAGCTTCTGGCAGTCAGAGGTTTAGGGACACTCAGAGCATAAGGTTACATCCCTGCCCACCCTGGCTAGTAGCCATTGATGGATCTATCCTCCATCAACTTATTTAATTCTTTTTTGAACCCAGTTATACTTTTGACCTGCACAACATCCCATGGCAATGAGTTCCACAGGTTGACTGTGCACTGTATGAAGAAGTATTTCCTTTTGTTTGTTTTAAACCTGATGTCCATTAATATCATTAGGTGACCCCTGGTTCTTGTGTTATGGGAAAGGGTAAACAACACTTCTTTATTCACTTTCTCCACATCATTCATGGTTTTATAGACCTCTATCATATCCCTTGTCTCTTTTCTAAACTGAATAGTCCCAGTCTTTTTAATCTCTCTTCTAATGGACGATGTTCCATACCCCTAATTATTTTTGTTGCTCTTCTCTGTACTTTTTCCCATTCTAATATATCTTTTTTGATATGGTGCAACCAGAACTGCATGGAGTATTCAAGGTGTGGGCATACCAGGGATTTATAGAGGCGTCTTATGATATTTTCTGACTCATTGCTTATCCCTTTCTTGAAGTTTCCTAACATTGTTCTTTTTTTGTTATGTTTTGTTTTGACTGCCGCTGCACATTGAGCAGATGTTTTTAGAGAGCTATCCCCAATGACTCCAACATCTCTTTTCAGTGGTAATAGCTAATTTAGGCCCCATCATTTTGTATATATAGTTAGGATTATGTTTTCCAATGTGCATTACTTTTCACTTATAAACATGAATTTTATCTGCCATTTTGTTACCCAGTCACCAGTTTTTTGTGATCCTTTTGTAACTATTCACAGTCAACGTTGGACTTAACTATCTTGAGCAATTTTGAATCATCTGCAGATTATGCCACCTCCCTATTTACCCTTTTATCTTCCCTAAGTTTGGTATTCACACTCCTGAGTCACTACAGGCAGTGTTACACTACCCCCAACAGTAATGGCATAATGGTGTATTACTTGTAGCTTCCCCCTACAAGTAATATTCCAAATATCAAAGATTTTAATTTCTTAAATCAGATTCAATATGATCTTAATGAGTAATAAATTGAAGCAGCTGTGAGAAAAGAAGGCAAAGGGAGAAATGTTGTTTCTGATGCTTTGGGGAGATATGGATGGAATGCATTAAATATCCCATCTTGGGAAGGATTTCAATATAGAAAGAGTTTGTCAGCTGATTCTAGTAGTGTGTTTTTAAAGCATTGAATTGGATTATATTGCAGACCTGATACAGCGTTACATACTATCTTATTCCTGTTTTCTGTGCAGGGCCGGCTCCAGGCACCAGCCTACCAAGCATGTGCTTGGGGCGGCACCTGGAGGGGGGCGGCGCTCAGGGTTGGTTTTTTTTTGTTTTGTTTTTGTTTTAAACATACTGGGGCTGTTGAGGCGCCCAGCGGCGCTACGGCCCGAGAGCGGGACCGCGACTGGGCTCGCCGCCCTCCCCGCGGCGCTCTGGCCGCCGGGGAGAGCGGGGCCACGGCCGGGCTCGCCGCCCTCCTCCCGGCACTCCGGCCGGCCGGGGAGAGTGGGGCCGCGGCCGGGTTCGCCGCCCTCCCCCAGCG
>NW_020664409.1:87800297-87833011 GCF_002925995.2 Terrapene triunguis | reverse complement strand
GGGAGAGTGGGGCCGCCCTCCCCCGGTGCTCCGGCCGGTTGGGGAGAACGGGGCCGCGGCCAGGCTCTCCGCCCTCCTCCCGGCGCTCCGGCCAGTCGGGGAGAGCGGGGCCGCCCTCCCCCGGCGCTCCGGCTGGCCTGGGGAGAGCGGGGCCGCCCTCCCCCGGCGTTCCGGCCGGTCGGGGAGAGCAGGGCTGCGGCCAGGCTCTCCGCCCTCCTCCCGGTGCTCAGGCCGGTCGGGGAGAGCGGGGCCGCGGCCGGGCTCGGCGCCCTCCCCTGCCGCGCTCCCCGCCGAGGGGCAGTGGGTGGCGGGCGGCGGGAGGCTTTTTTGCCTGGGGCGGCAAAAAAGCCAGAGCCGGCTCTGTTTCTGTGTATAGCTGCATGCATGGAGAATTACTCTCTACTAAATAGGCCAAAAATACTATCCCTGGGCTACATTACTCTGTTTTTATGCTGGCATCTATGCATTGATCTCAGCAGAGTTACACCAACATAGAACTGGAATGTTGCATTGATGAAGCAGGCCCCTTTTACTGAACTTGCTCCTCTCTGAAAAGGATAGTCCAAATATGCATTTGCTGTCATTGATGTAAATGAGATGAATGAGCCTAGAGAGAAAGAATCAGATTCAGTACAATGCCAAATGTGAACATTAACAATTTCTTTTAGCTCTCATCCATCATTTCAGACTTGCACTGGCTTCTTTGTTTCCATCCCAGACAGAAACACTTCATTAAGCTGGAGCTCAGATTGTAAATACACTTCAGTTAATTTAAAGGATGATTAGAAGAGCAGAGTTATAAAATAGTTTTTGAAAGCATACACGATTTGGAATTAAGTTTTCACAAGCACCCTCAAGCCCACATCCCTGTCCTAATATGCACAGAAATTACAACTTTAGAACCTTTTCACATCATTGGTAATAAAGGAATGTGCAATAAACTCTCCATGTTCATGTTAGGGTGTTTTGGATGGCTATGCTATCGCCTTCTCTCTTGCACTGGGTCTGTTTGGGTGAGAGAATACAGCTGATAGACTCAAAGATTTGAAGGCCAAAAGGGACCTAATCTGATCTGCATAGTACAGGCCACAAAGTTTCACCTCTAATTCCTACATTGAGCCTAATGATTTGTGGTTGAATTCTACCTCAATTTGTACCCTTGCAGGAAGAAATGGAAGGAGGGACTAATATCCTTTTCCTTTCTTCCTCACCTCCTACCCACTCTTGTAAAAGAAAGACATTTTTGCTGCTGAAGGACAAGTACAGCAGCATCCACACCATGTCTCTGGTGAAGGTGGAGAGAAGTGGAAGTGGCTCATAGAGTAGCTGCAGCACTGTCGGTTTTATCTACTGGTGATGTTGGGGGGAGCTACTGAATTGAAAAGTAGGAGACAAATCCTCAGCGGGAATTACCACTGTAGCTCTGCTGAAGTCAGTGAAGCTCACCAGCTGAGGATCTAGTCATAGGTATCTCAGGGGAATATTTAGGCATTAAACTTCTGCCACAGCCTCTCTCTCCTAGACATGTGTGTGTATCACAAGCAGGAATTCAGTAGAGAGGTGAATGCTGGGGGTGGGGAGCTAAAACAGCTGAGGATTGGGAGGGTGGCCCATGGTTTTTGGACTTGTAGCATAGATTTTAGCATACAATTTTAATTACCAGCTTTCAACCAAGGGTCGCTTCCGCATTGGGCTAAAAGCAGGAACGGCAAGTAAAACACTTTCACAGGCAAATCAATCAATATAATTCTCCTCTGGCTGAGCACAGTACATGAAAAGGTTCAGGTGAACTGAGCTAGTTTTAATGGAGTACAGTATATATCAAAATTAGATTTCTAGGGGAAAGCTAATTAAAGCTCTAACCATGGAGATATTACACCATCTACATAACACTGTAGACCCCAGTCCAACACAGCACTTAGGCATGTGCTTAACTTTAAGCACTTTAATATTCCCCTTAAAGTAAATTAGCTAACTCACGTGCTTAAAGTTAAGTAGGTGTTTGAGTATTTTGCTGGATTGGATAGCTTTTACCCTGTAGCATATGTCAGTCCATTATAAAATGGAATAAGAATCAAATGATCAATTGCAATTAAAACTCTATTTACTTACTATCTCCTTCCTTTGTTTATTCCACCTTTGTACTCTTCAGCTCCCCAGAGCTGTCCATTATATTTGGTCCAAAGGGTGCATTTTGTGCAGAAATCTCAAACATGCCTTATAATAAGCTTCAACAAATATTAACTGATTGACAAATTTAAGATGAGGATTCTTTTAAATAGGTCAGTAAATAGTCACAGATTGACCTCCAGTTACCCACATTCTGTACTCTCAGTACTTTTTATCTGCTAAACCTTTTCAACTAAGCAGGCCCTTTAATCCTAAAGGGGAAAAAAAGTGTGTGGGGAGCAGGGGAGGAGTTCATAAGATGCAGCTACATAACTGCAGGCTGCACTTTGAGCATTGTACTCAGAAGGAATTTAATTGGTGTCATTTTCCTGGGAAAGGAAAGGGTGTAAGGAGTTTCCCTTCACCCCTACAATCCCCAGGAGGGATAAAATAACAGTCAAAAGTGATTCTATAAAGGAAATGGAGCTATGCCCCATCCACTTTGCCTGCACAAGAGCTATCCAACCATAGATGGGAACAGCAGTGGGATTCCCTGGAGATCCAGGAAACACTGGGCTTCCCAGACACTTCACAAATCCACTGCTGCTGGGCATCTTCATGCCACCAACAGCATGAGCTCTATCTATATGTCACAATCCAGCCCTTAATGTTGTGCCATTTGTATTATTAATTATTATTATTACATATTTCTGCCTGATCCTGAAAGCCCCTACAGATGCAGAACTCTCACTTATGAAGTAGATCCAAATTTCCCATACGGAGAATGAGAATCCTAGTCGCAACAGCTGGGGCCATCTTCTCTTCTCATTACAACCTTTATGACATCAGAGTTTTAATTTTCAGCACAGCTTGAGAGAGATTGCAACCATTAGTAGATTTCAAGGAGAGGTTTTAGTGTGGTTAAGTGAGCAATCAATTGTGCAGGCTTCTATCAATCATATTATAAATCCAAGTAGTCAAAACCAACCCTGTCCCTAAAGTTTTAAACATTTTGTATGGCTAGCTAGTAACCATTACATCTCTTTGTTACAGGTGACTAATGTTCTGAACAAGGAAGATTGAGAGAGACTATCAAATTAACTGTCAGAATATTAAAAAGGCCATAGTAACACAATTTATAACCCCCATTCACAGATTACAGGAGGGATTAAAATTCAGTATTCTAATCACAATGGCTATACCAGGAACAAGTAACAGCACAACCTAGATCCTGGTCTATCATAAAGGTGCAAAGGTAAAGCTGTGTGAAATTTTTCATACAGCCCATTAAACAGACAAAAAAAAAATGGTTACTTTGCCAATTTTGTAACCATGCAAACTTTGTAACATTTCACCAATACTTTTCTCTGTTCATTTTAATGAAAGAAGACAGTTCTTGGTTTTGGTTGGCTTTCTTTTGTAGTTCCCATGGCTGCTGTTGAAGCACACTGGATGCCAGTGAATGGGGGGTGGGGTTACACTTTGATGGAGTGGGCAACCGAGAAAGGAGAATGGTTGGGTGGACTGACCTAGAGAATCCCCACACTCTCACATGCCACAGAGAATTGAGTGTGACATCTTTGTGCTGGGATTTCACTAGTGTTTTCCCTACTAATGAAGGGATCATGTATTCAGTGCTTGGAGGTGTAACCCTTATGACAGCTACGGCCAGATTCGATATCTAGAGGTTCTTAAAATTACAAAACAAAACTGGCTTGAGCCCACACTTACAAATCTGGGAAAACTATATACCTCCTCAGGGTGCATTTAATATTTGTCCACTTTCAAGCACTGAGTCTTTGTTTCATAGAAAAACAACTTTTAATAAGGGGCACATTAATTTGGAAAAAACACAGCAATAGCCACTGATCAGTATGTGAGTAGAAAGTTAAACCCACCCCTACAGTAGCTTTTCCAGTAGTCCTTTACCTCAGGTACCCCAACTGCCAGTGTGACCATCCAATGAAAACATCTCTCTTTAACATGCTTCTTTCCTTCTCCCCTCCACTGCACCCTACTCATGGTTTGTTGTCAGAGGTTAGTGAAGTCTCAAAGTCCAGGGGTGCATTCAAGTGGGTTCACCACAAGGGCTTGGCTTCTGTGAAAAGCTGCCTTGCTGCCTGTCATCTTGCTGCTGCCACTGCTTTGCTGCCACCACTTTTTTGTGGCTTCTCACTGAGCTGACACCGCTATCCACAATGCTGACTCTGTGCCATCAGCTTGGACCTGTCAAATTCAGTCAGACAACGGTGGTGCTGCTGCGCCCCTCCGCCCCCCACCCCGATATTAGTGATTACATTTCTAAGGTTGCTGGGTCACCTCTCTGCTGCTGTTTCCTCTGCATCATCTCTCACCATAACACTCCGTGCTGGCTCTGAAGCTTCATCACCTCAGACACCTATTAGCGATTTCAGCTCTAATGGCTACTGGGTAAGGAAGGAAGACTCAACTGAATCTATTCAACTCTGTTATTACCCACCAAGGAGCGGAGGGTGGAGGGGGGCAGAAGGCTCAAATGGCATATAGATCCCTTAAACAGGAAACACCTGTACCCTACCACTTTTTCTCTCACTTGGTTTCAGCTCACTACCCAGCCCTTTAAGGTTATGGTGACCCCTCACTCAGGGCATATTAAGTATAGTTCTGTTGAACTTTAGTCACACAATTCAGATAACATTTCATTACCTCTACATCCAAAACTTAAGTGAATTTTAACCCAAAGATCAAAAAAAGAAAAAAAAAGATCTGGCATGGCGGGTGTCAACTATGCAAATAAGGTCTGCTGAAGAGGTCTCTTCTTCCAGTTCATCAATAGATGGCACACGGGGCTCCTGCTCTCTAAAGCCCTAGCCACTGGCTTACATCGGTAAGGCCAGAAACTGCAGTATGATTAATTTGAAATTATCCCAGGTAAACAGAAGGTTTGCACATGAATTAATTCAAAGAATGAACAGATTGTAGGAATAGTCTCAAAAGCCTTAATGCAAAGTCTTCTTCCCAGTGTTTTAAAGTCTAGGCACACAAATTAGCTATGAAGCCAACTTAAGGAGCCCCCTGAGGATTCTTCTTTTGTAAAGGGAATATCTTAATGTCATAGAATCAATGCAGCAGTTCTATTGAACCTCTCCACAGCCTCTAGCACAGGAGAAAAAGTGTGTGGCCAAGACATTCCCTGTTGTAATGCCTAGTTGAAGGAGAGCTTCTAGGGGGTTGTTGGCTCCTGTACAGTGCACCTGATGACTGGCCTGGAGGACCCAAGATCAGGGAGCTTTAAAGTTATCTCTGCAACCACTTCCTTAAGCTAAGTGGGGTGTCAAAAGGCCAATCTTGAGGAGCTGGCCAAGAATCTGCTCTTTCTCATCTGCAAAGTATATTGAAAATTCTTTGCAACAGGAAACTTTGACACTGTCAATGAGCTGCATTCAGACTGCCTATAGCGCTGAACATTTCTGCTTCTCCAGGCTTCACAGATGCTGTGGCAAAGGAGAATCAAAACTCTTAGCCTCCACTACAGCAGTGATGTAGAAACAGAAAATTGCCCTTTGAGGCAATCTATTATTTTCATCATGTGATGAATACCACTGATGCTCTGCCTTCCTCCCCTGCCATAGACCATCTGTAATACTGGTGACATGCAGGGATGATGCAGAGAAAAGGGGCACCCATAATGTCAGGTATGAACAACAGATGATAACTGTGTCGCACTACGCAGTGACTGACAGTGTGGTTCAATGGCGAGGTTGTAAAATATGCCAGAGTCCATAGGAAGCCCATTGAGTCAATAAACTCTGAGGGTGGGCCAATACCAACAAGAAAAGTCTTACCATCAGGTCTGAAGCAATGCTTAATACAAGAATGCCTACTTGCATTTCACCTGGCTCTTGTGCATGCACTAGGCTGGTGACATCACTACTATCAAACCCTGCTGCAGCTTAGTCCCTGTCTGTAAAGGAAAATTGGGTCTTCCTTTTAACCATGTTTTTCAAAGCTTTCATTTAATATCCTCACTGTGCACTCCATAGGACTCAAAGCCACATAATATTGCACAAATGTACCAGTAAATGCTTTGTTCCCCATTCAAAGTGGCAATCAGCTGCCAGAGAATACTCAGCTTGGGTTACATTTCCTTTTATCAGAGATAAAGCAACAAGCAATTTTTAGAAGGAAAAATATTGTTGATCACTGCCTAGCAATGTAAATAATTTCCCGCTTTTTTCTTATTGAGCTGTTCCAAAGCAGTTCTCATATATTAAACAATCAAATTTACTTGGAAAACCATAGTCCCCCCTTTAATTTGACTGTGTTGGAATAACTGCACTAAAAAAAAGAAAATGCTAGGTAAAAAACATAAGGGACATACTTTTGCAGTAGGTATTCTGTATGGGGCAGTGCTTTGTCTGTGTAGTCCAATTGATTGTGCTGTATTAAACACTTAAGAGGCTTTATCTATAATGTGATAAAGTGTATGTAAAAGTTACCATAGGGCAGGCATAGAAGTAATGAAACTTTGAATGGTAGTGAATGTTAATACAATGCAAATAGCTTACAGAATATCTGCTTTTTCAGAATTTGACAAGCTGTTCCTCATATAATGTAACCAGCTTAGTCACCTAACTTAAAGGGTCTGGGCCTGGTTCTCCCAAAACTCCATTGATTTAAAAGGCAAAATTAGGCCAAATACCACATTATTCACAGTGAGTCAACCAAAGGCCTGATTCTACTCCCTGAAACATCAATTTTACATGAGTGTAACCCACTGATTTCAGTCAAGTTATGCTGACAAAAAACATAGATCAGGGTGAAGAAATGTGTCTTTTAATACTCTGACTAATGTGGTATTTGGCATCAAATCTTTTTGGGGGGAACCCAGGTTCAGCCATTATTGTACATATTGCTAGATGTGGTACAGATCCACTTGGGAGGTATGGATATCTTCACAGATAGATATATCTATACAAGCACTTTTCTGGTCCCCCTGCCCATAATATCTGAGATTCTTACAGACATGAATAGATTTATCATTACAACAACATCATGAGTGAAGTACTGTTATCCCCATTTTACAGATGTTCAGCTGAGGTACAGAGAGATTTGATAACTTGTCAAAGCTCACACACAAAATCTCTGGAAGAATCTAGGAATGGAACCTAGATCTCCTGAGACCTGGCTCAGTGCCTTAACTGCAAGTCTGATATATGATTACATTTTCTCCACCATTCTGAGTCGGTGGGATCAATTTAGTGCTTCTTCCCATATTCCTGAATAAAGTGGCTTTCCAGAAACAGTGAGGCAACACAATGGGACAGCAGGCACAGGGATGGCATTTTAGAAGTATGATGCTCCTGCAGGATTCTCCATTACAGCAGACAAATAAATAAAAACATAAATTAAATTAAAAAATCCATATATTCACACAGTGACAAATATGTGCCTCTCCTTCAGTTGTTTGAATGCATTTCTTGATAAAGGGACACATTTGAAAACAGAGACCCATTCTCCTCTGTGGGTATGTGTACACAGGGGTAAGAAACCTGTAGCTGGGCCAGGTCAGTTGACTCAGACTCGCAGGGCTCTACACAGTAATTTTAGCCCACAATCTGAGCCCTGCGAGTCTGAGTCAACAGACTGTGGCTGTGCTGTGTGTCTCTGTAGACATACCCTAAATGGGAATAACTTGCCTAGAGGAAAGGGAAATCTGTGCATTTCAAAACTTGTGTAGTCACTCACACCAACGCAGACTCAGGCCCAGATTGTGCTACTCTTTTTTTTCTCACTGGGGGCAGTGGCCATGCTTATTGAGATCTTCCTAAACTTGGCTGCTGCCAGTACTTTCTTTCAACAAAGGGCAGTTCCATACCTCGGACGGGGAAAACAGCATAAGTTAATGCAGCCTCAAACTCTATTAGCTTGTTCCAATTACTCTTATTGGTCTGGCAAAGTGAGCATAAAGTAGATTTAAGCTGGCTCTGATTTGGGCAGGAGAATGTGGCATAAGTAATTTATGACCAAATTCACTATTGCTTTGCATCTTATGTAGCTATTTATATCAGTACAAAGTGGGTGCAAAACATTACTGGATCAAGATGGCGGCATATTGAATCTGTTTTTCACTCTCTGTGTACCTGTGCAAATGATGACAACGATGAACTAGGCCCTAAATTTTAAAATGCCAGTGGACATGTGCCCATTTGCCCCTTTGTGTAGACTATCCACATAGTGGGTTACAACATGGCAGAAGATGGAAGATGTTGCCATTGTCCTACTTTCTCACGCAGGTGGCAGGGGTGGAGAACAATGGAGTCTTGACTCCACCCCACTGCAATACATAGGTCATTACTGCTGCAGAAGGGGAAGAAAGTTGCACTAAGAAAAAGGCGGAAGCTGTTTACCTCCCAAAGGGAACAAGGGATTGAACTGTGATTCTGAATCACAATTGGATCTACACTGTACTCCTGAGACAGCACATCTATGCACTGCCTCTGACTCAGAGCAAATTGTAAGGTGTAGTCTAGAGTTTAGAGAATTTTGCCCTGGATTATATACAATCTGAAGAATACCAAATATTAATATTTTATGTCATACAAAGAATGGGTTACATTTTTGCTATTTCCCATTCTCATTAAAATCATGGTAACAAAAATGGATCTATATTGTGCTATCCTGTTTTCATTACAATCTTTGTCAGTGGAATGAGACATCCGAGAATTTTAATATGCAGTACAATCTATGAAAGATAGTAATCTACTGTGTGGCTCTAACCTCTTCAGTGCTCTATAATTTGATTGTCAGGTGGCCATTCCAGATATCTTCTGATACAATACTGGCAATCTAACTCTCAAATTTAGCATGGCCAGCAAATCAAAATGCAAACTTTTTCCAAGTTTGAAGAGCTGCAGCATATTAGTGAAATTTACAGATTAAAGTGGATATCAATCACATTTGAAATCCTTTTGACCAGTCAGTTCCCAAATAACCACATCTGTGAGAAACAGCCAAAGAAATAAAAAACATTTATTTCTGTAAATGATGTGTCAAAAGTACTCCTTTCTTTTTTTTTTTTTAATTCTGAAAGGGAGGGTACTTCTTGAATTCATAAGAAGAATATGATAAAGCACATGTAGGGGGGCGGGGGAGGATCTGGCCACTTGGAAGCCCTGGACAAGAACTAACTCAGGGAGAATAAAGAGGGTTTTTCTAGGAATGACTGAATATGTAGGGGGCATCAGTTGGATTGCAGCTGTTTGTGTCTGCATATAGCAGGAAGAGAAAGCAATCAGAAAGCCAAGAGAAAGAAGAACTGGTAGCCCAGGCCTGAGAAGAAGCCGGCTTCCTATAGGTCACATGCTTGCCCCTAGTCCTGTGACTAGAGTGTTAAAGAGGCCACAGACTATAACAAGAGCATCATGATGTGTGCACGTGCCCAAAGACCCCATGCTCTATTAAAGCAAGGTTAATGCTAGTAAAGTAATAACTTTATCATGAATTAGTTTTCCAAACGATACTATGTGTTATTCATTGATCAGTCACTGAAAGGAATTGTGCTATATTTGCTCCTTGGCACCCTTCCCAATTGCATGGAGATGTGTATTAAGTTGCCCATCAAGTATATCTGATGACATTTACTTACATCTAATGTTGTTACATTTCCTATAAACTCATTGCATCTTTTCTATACTAGGTGCACCCTTCCATCCAGGGACTGATGAATTTGCTAGCAAACTGACAATCAGTTCCTGGAGGAAAAAGCCTGAAAGATCCTGCTGCCAGGGAATGTCATAGTAGAGATGGAAGGTCTTTTTCAGTGAATGTGCAATGCCACCAATAGAGTTACCATGCATCTTCACAGTCAAAGCATCCTACCTGTTCACTGATGCAAAGACCATATCATTAGCTGAGAGCACGTTAGCCACTAATAGGTGAGTAGTAGGAGATTGATTACAAGCCTCAGACTGTATGAATGCATTCTTTGATCCTTCAAAAAAACCAAACAAACAATAAAAACAAAAAGTGGATGAAGTGTTAATGCCATTTTAGCCCCAAAAGAATATGACAAAGGAGACCTTTCATTTGGCAAAATGAATATGGCACAGTTCTAGGGGAATGGACAAGACGACCTATTTTCTATTATTCTAGGGAAGTAGAATTTGACAATGCATCAAATATTCAAGAACAATTATTGCAGAAGACACGCAAAGGTTAGGAAAAAACACAGAGTAACACTATAGGCTCCTTCAGATGGGAAGCAAGATAACATTTTGAGAAGAACATCTGAGGCAAATGGGAAAGCACATTCAAAGGGGAAAACACTTGATATTTGCAGGATCAGTGGAGATATTCCTGAAGACAGATTTAAAAAAAAAACCTGATATAAGCTCAAAAGGCTTAGGAGCTCTTTTGATAGAGTGATTGGCTGTTAGATTTAGGATCTTTTGGAGGACTGAAGTAATGCAAGTCCTCACCCGCTTATCACTCTAAGTTTAGAGATCCCATTGGGATAATTTGGGAACCAGAAAGCCCATGGCTCTCTGTGAGCTGAGGGGTGAAAACATTTTCTTCTGAAATCTGAAGGTCAAAGTCTCCGTGTGAAGGGTGGTTGGCCCTGTTAAGTGTTTCAGAAGCAGGCAACTGAAAAAGGAATTGCATTTAGAAGAGAGAGAAGCAGAGAAGCATCAGAAGTAACCTTTGTCACCATGAATGGGCTCCTAGTCATGAGCTCTATCCTGCAAGAAGCTATCCAATGAACTCAGCTGGAGATGAAGGAGCACAATACTGCACAGGAGTATTCAGCATCTTGAAGGCTCAAACCCCACTCAGGGTCAGTCTCTGAGCCTTTTTATCTCTTCAAGGAAAACAAATACTATTCTCATCAGGGCCGGCTCTAGGCACCAGCAAAACAAGCAGGTGCTTGGGGTGGCATGTTTCTAGGGGCGGCATTCTGGCGCCGGCCATCCTAGGCGCCGACTCCGTGGCATGGGGGAAAAGTGCCCCCGCTGCCCCAGCTCGCCTCCCCTCCACCTCCGCCTGCTCCCCTGAGCGCGCTGCCGCCGCTCCGCTTCTCCATTTCACGCAGCAAGGCTGGGAGGGAGGAGAAGCCGAGTGGCGGGGCGCTCGGGGGAGGCGGTGGTGGAGCGGAGGTGAGCTGGAGCGGGAAGCGGTTCCTGTACCCCCGGTTACTTCCTGCGCCCCCCCACCCTAGCTCACCTCCGCTCCGCTTGCTCCCCTGAACGCACCACCGCTCCGCTTCTCCCCCCTCCCTCTCAGGCTTGCCGCGCGCGAAACAGCTGTTTGGTGCAGCAAGGCTGGGAGGGAGGGAGGGGGGAGAAGGGGAGCGGCGGGACGCTCGGGGGAGGCAGCAGTGGTGGAGCAGTTCCTCTACCCCCCCTGTTACTTCCTGCGCCCCCCCACCCTAGCTCACCTCCGCTATGCCTGTTCCCCTGAACGTGCCACTGCTCCGCTTCTCCCCCCTCCCTTGCCTGAGAGGGAGGGGGGAGAAGCGGAGCGGTGGCGCACCCAGGGAAGCAGGTGGAGCGGAGGTGAGCTAGGGCGGGAGGTCGCAGGGGGGGGCCGCAGGAAGCAATGGGGGGGGGGGAAGCGGCACCCCCGGAGGGGGAGGCGGGGCCGGGGGGGGGGGGGGGGGGTGGGGAGGGGGCAGGGTGGGGGGGGGGGGGGCACAAAAAAAGCAGGGGTGGCCAAAAATGTTTTTGCTTGGGGCAGCCAAAATCCTAGAGCTGGCCCTGATTCTCATACCACCAAAGTGCTTTATTCTCTGGCAGCCAGTACATGTAGCTATCTAACAATTACTGCTCAGAAACTCTGCCTCTGTACTTTGTTATAGAGTTAACGCAGCAGAGATGCAAAGCAGCAGAGAAATGACAGAGTGAATGACAGATAAGCAGAGCACCAAACAGCATAAACCGTAAGAAATAATCTATGTGCTACATGATCATGTGTCCTACATGGAAATTGTGCTTCACACGGTACATAGGACATGGCAGTCCTCTCAAATATCTATGTTAATGGAAAAATATAGTAAAGTACATATTCATATATTTTGGCAGCTTTCAGTTCCCTGGCTGACTCATCCACACCCACAACCTTAAAAGACATTGCTTGTCTTCTACAATTTCACTACTGTGTTGTTTGATATGCTACATTAAAAACTACTTAATTCTCTAACCAGTTGATGGGGGCGGGGGAAGAGTGAAAAAGAAAGCATGCGGGAGGAGTGGGAGCAGAAATTGAGGCTTTCAGAATGAGAAATTACAGAAGAAAAAACACATTCTAAAGAACTCTGAATACTTTTAGGGCCCGATCCAGCTCCCTCTGAAGTAATTTGAAAGACTCCAATTGAATTCAGTAGGCGTTTGATCAGGCCTTAAATAGTGCTTGAAAGTTTCTAGAGTTTCTGGTCCTAAACTTGCCTTCAGATTTGGGGGCAGAGACTCAGCTTGTGTAAATTGGTGCAGCTCCATGTACTTCAATGGGGCAACACCAATGTACACCAGCTGAGGATCTGCCCCATTATTTCTACAATTCCACATAGTTATAAGCCACTGCTACATAGTTAGAAATGGTAGAAAAAAACAAGACAAAACAACAAAAGCCCCTAAATCATGTTACCATTCCACGATGTCACAATGCTGTCTGAGAGTTCCAGGCAAAGCGAGACAGATGAGCTGAGCAGTGGATCCCTGTGGAATGCTTTCCTTAGCAACAATAACCATGTAAGAAGACTCACAGCATCCTCTCCTTACTCATGCCGTGTTTCCTGGGTTGAAATTATCCAAGTATAATCATTTTTAAAAAATGGAACCAGTGATGTCTTCTGCTTATCCTGTAACCTTTTGTCAGAATCTGAAGCAGGGCAAAATCGAACAACAGTTATTGCTGTTTAATCATTGAATCATAGAAATGTAAGACTGGAAGTGACTTCAAGAGTCTGCTGTGGCAGGACCAAATAAACTTAGACCATATCTGACAGGTATTTGTCCAGCTTGTTCTTAAAAATCTCCAATGATGGGGATTCCACAACCACCCTTGGAAGCCTGTTCTAGAGCTTAACTACTCTTAAAATTAGAAAGGTTTCCTAATATCTAGCAAATGATCACTATGCTCCTTATAGCAGCCTTTAACATATCTGAAGAATGTTAGCAGGTCTCCCCTCAGTAGCCTTTTCTTAAGAATAAATATGCCAATTTTTTTTTTTAACTTTTCCTCCTGGGTGAGGTTTTCTAAACCTTTTGTCATGTTTGTTGCTCTCTCTGAACTCTCAATTTGTCCACATCTTTCCTAAAGTGAAGTGTCCAGAACTGGATATAATAATCCCAATGAGGCCTCACCAATGCCGAGTAGAGTGGGATAAGCACTTCCCATATTTTACATACAACACTCCTGTTAATACACTGCAGAATGATATTAGCCTTTTTCACAGCTATGAAAGTAGCCTATGTGCAATCTTTAGTAGTCTTACATCATGCCTATGGGTATACTGGTATATATGGAGTGATTGGATTTGCACCATTATAACGGAGCTCAGACTCTATCTCTTACCACCGTGCCATGTCAAGGTTGAGGCACATTGACTCAGTGGTATGTGATACTTGGTACTGGTGCTGCTAATGCTTTACTGTGGGTCCCATTAAAATCTTGACATTTACCACACCATGGTATTCACCTTTAGCACAGTATTTTTGGTTCCCCCTAGATGGAATGGGAAATATCATAACCCAGACACTGATTTAGCTAGAACAAACAGTAAGCATCAATATTTTAGTGGAGTCTACTGTGATAGGTTGTCACCCCTGGGGTGCAGTCTGGGAGCTGTGGGAACCACTGTGGGCTCTAACCCTCTAGCTGGGCAGGTCTCTCTTACACTGCTTTGTTGGAGATTCAGCCAGTCTCTCCAGGCCCTGTTATTACACAACATGACAGCAGGTGGTGCCACACAGTAAACTAAGTTACCTGAGTTTTTAACATAAACCACTCAAGGACAGACAGCCCATTTCCCAGCTTCCCAGCCTTGCACCCCTGCTGAAGTATAAACCCAGAATTATACCATCTTGCACTTCACAGGGATTTGTATATTGTAAACTCATTAATATAGTCCACCCTCCCCTCGATGTGGGAAAGATATGCACAACAAGCTGAGATTTTCCCCAGATACTTCACTCAAAACATGCTGGTAAAGATAAAACATAAAACAAGTTTATTAACTACAGAAAGATAGATTTTAAGTGATTATAATTGATAGCAAACAGATCAAAGCATATTACCTAGCAAATAAACAAAAAATGCAAACTAAGCCTAACATACTAGATGGATAGGATTTGAATTACCAATTTCTCACCCTGACTGATGATACAAGCAGTCCATCAAGTTTCCATACATAGTCTAGATATCCCTTTAGTCTGGGACCAGCACTTCCTCCAGTTCAGTCTTTTTTTCTCAGGTGTTTCCAGGAGTTCTCTCGTGTAGGGAGTGAGGCCCCGAGATTATGACACTCCCCACCTTACATAGCTTTTCCATATGGTGGGAATCCTTTGTTTCAATCTAGGTTCCCACCCCAGTTTGTGGAAAAATACAGGCACCAAAATGGAGTTCAGTGTCATGTGGTCTGGTCACATGCCCTTGCATGGCTTGCTGAGTCATAGCAGCCATTATCCATAGGCTGTCTGAAGCGTTCCCAGGAAGGCTAAGCTCTTCCATGGTTCATTGTCTTTGTTGATGAGCCATTAGCACTGTCTAGCTTCTTCACTGTTGTACCTGAAAGGCTAGTTGTGGGTGCTATCCACAGTCAGCACATTTGAAATAGATACATAGTCAATATTCATAACTTCAGATCCAAAAATGATATGTGCACACAAATAGGATAGTCATATTCATCAAATCATAACTTTTCCATAGGCATCTCACAAGATATCTTGTACAAGATGTATCATAATTACGTCATAGGAACAAAACGAGAGCAAACTAGCTAGAGACATAAAGGGTAACAAGAAAACATTCTACAAATACATTAGAAGCAAGAGGAAGACCAAGAACAGGGAGGACCATTACTCAATGATGGGGGGGAAATAATAACAGAAAATGTGGAAATGTTAGAGGGGCTTAATGACTTCTTTGTTTCGGTTTTCACCAAGAAGGTTGGTGGTGATTGGACGTCTAACATAGTGAATGCCAGTGAAAAGAACATAGGATCAGAGGCTAAAATAGCAAAAGAACAAGTTAAAAATTACATAGACAAATTAGATGTCTTCAGGTCACCAGGACCTGATAAAATGCATCCTAGAATAGTTAAGGTGCTGGCTGAGGAGATATCTGAGCCATTAGCGATTATCTTTGAAAAGTCATGGAACACTGGAGAGATTCCAGAAATCTGGAAAGGGACAAATATAGTGTCAATCTATAAAAATGGAAATAAGGACAACCCAGGGAATTATAGACCAGTCAGCTTCACTTCTGTACCCAGAATGATAATGGAGCAAAAATTTAAGCAATCAGTTGGCAAACATCTAGAAGATAGTAAGGTGATAAGTAACAGTCATGAACAAATCATGTTAAACGTGATAACTTTCTTTGACAAGGTAACAAGCCTTGTGGATGGGGAGGGGGGAAGCAGTAGACGTGGTATATCTTGACTTTAGTAAAGCTTTTGATAAGGTCTCACATGACCTTCTCATAAACAAACTAGGAAAATGCAATCTAAATGGAGCTACTGTAAGGTGGGTGCAAAACTGGTTGGAAAACCATTCCCAGAGAGTAGTTATTAGTGGTTCACAGTCATGCTAGAAGGGTATAATGAGTGGGGTCCCGCAGGGATCAGTTCTGGGTCCAGTTCTGCTCAATATCAATGATTCATCAATGATTTAGATGATGGCATACAGAGTACACTTATAAAGTTTGCAAACAATACCAAGCTGGGAGAGGTTGCAAGTGCTTTGGAGGATAAGATTAAAATTCAAAATGATCTGGACAATCTGGAGAAATGGTCTGAAGAAAATAGAATGAAATTCAATAAGGACAAATGCAAAGTACTCCATTTAGGAAGGAACAATCAGTTGCACACATACAAAATGGGAAATGACTGCCTAGGAAGGAGTACAGTAACTCCTCACTTAGCGTTGTAGTTATGTTCCTGAAAAATGCAACTTTAAGTGAAACGATGTCAAACGAATCCAATATTCCCATAAGATTTAATGTAAATGCGGGGGGGGGCAGACAAAAGGCATTATATACACTGTACAGTACTGTACTATGGTTGGGAAGTGCCCCTGGCTTACCCCACACAGGCACAGCCCGCTGCAGGCAAGGATGCTAGGACGCATCTTCGCAGCAGCAGCAGCAGCTTCCCTGGAGAAGAACAAGCACCGACTTTGCTGGGGGATGCTCCAGGCCCGCTTCTTCCTGTCCCCGCTCCACTCTAGGCCCACCTCTTCCCACCCCCACTCCAGAGCATGCCGCATCCCCACTCCTCATTCCCTCCCCCAGAAAATTCTAAGGGAGGGGGAGGAGTGGAGATGCAGCGCCTCCCTGCTCCTCCCCCTCTTTCCCAGAAAGTCCTAAGCGCTGCCAAACAACTGTTTGGCGGTGGGGGAAGAGCTGGGAGGGAGAGGCAGGAGGCAGAGAAGAGGAATTTGTGCAATGCTCCCTTGTAAATTCGCTGCTCTTCCACAGAATCTTACAAGCAGTGGGCAAAGCAGGCAGCCAAATGACATTATAAGGGAGCATTGCACAACTTTAAACGAGCATGTTCCCTAATTGAGCAGCGACGTAACTTTGAAACAATGTTAATCAGGAGGACGTTAGGTGAGGAGTTACTGTACTGCAGAAAGGGATCTGGGGGTCATAGTGGACCACAAGCTAAATATGAGTCAACAGTATAACACTGTTGCAAAAAAAAAAACAACCCATCATTCTGGGATGTATTACAGGAGTGTTGTAAGCAAGACACGACAAGTAATTATTGTGCTCTACTTCACGCTGATTAGGCCTCAACTGGAGAATTATGTCCAGTTCTGGGCGCCACATTTCAGGAAAGATGTGGACAAATTGGAGAAAGTCTAGAGAAGAGCAACAAAAATGATTAAAGGTCTAGAAAACATGACCTATAAGGGAAGATTGAAAAAATTGGGTTTGTTTAGTCTGGAAAAGAGAAGACTGAGAGGGGACATGATAACCATTTTCAAGTACATAAAATGTTGTTAAAAGGAGGAGGGAGAAAAATTGTTCTGCTTACCCTCTGAGGATAGGACAAGAAGCAATGGGCTAGGTTGGACATTAGGAAAAGCTTCCTAACTGCCAGGGTGGTTAAGCAGTGGAAATAAATTGCCTAGGGAGTTTGTGGAATCTTTATCATTGGAGATTTTAAAGTGAGGCTGGACAAACAACTGTCAGGGATGGTCTAGATAATATAGTCCTGACATGAGTGCAGGGGACTGGACTACAAGACCTCTCGAGGTCCCTTCCAATCCTATGATTCTATAATCGTACCATTATGATGAATATGGAGTGCAGTGTCACATCTACTTTAACAGGGTCTACATAAATACAACTTTAGCCAAAACATTTCAAAATTGGGGTGGCTAAAGTTAGGCATCTAAATTCATATTTGGTTACCTAAATAAGTGAGGAGTGTGTAGTTGTGCTGTCCTGGAGGAGCAGACCAGGAACCGAATCACAGTAAATTCAATCCCTCTTGTTCCAGAGAGCAACTAAACTATGCCTGTGCTTTACCTGGTACAGCTTACTTCCCTCTCCATGCTTGATCAGCATGCTGGACTGCATATTGCAGGGAGAGAGGATAGATGCAAGACTCTTCCCACTCTGCTATCAAACTACATGTGTGGAATGGGGAGTAGCTTCTCCCACCTCCACTGTGACTTGCAATAGCAATAATGGGGCCACTTTATGATCTCTTGTTGTCCTGCACAGTCACCTATGTTGCGTCATGGTTTGGCTCTGTATCATTGGCTCTGACTGTACCTGATGGGTTCTGCCTTCTCCTCTGATGGTCCCTGTGATAGGGCACACTCCCATTCCAATCAGGAAAAGGCTAACAAGCTCCTCTGGGCTCAGCTGGTACTAAACAGGCACACCAGCAGAGCCTGTTTCACTTGGAGGAAATGAGATTAAAAGGGAGAGTTTGTCACAGGAGGAGGTGACAACTAGAAGGGAGGCTGCTGTGCTTCAGAGTTAGTCGACTCTTTCAACAGAGCTGCCAGCTTGTTGCTGAAAAGAGCCCACCAGATAAGGTACAAGCTGACTGCAGCAGTAAGGGAGTGAATAGAAGCCCTGATGTAGGGTTAAGATGGACTTCACTTTCATAGACAACCCAGACCTTTAGAAACACTAGGAGATCAAGCATCCCTATGATTGGAAGGACTTTTAAAGCAAACACCCAAATGGGACCTAAAAAGGCCCAGCCTATCACAGTCCCCAGTACACATTTTGTATTCCTTGCACTGAATTCTACATCCATTTGGTTTCTGGGACTGCACCACCTCAAAAACATGTTTGTTTTCCAACTCATTCTTTGAGTAGCTGAAACTAAGCTACATTCCATCCTTGACTTCAAACTGCTGCCCAGCACTAACCAGAACTGTGAATAGTTTATCACATAATTATTAGTTTTATATTTAGGACAGCATAGGACAATACCCTGCCATGAAGAATCATGCCAGAGATTGCTGATCTAAACTCTGCGAGGCCACATTTTAAAATAACTGGCACATGGCTTCAGCTCCATTGTTATCTAATCTTTATTTATGTCTGTACAACTGGCAAACATTGAAGTATAAAAACAGAGCACTGCATCATGCAGATGCAGCTGAAAATATAAAATAGCCCAAGTATTGGCTCTTTGTAAAGAGCCATAAACCTGATTTATTAAACATACTTTATTAATGTTACACCAGGGATAGAGTGGTTACAGAACCCTTTACATTGTAAGAATTCACAATTATGATTCCTCCTTAAGAAAAGAGCTGCATATTTACAAAATGCTCACCACTTTTTGATATGCTATGCTGTGTAAACTGATAATGAGTTGAAAATTAAGACAGTCAGCAATAATACATTTTACAAACACATAAGCTAGTGGAATCCAAAATACAATAATGAACCAATTACCAATTTTTTTGGTCCAGTTCATTAAAGTTTTAGAAAGCATTAATAGAGATAGTGTGATGGAATTAAAACATATGCTCTACCTATCTCCTACAAATAAGAAATCTGGTGGACTAAACTCTGCAGTCGTTACTCAGGAAGAACTACCTTTGAGCTTGATGGGAGTTTGTCTTGTGACATTCACCCCTCAGTAACACCCCAGTATTTGAAACAGCAGTAAAAAAAACCTGTATTATGGAACTCCTAGTGCATGGTAGCAGGATTCACACAGCTAGTTACTGCACAACCCTTTAGAGTGCTGTAGACTTACACCCCCACTTGCTGTGCATTAACTATCTGTATAGACATGCCCTTAGAGACAACATTTTGAGACATGCTGAACAATAATGATCCATCCATTTGACAGTACATCACTTGTCTCAGATGCTAAGTATTATTCAAAACGAGAGCAGGGGATTAGTACCAGATGACAACAAATAGCAAGGATAATTACAAATGTTTCATCCATCTTCAAAAGTGAAAAGAATGAGAAGGTTTGGACTAATGTGTAGACAATATCTGCCAACTGATTTCACCTGTGGTTAATAGTGATGATTTAGGTGTCATCCTAGAAGATTTTTAGGAAGGTTTCCAAAGGTGCAAAGAACAGCTAGGCTTCCACCTTCCCCACTGAGTTTCAAGGTCAGTGTGTTTGTGTCTCTGATAATCCCTATTTGGGTCTGGTTCTGACCTCACTTAGAGAAGTATAAGTCAGGAATAATTCACTGAAGTCACAGTGGTGTAAAACCAGTGTGAGATCATAATCATTTCCTTTTTTCTTTGGTACAATATATAGTGGAGCTGACATAGTATTACCCAGTTTATACATAGTTGAAGTACCACTGCAGAGCTGCCAACTCTTGCTATGGTATCACCTTTCAATCTTATGTGCTGACCTTTTCTTGTGAAAATTTCCTTTATTAAAAATAATCATAATTTCCCAATGATTCTGACAGGACTGAAGTCAAGTAGCCCCCATAAAAAGATGTCCACCTCCTGGAACGTATGGCTTGAATGCTGGAAAGGAATCTGAAGGTTTCAGGGAAAAGTGCAGTACCAGAAGGTGACCTGAGGAGAGCAGACTAATGTGGAGTACAAAAAGAAGAATAAGGGGACAGCAGAATAAGCTACTTAGGGAGATACTGTGAGAGGAGAAGGAGAGAGCATATGAGGAGCAAGTAAAAATGAGGGAGTGAGGGACAGTGTGGGAAGGAGACTGGGAGAATTTGGAGGGAAAATACAAGTGGGATAGGAGATTTGGTATGACAGGGATGGAGAAGGGAGAGGGAGATAGGGATGGTAGAAGGCCATAGGGAGGAAGTCAGGACACTAATAGCCTAGGGAGATGAAAATGGCAAGTGGAAGTTCCCTCTCCAAGAAACCTATAGGGAGGCATCCATTTTTATGTGTGCATTTCAGGTTGCATATTAAACCTTGAGTGAATACTCACAAACTGAGGGTCAGCAGCTTCCTCCTATAGGCTAAATTAGAAAGCAGAAGGGAAAAAAAAGCAATTTCTTATTTTGTCCTAGTTTAGTCATTTTTAGGACTATATCATGATTTTGGAAATTTGACTCATGAGTCTTGAATGGTAGACCTTCATGATACTGCCTATGTTTCTGAGCAGAGATGAGCCAGACCTGAAATACCCAATCTGAAATATCCAAGGAAAATAAGAACTCTGCATAGTGGTCAGTCCTTAGGTCTAGATTATGCATTATGCCCAATATGAATATTCTCATAGAGCAGTTCATGAGCGATCCCTATATTAAAATTTTGGGTAATAAATAAATGTTAATAAATAAATAAATTCATAAATGTTTCAGCCTCTTTACAGGCTATTCATGAATAGGAAAAAAAGACTAAATTCAATGAATAAATTGTTCATTATGAGCAATTCAAAAAGATATTCACCTTTATCTGCTTAGTATCTCTAAAACTACAAGCTATAAAGATGTCAGTTACAGTTTACAACAGATGTAGGAATGCATCTGGGAATCAATACATTATATTCACAGAAACATCACCACATTTCTCATAAGAATTTTTTTAATCTACTCTTGTTTTGTGCCTCAGATGCTGTCATGTACTTAGCAAGCATAGCATCAGAAACATACTGGGGTACTGATTAACATTAAGTAAATTTGTGTTTTTTTCCCTCTTTTGTATAAATGAGGTTCGTCATAGGAATGGAAAATCAAAGACCCACACTAGAATTATCAAAGAAGTGAACAACAACAGGAAAAGACAAAAAACAAAACAAACAAACACAAAAAAACCCCCACATCACACAATTAGTAGCTCTTACACTTTTAATAATTAAACATTAAAATGGCTGGAAGTGAGAACTGGATGCTGGAATCTTGTCAGGTTTTCATTAGGTCAGGGAAAATATAATGATTCCACACTCCCTCACAACTGAATGCTTTTCAGTGGAGGCTGATGTTCATATTTTGTTCTACAGTCTATATTAAGCTTGATAACCAGTGACCACTGATTTCTCTCAAATATAAGAACTATAATACAATTTGAGGTAAATAATATTGTGTTGATCCATTAAGTAAATGCATATGGCCAAGCACATGCTTGGTGTAATTCAAGGAAACTGAGGTCACACCAGTAGAGTTACACCAGGGATGAATTTCACCCATTGTATTCAATAGCCCACAGAATTTGGGATGGAGCAGTCTCAGTAAATGCCCTCTACTGCCATTAAAATGAAGGCATTAAGCATCTTGCATGTACTGAGAATTTGGGGATCTGGCATGTTTCCAATTCTGATTCCAATTCCTGGGGCTACTTTTAAGATCTGTTCTTTAGAGATTAGGCTGCTACCCTTGTTTGTCAGTTCCTGCAGTACAATCAGTAACAAACATGTACATTCTTAAGAATTCAAAGCTTCAGAGGAGCTATCAAAATCAAATAAAGCCTGCTTACAGCATGCATATACATCAGTCCCTACCTATGAGTGGTATTGGAGTTTATAATCTCTAAACTCACTTTTTATTAGTTGTTTTCTTTATTTCTTCACCCACCTCTTCTTGTACGTGGAAAGAAACAAATATACTTCTGGACTGAAGAGACTCATTCTTGGAGCTTTCTGAAGCTTTGGATTAATGGGATTTCCAGCCAGTCAGCGGTGTTGCTTACTATTAAAGAAAACTCAAACTTTATATGCTCAAGATAGAGGACACACATAAATCTAGATTCTTATTCCCATATTATTAGAATTAGAATATTATTAGGTATTAGATTTAGAACAGATTTGGCAAATCTGGTGTCCAAGCAACAAAAATCTTCTCTGAAATAGTTGACGGTTACCATGGAGTCCTGCCCACAATACAAGGAAAGGGAACACTTCCATGAAACCCCAACCACCTCATCCTTCAAATGAGGTGTGAAAAGAACAGAAGGGCCAAATTTAGACCTGGGTGAACCTCCTGTGGAAGCCCGAGGGTTAAATGTATAGAAGATGCAAATTATATGCTGGGTTCAGTGGGGGTAAGTGCTAAACAAGAGTTATTCGCACTGACTTGACATTCAGTGGGTGTACAAAATTAATGTAACATAGGACAATAAAAGGGATGGGTAGTAGGGGAGGAGAAGGAATCAGGACCTGAGGGCATATGATAAATGACAGTTGATACTGGGGTATTTGACAAAGAATGTTTCTTTGTTTTCATATCTTCTTTCCAGTAGCATTTTTTTTGGTAGTACCCTTCCTCTGCTTCCTTCATAAACCCTGATTCTGCAATTGGATTTTTGTGAGCCCTAGATCCAAAAGAGACAGGAACTTGGACACAAGTTGCATACAGGTGTGAAAATCAAAACTTCTGTAGTTAATTTGTCTACATCATCTCATTTTTTCCCTCAAGCAGTAATTAGTATTTAAACAGATGAAGGGCAGTGGAGAATTAGTTGGACAGTCACTGTAGTTACATCCAAGTCCAAGATTCTATAACTCTGAAAGCCAGATTCAAGTACAAGAAGCCATGCTTTTCTTTTATTCTAAAAATATATAATATAATATATGGAGATATACCTATCTTCTAGAACTGGAAGGGACCCTGAAAGATCATCAAGTCCAGCCCCCTGCCTTCACTAGGCAGGACCAAGTACTGATTTTGTCCTAGATCCCTAAGTGGCCCCCTCAAGGATTGAACTCACAACCCTGGGTTCAACAGGCCAATGCTCAAACCACTGAGCTATCCCTCCCCTCTTACAGGGGTGAACAGTTAGTTTCTAGCTTTGACCCTGTAGTTAGTTTTTTTGTACTGTGAGGACTTACAAATACTACAGAGACAAGGTGGGTGAGGTAATAACTTTTATTGGATCAACTTCTGTTGGTGAGAGAGAAGCTTTTGAGCTACACAGAGCTTTTCTCTAGGTCTGGGAAATATACTCAGAATGTCACAGCTGAGTACAAGATGAAACAGATTGTTTAGCATAAGTAGTTAACATATATTTCAAGGGACAATTCAAGGTGAACATCTCTTCAGTCATAGGGGAGAGAGGCAGATGGAAGGGAAGGTTGGGGCGGGGCGCTAAGTGGGTTACAGATTGTTATAATAAGCCATAATCCAGTGTCTCTGGTCAGTCCATGATTTTTAATATCTAACAAAAAAAATATGAGATTAAGCTCCAAAGCTCTGTTGGGGGTTTGGTTTCTGAGCCCACGGGTACTACCTAGTGGCAAGGCTCCATAGTCGTGTTGCCCAGTGGCAAGAGCCAATGGCTGGGTCTTGGGGAACCCAGCCCCCCTGCTCCACTGGGTTGCAACCCAGAGCCCAGTAGATAGTAGTTCAAAAAATGTGCAACTAGGGGGTGGGTGCCCCTATGCCTCCTCCCTGGGCCACTTCCTGTCCCAGTTTCTGTTCCTCTGCTGGTGCCACTGGTTTGCTCTGGAGTCCTCTCTGGTTGCAGTCTGTAGGTCTTCCTCTCTTAATCACAGCTCATCGTTGTCAGACTCTGTGGTTGAAAGGCCTGCGTCGGCTTGGCAGAGGGGCCTGGTCCTGGCTGCATGGGGCCCGGGTGGTTTCTTAGCAGAAGCTTGCAACACATAACTGCTCTGTCTGCAGACTGAGCTAAGCTGTCTCTTTTGAGCTCAGCCTCCACTGTTGAGCATACCCCACAGGGGTGGTATGGCATTGCTTTCTGGGCACAGAGCTGCTCCTTAATCCTTACCTCACCAGTGAAGGGCTTGTACACCCCATCCCAGCTCATCTTTTGAAGTTGTTGTGCAGGTTTGCTTTGAGGAGGAGTACTGTCAGGTCAGATATAGAGTGATCACTTTCTGAAAAGTGTTTGCTCCCAGGTGATACAGTGTTTTGGGGGTAAGTTAATTCAAGAGCATGGTGACTGTCTCATTTCACCCACATAGTTGTTGTTGGGGCATCTAGCTTACTGGATGAGGCACATCACATGTTGTGATAGGAATGCAAGGACCCAGGGATCTTGAAAGATATGTTCTGGGGGGTATTGATCACATAGCAGTGGAGCTATGTCTGCAGGTTTTGAATCTGTTGTTCTGGCATAGTCTGGTGCCACTCTGAGTTGATGTGGCCTGGTCTGTGGGAAGCCTGCTTCTGATGATGAGTTTGGAGAGGTTTGGGGGTTGACTGAAGGCCAGAAAAGAGGAACAAGGAAAGATTTTTCAGGATGTGATCTCAGGCAAGTATAGGTTGTAATTGCTTGATGATACCCCATGTGGGTTCCAGTGTGGGGTGGTAGGTGAAAACTACACAGTTGGACAGGAGTTTATTTCAGTACTGAAGCAGATTCTCTTGGGGTATTGGGGTGGGCCTTTCATGATGCAATCTACTTCTCTGGTAGAGTACCCTTGTTTTGAGTTAAGGTATATATCCTAGACTTTCTCCTCAGAGCATTATCTGTGGTAACTGAGTGCCTGGCTGTAGATAACCTATTTCTTGGTGTGTTTGGGGTGGTAAATGGCATTGTGATGGTGATCTCTGGGTTTCTTATGTATAGCTGTCTGTAGGGTTCCATTATTAAAGCTGGTCATGATGTCCAGGAAGTTGATGCTGGTGTGGGAGTGTTCTAAAGAGATTTAATGGATGTATGGTGGGTGTAAAAGTTGTGATGGAAATCTGAGGGAAACCACAACTTCAGCCCCCATCACAGTCCCTAATATGTGTTAACTACTTATGCTAAACACTCTGTTCCACCTTGTATTTATCTGACACTAAGTACTGTGTAGCTTGAAAGCTTGTCTCTCTCACCAACAGAAGTTGGTCCAACAAAAGATATTACCTCACTCACTTGTCTCTCTAATATCCTGGGATCAACATGGCTACCACAAAACTGCATACATATAACTAGTACACTTATTTGGAGCTCTGCTGCTGCTACTTTTTGCAATGTTTCCACAAGTAAGGTAATATGGCTGGAAAATCTCAGCAGATGTTCATCAGGAAAAAGTCTTCTATGTGAGATGGTTCAAATGAAACGTAAATGAAATAGCCAACACCAGTTGTTTTAAAATATCAGATAGCTTTTCAAAGAAATTGTATCAAACTATCATCTCATTATTAAATTGTCTCCTGATAAGGTCATTGTGGGGCCAAATGGTTTTAGAGATCATGCTTATATTTTGGAAAAATATTAAGCACAGGGGAGGGAGGGATAGCTCAGTGGTTTAAGCATTGGCCTACTAAACCCAGGGTTGTGAGTTCAATCCTTGAGGAGGCCACTTAGGGATCTGGGGCAAAATCAGTACTTGGTCCTGCTAGTGAAGACAGGGGGCTGGACTCAATGACCTTTCAAGGTCTTTTTCAGTTCTAGGAGATGGAGATATTCTATTTTAAAAAAGAAAACCAATAAAACAAGTGTTTATGATGTCATGTCACTCTTTTAATGCCTATCGGGCTGAATTTCTGCCCCCATTACACCCATGAAAGCCTATGGAAGTCAATGGAGTTTCAGGGGTGCAAGTGGGGACAAAGTTTCTCCTCTGTTTTAGATACTAATGTTGGACCTACAATCTAGGAGCTTTACAATTCCTCTTCTTCTGCAGGAAATTGACTGCCTCGAAGAATGGATTTTATGGACCAACAGAGTTCAGGATAGGTGGAATTTTAAGGCTCTTCTATTGTATTTCCTAGAATTTCCAGTTGCCAGTATCTTTTTTTTCTAAAGTTTCTGATCCAGGTTTGAACTGTAGCTCTATTTTTGGTGTGCAGTTTTGTGCCCACAAACAAATATTAATAATAGTTTGCTTCCTTTAGTATTCAAGATAGAGATTTAAGTACAAATACTTGTACCTGAAATGAATTGCTGATGTAAAAATATAGGTTCAATTATTTTTCAGTTCAAAATTGTGTTTGTATAATCAGTAGAACTACTCACATGAGTAAGTGCTAGTCAGCATGTGTAAGGGTTACAGAAGTGAGCCCATAATAAGTTAACTGGTTTTGAATTCCAACCTCTCTTTGCATATGCTTGTCATCTTCTGTTTTTTAGGCTAAGAGCTCTTGGTTTTTTTTTTTAATTAATTAACCACCTTGATCTTTTCTTTCAGAATTGTAATTCTCTCTCTATGGGGTCCTTGCTTAGTCTTCTGTTTTCTAAACTATACAGGCTAATCTTTCATTATAACTCAGACTTACAAAACCCTGACTCATCTTGTTTACTCTTTGCTGCACCTTTTCAATCTCAACAATGTACTTCTTATATTGAGAGGAATAAAATTGCATGAAGTAAAAAAAAAAAATCAATTCAATTTTTAAACCATGATCTAGAGACCAATATATATAGTGCATTGTTAGCAGTCTATTCTTTTCTTTAGAACCTGAATCAGTTGGAAGCTGTCTTGGGCTCTCCCGGACTGCACTAAAAGCAAATGAAGTACAATGGGCCAAGGTATCGTATTATAAAGGCCTTTTCAACCCACATCTTGTTACACCATCAAGCAAGTCTGCCATATTATTCCACCATGCTGTCACCATGATTGTTGGCCTATTTAAGGTTTATACATCATTGCAAGCCTAACAAGAGATTACAGGTAAGAGCAGAATAATGTGTGGAAGCTTGAAGCAATTGACTAGATATTTTGCTGCAGCCAGCTGGTACTAGTTATCAGTTACTACTATTTTATAGTAGTGCCATAGATGTGTATAAGTATTTCACCAAACAAATAAAAACAGATGCCCTTCCCAGAAGAGCTTACACTCTAAGATGCTAATCCTGCAGTTGATCCATGTAGACAGGCCCTTACACATGCATGGAGTGGAGTTAAGCATGTGCTTAAAGTAAAGTATGTGATTAAGTGGTTTGCTCAGTTGGGGTCTAAGTTGAGACCAGAATCATAGGAAAAGATAACAGGCCAATGAAGGGAAAGAGAAGGGAAAAGAAGAAGGAAAAGACAATATGATTATATCATTATGCTTCCTATTTCATTCTTTACCTTTCCTAAATACAGTATTATGATTTTATCAGTTCATTAACATAGGGGCTTTTATGGTCTTAATGAACAAATCCCATAAGGACACAATATAAATAATAGCTCACCACAGCTCTAGCCTACTCTACTTGCTGTATAAACTGATGGCTATATTCCACTGTACAGTGATTTGTTTCATTTGTATCTTAAAATGAAATCTTCTATGTAACATTCTGATTTGTTTCATTTGAGACAACAAGACCATTAGATGGCACTCTGGGTAAAGTTGAAAAAATTACTTATTTTGCAAGGCTACTGAAATCCAAGTATTTAAACAAAGCTGAGTGAAATAAATCCTAGCAAATATGTCATCAAATGAGAGAGGTCTCATATTTATAGCACTTTTAACAGTTTGTGACTTCCAAATGCAATATGTAAAGTAATATTTTGCTCCATTTATAAAGAAATAAAATACAAAAATCAAAGAGTGGTAATGAAAGGATGTATTTATTTTTTCCTTTCCTTTTTGCTAGCTTTATTTTACCATCAGCTCTTTAAAAGAAATTTAAGGGAAGGGAAAGAATCCCGTCAAATAGCATAGACTGTCAAAATGTAATGGACTAATCTCATAATATGAACTTTTGGCATTACTTTGCGCAGGTAGAGAAAGATTTTCTTATCCAAGTTTAAAAGCATGGGATCATCTCATATCTATATTATCTGCAGAAAAAGACTGAAAACTAATGACTAATATCAAGCTTGGATTTCCTGTATTTTGTGTGGAAGAAAAGTAAACTTGTTTTCATACTATATGGTTTTAAACAGATGTTTTAAATGCTTTTTATGTGCTAGACAGATAAAGGCAATACGTAAAAACAAATAAGCAAAAATACTGTAGCACAAGGCAGTTTACTTTGTTAGAGAAAAATCCTCCTCTCAGAACTCCAAGGGCAGCCTTTGTTCTGGCAGCCTTCTCCTCAACATACTTGGATCTATCACTAGAATCAATGTGTATTCCACACACGTAGGGAGGGTAGAATATCAAAGTCAAGATGCACCATTAAGATCTAGGAAGATAATTTTGCCCTTAGCTCCCAAGCTTGTAGTAAGCTACATACAGGAGACTTTGGGAATCAATAGGACTCCACACAGTTGCAGAGGTATGCTTATGCAGAGCTGAGTCTAGGATCAGAAACCTAATCATTAACTATTTATCTGCTCCGCTAAGTAAGAAAAACAGTTTGCTACACTCAGGAAGCCTTAAATACGTTGGGCTAAATTCTGCTTTTTCCACTGCACTTAATACATTTCTTGACCCAAAGTCTCAAAATACTCTATATAACACCCATTTGTGTAATCTCTAGGCACCTCCAACCCAAGTAAAGTATCCAACGTCGTGCAAGCTAATACTATGAATTCCCAAGTACCCTTTATGTTATAAATACTAGCTATTATGCTTCCCTCTGCTCCATGGTGTGGAAAGGAGTAAACAGAAATTAAAGGGGTGGGAATGTTCCCCCAATATGCAAATAGGGTAGCAAAGTATCTAGAACAGGGATCGGTAACCTTTGGCACACAGCCCATCAGGGAAATCTGCTGGCGGGCCAGGACTGTTTGTTTACCTCCAGCACATCCCTCAGCCTGCACTGCTTCCCGCAGCCCCCACTGGCCTGGAACAGCAAACCACGGCCAGTGAGAGATTCGATCAGCCAAACCTGCAGATGCTACAGGTAAACAAACTGTCCTGGCCCACCAGCGGATTTCCCTGATGGGCCGTCTGCCAAAGGTTGCCTATCCCTGATCTAGAACATTCTCTCATTACTGTAAGTGCATGAAGCAGGCCCTCTTATGGTATGGGGTACACCAGGCTTTGAGGGCCCTCATATTTGTGTGGGCAAATAGGTAGACAAAGGGAAACAGCTTTACTTGGAATGATCCCCTGATATATTGGGAAACTTCTGAGCCAAACTTTGTCTGATAAGTTATAACTAATGCTGCTAGAAGCAACATTAAGCTCCCACTAACCATGGCTTGAGGAAAGGATTAGGGTGCAGGCTTAGTCTGAGTGGCCAGTCACAATATTGCACCTGCCATTCTCAATCACTCAGAATAGAAAGTCAGTGGAAATTGTGGGTGATCAACATCTTTCAAAATCAGGCTTCTTCTTATGTGCCTAATGTTGGGCACCCAGGTTTGAAAATGTTCACCTATGAAGTTTTTTCCCCCGCCCCAAATAAATAATCACAAACACAAAAGTTTGCTTCTACAAAGAATAAGATTAAAGTCTTCCCTTCTGAGCTCAGCTACTGTCATGATTACAGGGCTAGCTGAACTAATGTCCCCTTTAAGGCCTCTCTAACTTCTATGCAGGTGTTGGGCCTTGAGTCTTTACCTCTTCTAGAGTGAAATTCCACAATTTTCCCATTCTTAGACTGGCCCTGACCTATACCAGCCTATCAACCATCCTTACCCAGCATATCCGACTGAGATCTGGCACCCATGGTCCTTCCGTTTGGGAATCTGTGACCAGTGGTAGTCAGCGACACAATAGCCTTCTTAATACAAAGTATTGTTTATTCTAATAGTAGGAACAAAACATTTAGAGAAAAAAATATTTTAAACAGTCTACACATATGTCTCTTACCTAACGGTTTATCATCCCCTAATTGTAACCTAGTCAAGCCTAGCTTTTTCAGACACCCCAGCAGGTGCCTATGTTGTACTCTGGTCCCCCAAACAACTTCACTTCTAGAGACAGCATTCCTGCCCTTTTGTTTCCTGTGTGTAGGCCTTGTCCTGTCCTGGTATTGTCTCCTAACAACCCCCAACTGTTTGCTGAGGGGTTGCTTATCTTGAGCTATTCTTTCCCTTTCTGCTTGTTTTTCTTTATAGCTCCCTATTAAACTAAACCAATATATTCATAAAGTAAACATACCAAAAACCAGGGCAATATTTAATATTCATAAGTTATTAAAGAACAGCTCCACTTCTATCACATATACCTCCTGGAAATATTTTCCCTTTGTGGGAAGGAGCATGCTTTGTCTCCAAGAAGGGCCACCTCCAGCATTTCTGCCACCCCAAGCAAAAAAAAAAAAAAAAAAGACCCGATCTTGATCCGCAGCGGCAATTGAAAAAAAAAAAAAAAAAAAGCCGCGATCAGCGGCGGCAGTTCAGCGGCAGGTCCTTCGCTCCTAGAGGGAGTGAGGGACCTGCCGCCCCCGAATTGCCGCAGGTGATGCCCCTCTCCCTTGGCCACCCCAAGCACCTGCTTGTTAAGCTGGTGCCTGGAGCCGGCCCTGCTCCAAGATATAGTGTGATGGAGTATATGATATAATACAGGATAAACCTGTGGGCATAAATTCCCCTTCTACAATGACCTTCCAGTGTTCATGATCACTTCATGGTTGAATGTGACATACTGCTGTGTGACTAGTTTTCATGCGGCTCATCCAGTGCATGAATTTGTTTTGAGATACACACCTCAAAGGTACTGAACACAGCTTTTTGAGCCCTCTTATTTATCAACTAGCTATTTATATTAGGTATTCTTCAGTATGAGACTCCTTGGAGCAATAATACTCTTTTAAATGAGAGATGAGTTATTTGTTTGGTGTGTGCTTCAGCTGTGAGTCAATGAATTGAAAAGAAGGTCCAAAAACTTCCTATACGTACACTTATGCTGTTTGGCTGCAGTAGAACAGTTTATTACATAAAATACAAATATTACCAGGTTAAAATGAATATATAACCACTCAATACTGTGTTTGTGCAGATGGCAATATGCGTTTTTTAAAATCACGTACTACAGCTGGATTTTACAACTGTAAAATGTGCAGTAGAAATAAGTGCCATGTCTAAATGCAGAGCAGTTCTCATCTCTCTACCAAAACATAATGACACTCTACCTATTTTCAGATGGGAAAGTTGCTGTTAGTTCCCATTGCACCTTACCCAGCTAAGTTAACATGGGAAGCCAGCATGCTACAAGCCACATGTTCACTACAGGGGAACCCACTCCTACTGATTGTGAAAAGAATGTAAACAGTAGGTCAGTTCACCTCCAGTTCCCATGAAAGGATAGTAAAATAGTGGATTTGACTTTAATGGAATACCATTTTCCCCCTGTAGTTAGTGTATCATCATGCTTGCTTCGGCCTAACAATGGCCCCAGACAAAGTCCTTACGGCCAGATTCTGAAAGGACATTCAAGGAACCTTCCCCCACCACAGTTTCTCTCCACAGAGCACAATGGCTATTTTTTCATGAGTCCGTCTCAACTCAAATAGGGTGATGGAGGAGGTGAGGCTGGGGCTATGTTCCTGCCCATTCCTCATCCCCTGCATTGCACTGGCCACAGAGCAAGACAGGCATACAGTAGGGAATTGAAGCGATGCACTAGCAGGACTTCTTGCACCCAGAACATAGACTGATCTGTACCACCATCCCACAGCCCTCAGTATAGAGGGTATGTTAGGGACAAGTCCAGGGGAAGTAGGGTCATGGCTGGAATTCTGCTGAACTCCAACCATCTCTAACTGACGTAAAGGCCAATTGGGGTACTGCCACTATGTGTCTTAAGTTAGAGCATACTTGGATGGTAGAACCAGTCCTTGGGAAACCCCAGAATTGGTTAGAGGACAGAGAGGTGATGAAAAGTTACCTGTGCTCTCCCTCTTTGGGCCCTGCACTGAACACAGCTCAGCCAGGTCCTGCTCTTCGTTTTTAAAGGGACGACTGACACTTTCTATTATTTTCTGTTTTGCTTTCTTCTCATTGTTCCCTCCTTAGCACCCACTCCTCCGCTCCTACTTGAAAACTTATTTACATTCACCTTTTCATTCTTTCCAAACTGTTGGCCATTTTTAGATGGTCATTAAAATGCTAAATAATTTCCCCCTATAATCTTCAGGGAAAAGGCAACATTTTACTACACCATATTCTGTGGAGTGAAGTGCAAACTGACAAACTGTCCAGAGATGTCACAAATCTTTACACCTACGTGACAGAGGTTCAAATACTGAAACTTTCTCCAGTCTATTCT
>NW_020664409.1:87777043-87799897 GCF_002925995.2 Terrapene triunguis | reverse complement strand
GCCCCTCTCCCTTGGCCACCCCAAGCACCTGCTTGTTAAGCTGGTGCCTGGAGCCGGCCCTGCTCCAAGATATAGTGTGATGGAGTATATGATATAATACAGGATAAACCTGTGGGCATAAATTCCCCTTCTACAATGACCTTCCAGTGTTCATGATCACTTCATGGTTGAATGTGACATACTGCTGTGTGACTAGTTTTCATGCGGCTCATCCAGTGCATGAATTTGTTTTGAGATACACACCTCAAAGGTACTGAACACAGCTTTTTGAGCCCTCTTATTTATCAACTAGCTATTTATATTAGGTATTCTTCAGTATGAGACTCCTTGGAGCAATAATACTCTTTTAAATGAGAGATGAGTTATTTGTTTGGTGTGTGCTTCAGCTGTGAGTCAATGAATTGAAAAGAAGGTCCAAAAACTTCCTATACGTACACTTATGCTGTTTGGCTGCAGTAGAACAGTTTATTACATAAAATACAAATATTACCAGGTTAAAATGAATATATAATCACTCAATACTGTGTTTGTGCAGATGGCAATATGCGTTTTTTAAAATCACGTACTACAGCTGGATTTTACAACTGTAAAATGTGCAGTAGAAATAAGTGCCATGTCTAAATGCAGAGCAGTTCTCATCTCTCTACCAAAACATAATGACACTCTACCTATTTTCAGATGGGAAAGTTGCTGTTAGTTCCCATTTCACCTTACCCAGCTAAGTTAACATGGGAAGCCAGCATGCTACAAGCCACATGTTCACTACAGGGGAACCCACTCCTACTGATTGTGAAAAGAATGTAAACAGTAGGTCAGTTCACCTCCAGTTCCCATGAAAGGATAGTAAAATAGTGGATTTGACTTTAATGGAATACCATTTTCCCCCTGTAGTTAGTGTATCATCATGCTTGCTTCGGCCTAACAATGGCCCCAGACAAAGTCCTTACGGCCAGATTCTGAAAGGACATTCAAGGAACCTTCCCCCACCACAGTTTCTCTCCACAGAGCACAATGGCTATTTTTTCATGAGTCCGTCTCAACTCAAATAGGGTGATGGAGGAGGTGAGGCTGGGGCTATGTTCCTGCCCATTCCTCATCCCCTGCATTGCACTGGCCACAGAGCAAGACAGGCATACAGTAGGGAATTGAAGCGATGCACTAGCAGGACTTCTTGCACCCAGAACATAGACTGATCTGTACCACCATCCCACAGCCCTCAGTATAGAGGGTATGTTAGGGGCAAGTCCAGGGGAAGTAGGGTCATGGCTGGAATTCTGCTGAACTCCAACCATCTCTAACTGACGTAAAGGCCAATTGGGTACTGCCACTATGTGTCTTAAGTTAGAGCATACTTGGATGGTAGAACCAGTCCTTGGGAAACCCCAGAATTGGTTAGAGGACAGAGAGCACAGGTAACTTTTCATCACCTCTCTCTCTTTGGGCCCTGCACTGAACACAGCTCAGCCAGGTCCTGCTCTTCATTTTTAAAGGGACGACTGACACTTTCTATTATTTTCTGTTTTGCTTTCTTCTCATTGTTCCCTCCTTAGCACCCACTCCTCCACTCCTACTTGAAAACTTATTTACATTCACCTTTTCATTCTTTCCAAACTGTTGGCCATTTTTAGATGGTCATTAAAATGCTAAATAATTTCCCCCTATAATCTTCAGGGAAAAGGCAACATTTTACTACACCATATTCTGTGGAGTGAAGTGCAAACTGACAAACTGTCCAGAGATGTCACAAATCTTTACACCTACGTAACAGAGGAAAAAATAAAAAAACTTCAACCAATATAATAAAAAAAAAAAAAAAAAAAAAGGAATACAGCTATGATTCACAAGCACTCATTAAGGTAAATATTTTGTGTGTGTTTTTTTCTCATGATCCTCAGTGCAAACGTTAGAGTTAAAGATTTTTATAAGCATTAGTTTCCTAACATATTACTTTCTTAGGCAGAAGTTGTTAAATTATTATTATTTGTATTACTGTAGACCATAGGAGCTGTAGTCATGGACCAAGATACCATTGTGCTAGGCGCTGTACAAAAAGAGAAGTAAAGGACTGTCCCCCCAGCCTCAAAGAGCTTACAATCTAAGTATAAAACAAGAGACAACAGGTAATACAGACAGACAGATGAGTGAGTACAAGAAAATTCTTTCCTTCCTCCAGGTGGATTCTGTACTTTATTTCATAAAGGATAGTGTAAGAGAGCTGCTATGAGAGAGTGGGTGGGAAAGTATCTCTAGGATTGAGGAGGATGATAAATGAGTGACACAGGAGAGAGTAGGAGTTATGAAGAAATTGCCTGGTTTTGTACCTGCATTGTGCAAACTACATTTCTGGAGAAGCCCAGAGACCCGCCTTTCTCCAAATGTGTCAGATAGTGAGAAGTGAACTCACAGGTCAGTTCTGAAAGGACATGTGCATGAGGGAGGAACATTGAAGGAGCCTTCCCCCCTCTTGCATGCCCTATTCAAGGTTCTGACAGAACTGCAGTTGGCCCTTAATTCTTTACTGAACAATAATATGGGTACCTAGGTACTGTACCTACACTATTTGCGCCCATCATATCAGTCATAATAGTCTTACCTTTCTACATAGGCATTAGTACTTTTCTGGTCACCATCATAGAGGAACAACTCACCAAACAAGAAAATGTGAAATTCATTCTCTCTCTCTCACTCCCTTTTCTTATCCAGTTACAAAGATTGGCAATGGTTAATAATGAATTAAATATTTATTGATATGGAATAATTAAAGCAAAGATGGGGTCTTGTCCTTGGACCTGGCGGAGACAAAATATGAGGCCGTCCTGATCTCCCTTGCACAGCATAGACTGGTGACTAAAAAACCTTTTGTCTCTCGTTCTCACAAGTCTAATTCTTTCTGTAATCAGCTGCACCATTCTTGAGGAGCACAGCTAATATTGAAGATTCTGGTCACAAAGAGAGGACCATGAGAATTTGAAATTAGCACCATCACCTTCTGGTGTATTGGTGAGACAATAATAAAGTGACTGGAGCAGAGTGATGATATACACCAGTGAGATAATGTATGCCAATGTTGTCCTGACACATTTCAGACCTGATGGAGTGTTTTCAAGGTTTTCCTATGAACACTACGCTGCACAAATCTGTCTTGGAGCTCATAAAAGCATGGGTCACCATGGTCGGTGATCTTAAGAGACCATTCAAGTCAATGCAAGATGAAATACTGTAGCTGTTCAATGTGAAGTGGATGAATACAGCAGGAACTGGCAACAGAGTATGTTTTATCACAGCAGAAGCACAACTTTCATTTTATTACAAAAAAAAAAAAAATTTATGTCAGCATGTTTGAAGCTTCCACTGAATCACCTCTGGCATGAGCGCCGCAAGCCATTTCTGTGCTATGGGACTATAATTCCTTACAATGTTTTGCATGAAAAATAATAAAAAAGCTTTAAGAGGGTCTCCTAGGGCACAATCACAAGATTCATAAACAACCCCAGGAGATTGCGGAGAAGAGCAGTGAGTGCTTTATGAAAAATCTGCAGCAAAAAAAAGATTTTAATGAAATGTGAGTTTTCCATACTTAATAACAGAATGCAAAATGTTACACAGCTTCAGAAAATGTAACTATTTAATAATAGCTATAACTTCTTTAGCCCCTCTTATCTGCAAAGATATTTATAAACACTGGATCGGATCATTGTAGTCAATGGCCAAAATCCCTTTGACTTCAATGGACCAAGATCCAGCCTATTAGCTATTGTGACAGACCCAGACCAGTGGGGTACAGGAGTCTGGCAGAGGGCAAATATACTGGTCACTGGATGAGTAGTTTTCTGTTCCCTGAGTGACCAGAGCAGGGGCTGCACTAGAGTAATCAGGAACCTGCTAGAACCAGTTAAGGCAGGCAGGCTAATTAGGACACCTGGAGCCAATTAAGAAGAAGCTGCTAGAATCAATTAAGGCAGGCTAATCAGGGCACCTGGGTTTTAAAAGGAGCTCACTTCAGTTTGTAGTGTGAGTGTGAGGAGCTAGGAGCAAGAGGCGCAAGGAGCTGAGAGGGAGTGCTGGAGGACTGAGGAGCACAAGCGTTATCAGACACCAGAGGAAGGTCCTGTGGTGGGAATAAGGAAGGTGTTTGGAGGAGGCCATGGGGAAGTAGCCCATGGGGAAGTAGCCCAGGGAGTCGTAGCTGTCATGCAGCTGTTACAGGAGGCACTATAGACAGCTGCAGTCCACAGGGCCCTGGGCTGGAACCCGGAGAAGAGGGCGGGCCTGGGTTCCCCCCAAACCTCCCAATTGACCTGGACTGTGGTTTCTTCCAGAGGGGAAGGTCTCTGGGCTGTTCCCCAACCCACATGGTGAATCTCTGAGGCAAGAAAATCCGCCAGTAAGCGCAGGACGCACCAAGATAGAGGAGGAACTTTGTCACACTATGTAACATGCGTGATGCCCCTGTGAGATAGCTGCTATACAATAAATATTGTAGTTGAAAGAGAGAGACTGAAGCATGGGCCTGGTGCAAGGTCTGAGGCCTGAACCAAAGTCAGCAAAAGTTATGCTGTGAGCAACAGTCAGGCCCTGTCAAAAGCAGATACTTGCAAGTCAGTGTCCAGTACGTGAACTCGGCACCACTATTGCTAGCATTACTACAACACACTGAATATGTAAACACATTCCAGAAGGCCAGTGCAAGAACACCCTAACCTAGCACATGATAAAATGGTTTGACAAACGTGATAAATAGTGATATTTTGTCTGAAACATTAGGAGTAAAAGTACAAAGACAGGTGGTGAATAGGAGTGTTTTGTCTGAAACAGGAGAAAAGCTCAAGGGGAGGTAACAAACATGTCATGAAATGAGCAAGATGATACATAAGTTGTTTATCCCAGATTGTTTGTCTCACTCTATAAATGTTGGGATACCTTGCTTTAACCCGTTGGCCAGCCTAGGGGAGGATGGAAAGTCCCACCATTCACTGAGCTGTGTCTATTGTCATGGGCATACATGTCTTCGTATCCTCCTAGAGTCTACCAGGTGCTATTACCATGTTTTGTCAACAATAAACCTGGCTGGATGCCTTCGTACCTTAATGGATCTTGTGGTCATTAGGCAGTTCGATTGAGGTCTGCTATGCCAACTATCTGCACAAAGCTGGGACAGCACACAAAGAACACACACACACGCAGCCAGACATCTAACAACAAATATTATGGGGCAACTGAAGCAAAGAGAAATGACTTGACTGTGGGCACAAAGGGGAGGCAGATACAGTTTAGAAATCAGGAACTGTTCATTCCTATTCCTTTGTTAAATTCACTAGATCTCTTAGGATGCAACCTCACAATGTGTTGAGCACCATTAACTCCCCCCTGAAACCACTGAGATGAAGATTCTCAACTGTTTGGTGCATAGCATCTCACAGGATTTGTACCCTTAGGACTAGAGCTGGTTGGAATTTTTCGACTAAGTGTTTTTCTTTGGAAAATTCTTAATAGTTGATGCTGAAATTGTTAATGAGAAAGGGAGGGTAAGTTTTGACAAATGTCCCATTTTAAAAAAAAATTGAAAAGTTTTGAAATTTTCAAAACATCCCATTCTGACATTTTCTAAGAAAAAAAAATCTGCCTTTCACATCAAAGTGGTCTGATGGGGTGGCTGCCCCTCACTGGCAGAAGAGGGGTTTATAGAACCCTAGGAGGCTGTGCAGGAGGCAGCCAATCAGAGAAGGTCTGAAGGGAGCAGCCAAGCAGGGCCAAGCAGGCCCATGTAAAAAGGGAGCTGTAGGGCAGAGGAAGTCAGTTCTCTGCTGGGAGCCCAGGTAGGAAGGACTGTGTTTCTGGAAAGCTGAGAGAACTGCCAGCACCCTGGACAGAGCAATGCTGCAAGCAGGAACTGGGGGAGTGAGAGCTCCTGGCTGACTACTGGGGTTTGCAGGCTGAGGCCCTGAGGCAAGGGCAAAGAGGATGCTAGGGGCCATGAGGAAGTTGCTGCAGTAGCCACTAAGGGAACTGGTTGAACAGCAGACTGCATGTCTCCCAGAAGGGGGAAAACACAGTGTGTGGCATGGCTGGAGGACTGTCACTGAAGAGGATGCCGCGATCCTTGGAGAGATATGGATCCTAGAGCAGGCGTGATGGCAGTGAGGCACCACCTAAAGAGGGCACACTAATATGCTGAAGTAATTCCCAAGACAGCCAGCAGGAGGGGCCAGAGTGGTGAGCTCACTCCTGTTACAAGTAGCTTTTTGCTTTGATATGCAAGTTAATACACAATGATAAAATGTACAAAAAATAAAAGGTCAAAATTGAAACAAAATGTTCTGGAAGTATCAAAATGAAACACTCTGATTGACCCGATTCACATTTGTTTAGATTTGCAGTTCATTAACATTTTCAATATTTTTACCTTTTGTCCCGATTGGGAATGAGAACATTTTTGGAAATTTCAAAGTCTAATGGGACAAGAATACCATTTAGTGCCCAGCTCTATTTAAAACTTCAGTAGGTGTTGCAGAAATTGAGCACCACTCAGTATCATTGGCTTTATCTTTCTTAACTCTATATCCTTTTATACCATGTTCATCACTATGGTACCCAAGTGGCTTATATATTCTGAAACTAAGCACATTAAAGGATCTCTGTATCTTTCCCTCCATTCCTCAGTTCACAAGTTTGTTTAGGTTGTTTTTTTTTAAGGGAGGATGGTCCGTTTGTTGTGGGAAGCAGAAGACTAGGTCAAAGTTTGACATTTGGACCTGAAGGCACTGAGATTCATGGTGTTTTCAGTCTTTACTGGGAGCGAGCTCCACATTTGTGGGCCATTTTCCAAGAAATCCATCTCCTGTGCCCCAAAATCTTACTTCTGAGATTGACAGTTCCATTCTTCCAGAGGAAATTAGACATTAACGGAGATCATGGTATCGGAGATTGAACTGATCCTTCAGGTAGTTTGGTCTAGTCCAAAGGAGAAATTTGAAACTAAGAAACAAATTTGACTTTGTATTCAATAAGAAACTTTGAATTTGACTCTCTATTCAATAAGTTCAGAGATTTGAGCACTGTTGTGATGTATTCACAGTGCTTGTGTTACTGAGTAAGCATGCTGCTATATTTCGAACATACTGATGCATTTTAAAGGTTGACACTTTCATTATATTTAGCAGTGCCATTGAGATAAAAAATACTATTTGCATGTGTAAGGACTACCCACACAAGTAAAGGTTAGGATTGGGCTTTTTTTTTTTTAGGAAACAAAAATTGATAGGAAAGCTCACTTAAAAAATCCTTTAAATTTCTTTTTGCTGATGTAGAAAAACAGATCTTATTGTAGCATACACAATACTGCAGCAGGGAAATGGAAAAATAAGTAAAACTCTTGTCTTGAATTTATCCTTCTAGGGTAACTACATTCAGGATGAGAAGTTTAGTTTTTAGCCTATTGACTTGAGCTTGAATTGGCTGTGGATCATCCAGCAAGAAAAAAATCAGAAAGACAGTCAGAGATGCAAGACTGGACATTGAGGGTGAGATTGGGGTGAAGATGTAGATTTTAGATTTGTCAGCATAGAGACAATAGATAAAACTATGCAAATAGTTGAGGTCACCCAGGGATAAAGTATAGAATGAAAAGAGGACAGAACACCCTTCACCTTCTCTCTCCATCAATGATAGAGGAGGAATAGTTATTTTCATTTATTTATAGAGTTTTCTAGGGTGTTCATCAGTTTTGTACCTGAAAGCCTTACTAACATTAATGAAGTTCCCTCACAAGTGTGAGGAGGGAAAATATTACTATACTTATTTTAGAAAGTTAAGAGGCAGAGAGACTAAAACAGGAAAGTCACACAGAAAGTCTGCAAAGATAAACACATCTCTTGATTTCCATCAAATACCTTCCTTAAGCATAGGACTATTTTCCCTCATCAGAGGTAGGAGAACAAATGTGAGAAAATATAGAGCTTCATGAAAGCTTATGAAGGAGAGTGGGGAAAAACTGGAAGGGATGGGCTGAGCCATAGTGATTGTCTCATTTCAACCACATCAATGTTGTTGGGGGCACTTGATTCAGTGCACTACTATATGTTGTGACTGTTACCCCAAGATTTGGACCCAAGGCACTGTAGTATATAGGTCTGTTTGTTAGCTTGGGATAGAATTTTGGGTTTGACTTTTTGATTACATATATGTGTAAACAAGGGACAAAGACACTGATGTTGCTTCTGCCTAGTCAGCTGGATTCATTAGTACAATGAGAACAGATAAGAGCAGTTAAAGTGTTATTCGAGAGCACATTTAAAGATTGCCTCAACCCCTATCTCAAGGTAAAGTCAAGCAACCAGTTGGGAGAGGCAAAGAGGCTTGGGGGGGTGGGGGGAAGGTATACAACAGTAAAAGACCAAAGAAATGCCCATCCCTGACCGCAGTACAACCTCACTCCTTACCCCTCCCATGGAGTACAAAAGGGGTGGGATGAAGGCCCCAGACCCAAAATGGAACATGACCCTAAATTGTAAGGGATGGGACTGTAGGCGTGCATGGCAAGTATAGTTGAGCCTGCTAAGAAGGAGGAGGGGGGAATATGGAATGGGAAATAAGAATGGGGAAGGGGGAACAGGGACATAGTTAAGGCTCTACAGGGTCAGAGCTGGGAAAGGGGACATGAAGTAAAGGCTCTTTGGCATCAGAACTGGGAATGGAACACTGGGAAACAGGCTCTGCTGGTGTGTAGAGCTATGGATATGCTTTTTGGAACTAACCCCAATAAACATTGAATTGCCTGCACTTTGGACTTCTGCTTTCTGTCTGTGTGACAAGAATCAGAGGAGAGGGTGAAGGGAAAACCTGCTAACATTTTGGTGCCGTGACTCAGATGCATCATGCTGGACAAGTAAGTAGCAGCCAGGTAAGTCCTCCCCAACAGTCCACGCAGCTGCTTGGAGGGTTATGGTGGGCTCTCATGATGGTAGTTGCGGGTCCTTGCAAGCTGGGGTAATGGTCTCTTTGGATAAGTTTATACGGAAGAATCAGGCCCATTCCAAGTGTGGGGGTCAACCTGAGAGGAGATTAAAAAGGAAATGGGGATGGAGTTGGGGACCCAGAGGGATGGGGGCTGGCTGAGGAGCTCACCCTCCTTGGTAAATGGGTAATGGAAGGAGGTCCATGCTCATGGGTACAGGATGCCTTCCAGGGAAATGAGGCACTTAAGTCCACTTGTAAGAAGTTTGAAGTAAAGACAGCATCATGGGAGGCTGCCAGTAATCTTTCAAGTTTGGTGCTACTCCAGCAAACGCAACTGGAGGATTGTAAATTAGAGTTAGTGGTAGCTAAAGATAATTTGGCAAGACAGGGTTTGGAATCAGAAGCAGAGTTAACAGACCACCTTAGGAGATGGAGCATCCTAGGGGAGTGAAGGGAAAAAAAGTTTCAAAGTGAAAAAAATAGAGAGTGAGGGGTTAATTCATGGAATTGCTTGGAAACAGTTAACTGCTATGGGGAAGGGCACTCCTGTAATTCACTTGGGGTTGTCGGAGAATAACAGAGTTCTCACTCTTTTGTTTGGGTACAGCAAGTCAGATACTTTATTCTCTTTAACAGCTGTGTAAAGTAAGAGTGCACTAGGACACAGGTAAACAATTACAGCAAGCATTTATACCTTTTGATACAGACAATGAAAAGCAACCACAGCATTTTGTTTATACATAAAAACAAGATATCAGAATGACTTCTCACTAATGTATACTCTCAGTCTACATTCCATATTGTTTACACATTATCTACACAAGGTCGAAACACTTCTAACACAGTTCTTTCCCACTTGCCTCACACATTCCTTGCTTCTACAAATCTCACGTTATTAGGGTTACAGTTAGCCTGACTCTTGCTAACAAACTGTCATGCATTGCAATCCCCTTCCTGTCAGTTCTTTCTCTGCTTCCACAGGGTGCAAACAAAAGCAAGACACACTGTGGGAACAAATTCAGGGTTTGCAGGAGCAGGTAACAACCCCCACTCTTCTCCCAGTGGAAGGATAAAAATCTAGGTGTAAGGGTTGCTAACTGTTTTAGCTGTTAGCCTGTACTTTAAAGCCTGTTGCTTTCCACCCCACCCTGCTCTCTCACACACTTTTGGTTTTCTAAAGTTTTAATGGAGGGTACTTTGGATATTTATGTGAAAAGTTTGTTTGGACAAAGCATGACAGAAGTTTGCTGGATTCCATTTAAATTTTTGGAGTAAAAGACCCATGGGCAACCAGTCAGACAAATGTTTTACTGCCTTTTTAAATAATCCCGAGGTAAAGAAAGCATGGGGTGAGGCAGCCTTGTGTTGCAGGGTGGCTATGTTGTTACAGACAAAATGTACCACCTTAAATTGAATGCAGAAGCAAGTGATTTAAAGTGAATGAAGAGTTACAAGTAGCTTTTGCAGAAATTAATACTACAGAATTTGGAGGGAAATAAACAATTAAGAGGTGTGGAAATGTTAAAGGGTAACAGTTATGAAGATGTTAAAGAGTAACAGTTGTGATGTTATAAGAAAGAAGTTTTGGTTTGATAACAAAACCCAATTATGTAAATGTGCAATTTGGTACAGTCACATTGGGTGGAAACCTGGTAGTTAAACAAATCATACAAGGGGGTCAGGTGGCTACTACCACCACTATATTTTTGTCCTCATGAGCCTTTACAGCTATTCTGAAGAAAAATGGGCCGTTTTCCCACAGGAATGGTTTGTAAATATGATTGTCAAAATCACTACAGGAATAAGCGGTTTCTGTTGGAATTTAACTTGACTGCCTCCGATTGCACAAGATGAATGTAATTTGGGTACAGTTGTGTGAAGATAATGAAAGCAGTGCAAGGGGTGTTAGGCAAAAGATAATTTTGTGGGCGTGTGTAATTATGTAAGGTTATAAGGAACTAAATCAACTCATGATTTGTAAAATCCTGTTTGTAGGCTTAAGATAAATTGGTCTTGTTTTGTTTTTTAAAAATAAAGAAAAAACGGTGGCACTAAAACTATTTGAATCTCTCATTCAAAGTTGCAACACTGACAGACCCTTGTGCCAGACATGGATAGCTAGTGTGATGTGGCTTTGGTTTTTAGCATTTAACCCTTTGGGTACCTTCCATGTTCTTTTTAATAGAGTTTAATATCTTTTTAAATAGGGACCAGAGAATGTGGCCCTGGCTGGGGCAGCCAGAACTGGGAGAATAAGGAGAGATTCTGGATCCTTTTTTGGTAATAATAGCAGGAGGGGAACAAAAAGTTAAGACAGTGTACCTCGGAAGCAAAGGCAGGGATGAAGTGTACAAAAAAGCAATGTCAGAAACACTGAGGCTTGAGATGGCTCTGAGTAATCAGACTGTCACAATGTTAACCCTTGGGAAGAATGCTAGTGAGTAATCCTGTAATAATGGATAATGTGTATGATTTGGGGGAAAATTTTTAAGCATGCTGAAAATGGTAATTGAAATCAAATCTCATGACAAAGGTCTCATGGTAATACTACCTCTCAGCTATTACCTGTGAATAACCTTAAAGCTTGGCACAGCAGAGAAACCATTACAAACCTGGTCTGTTGTACAAGAGGGGAAACTGAGGTACACCACCTTATGAATTTCATAAATGAACAGTGGGATAATTCACTAGCCTACCTATAGACCAAAAGAAGGAAAGTATGGAGGTAATTCTTCTGTTTTTCCTGTTGTCAGCAAGGAAATTTGTAAAAGGAAAGGGTATTTTTAAACAATCTGTCCCCACCCAGGGGGCTGGGAAATGTTTATTTTGTTTTTCAGACACTCTACAGGCAAGCGGTGCCAGTGGAAGAGCAACCCTGAGCACCATGGGACTACTGTCACAACAAAGATTGTGTTGTGTGTTTAGTGTTCTTTGTCTTGGTCTTACTGTTGTTTTGGTGGATATTGTTCAAGGAGGGTTAACACATATAGAAGCAAAGATCAATGCATGGTATAGCCTGCCTGGAGAGCAAGGTCTACCCAAGGTGGGAGATCACATGATGTACAGGATTCCAGGACAACACCTATTTCCCGCTCCTAAATGGAGCGGCCCTTACCTAGTCCTTGACCAATTGGGGCCCAGCCTGTTGCTATTTGAAATGGAGAATGAAGGGCAGGAATAGTTTCATTGCACACAAATAAAAGGCACAGAATGGGGATTAAGAAGGAGGATGGGTAAATTATGTTGCATGTATCTTACAGGTGGACCCACAAAGGGAAACCAAGGACTCCTTGGCCTGGAATGAAACAGTTGTTGCTGCTAACGTAACCCTACAGGTATTACGGATGCCAAGCTGGAAGGATCCTGATCTAGGCTGGCTGCAGCTGGGAACATCTGCCGATGGGTGAACGTGTGGGAGCGGGTGCAATCAGTGCTCTTCAGTGTGTCTTTTCAGTCCATAACATAGGTGGTACACCCCAGAGAATGGTGGGTGGACCGGGAACACCCCAACTGCAGTTGAATCATCACCAGAAAAGGGATTTGTGGGCAGTAGGAAACACAGGGTTGGATGTATGGAATGTGGGGGACAGTTGGGTAACCAAGCAATTGATAAGCCAAAATGTGAAATTGCAGCAGCAAATCAATGAGCTACTGGCACAACTGTCTGCAATCACAATGGGGTGTTAAAGGGCAGCAGAGGTGAACCTGCAGTTAACACAATGGACAGGGAACCTCATGACATGGGTGGGGGCTGGCTTCAGAAGGCTAACCCAGGGGAAGTGTGTATGAGAATGCAAAATGCTCGACTGTGGGGCTAGCACCTGTGTAATAGTTACTGTGGTACCTTGGAACAGGACAGCAATTAAGGTGGTTCCCATGACCCCCATGGGAGTAATGAGAAAGGGAAGGGCATGCTGGGAACCATTGAGGGATAGAGGGGGAGGATGGAATGATGTACATTGCTTTTCCCAGGACACCTGGGCAGGAGGGTCCCAGAAAAAAATAAAATAAAGGGGTGGAGTGTTAGTATATAGGTCTTGTAGCAATGCACAGACTCACCCCTGTGGCACCTCCTGTTGGTCATCTCAGGAATTAGCTCTGCCAGCCTTGGAGTGCCCTCTTCAGGCTGGTGTCTCAGCGCCTCTGCTGTCCCTCCCAGGACCCCAGTGCCCCTTTTACTGGGTGCTGCCCCCTGGCAGTACCCCCACAGTTCTGGGTCTCCCCCTCCCAGGGGAACCCCCCACCCACTATCCCCACTTCACCTCAGTCCTGGCTACTGCCCAGTCTCCATCTAGCCCCCATTCACTGGGGCAGACTGCAGTATCAGCCACTCATCACAGGGAAAGGGGTTCAGACCTGCTGCCTCTGCCTCCCCATAGGCTGCCCCCTGCAACCCAGTACCTAATAGGCCTTACCAGGCCTGCAGCTTTCCTAGGCCACAGTCTCCCCGGCTCCCTTGGCCTGTCCCCAGTCCTGCTCCCCTCCAGATACCTAGTTGAGCTCCCTGCATCCAGACCCTTCTCCTTCTGAATGGAAAGAGTGTCTGACTAGGCTTCTGGCTCACAGCCTCTTATAGGGGCCAGCTGGGCCTGACTGGGGCATGGCCACAGCTGAGCCTACTTTCCCTAATCAGCCCAGGCTTCTTACCCTAGCCACAGCCTTATCCTGGACTGTTTTTAACCCTGTCAGGGGGGGAGCGAGTAACCACCCCGCTACAGTCTGTTTGTTAGCCTGGGGTAGAATTTTGGGTTTGATTTTTTGATACTCTTATGCGTGTAAACAAGGGACAAAGACACTGATGTTGCTTCTGCCTAGTCAACTGGATTTGTTAGTACAATGGGAACAGATAAGAGCAGTTAAAGTGTTACTTGAGAGCGCTGAGATAGGGGTTGAGGCAAAGTCAAGCAGTCAGGCGGGAGGGGCAAAGAGGCTTGGGGGGCGGCGGGGGGGGAGAAAGGTATACAACAGTAAAAGACCAAAGAAATGCCCATCCCTGACTGCAGCACAACCTCACTCCTTACCCCTTCTGTGGGGTACAAAAAGGGTGGGATGAAGACCCCAGACCCAAAATGGAACATGATCCTAAGTTGTAGGGGATGGGAATGTGGGCATGCTAAGAAGGGGGAAGAGTGAATGGGAAATGAGAATGGAGAAGGGGGAACAGGAACATTGATACTGCAGAGCCTTGCCTGAGCTGGGAAGGGGACAGGGAGTAAAGACTGTCTCATCAGAGGTTGGAACGGAACACTGGGAAACAGACTCTGCTGGGGTGTAGAGCTATGGATATGCTGGTTTGGAACTAACCCCAATAAACATCAAATTGCCTGCACTTTGGATTTCTGCTTTCTGTCTGCATGACAAGAACCAGAGGAGAGGGTGAAGGGAAAGCCCCCTAACAAGCACTTCAATACTGGCCTGCTTATAATTATAAATTGATTGTTAATTTATTCTGCCCCAATGGGGAGAAAGGTGGTGACCTGCCCTAGAAGAACTGCCAGAGTATTAGCAGGGGGTTTGTCTCCAACTTAGAGGACTCCCCCAGAGCGGGCTAATCCTGCTAACCCTTGGAAGGACAGTTTCAGCCCTCCGCTCAAAGGATTATCATATAAGCAGTAGTTCTTTGAAAACAAAGCTTTAATTATTGAGAGAAAGTTAGATGATTAAAGTATTTTCAGTAAAAGCAAGAAAACAAACAGTACAGTATACAATAGGCAGTAAGGCAGAGTTACATTGAATATACACCTCTACCCCGATAGAACACAAATTCGGATATAACGCGGTAAAGCAGTGCTCCGGGGGGGTGGGGGGGGGCCTGCGCACTCTGGCAGATCAAAGCACGTTTGATATAACGCGGTTTCACCTATAACACGGTAAGATTTTTTGGCTCCTGAGGACTGCGTTATATAGGGGTAGAGGTGTATAATCTTTAAATGTAATTTGCCCAGAAGACTACACAGACTGAGACAAGTACAACTTTGCGAGTTGGTACACACTGAACCTTTCATACATATGCATAAGGCCTCTAATATAATAACACTGGATTTATTACAATGTAAACATACAAATACTCTGTGAATGTGTACAAAACAGCATTACAATATACATTAAAGAAACAGTAAGTTTACCATTTCCTGAGCAGTGATCAGACGGTCACGAAATGGGGCGGGGTAGCTCACACTCAGAAGCAGGCATTCAGCTTTACTTATAGGCATTCTCAATCATTTTGCAAAAAATCATCATAAAAATTAGTCTTACAACCTTTTAACAATCCCTCTGAATCATCTAGGGTCCTTCTGCTCTCAAGTATGCTGTAGCTGCTTGTGATCTTTTCCTTCTACTGCTACTTCTCTCTCATCTTCTCCACTCTCACTTATACACACACACCAAACCGACTTCTAGCCAGCCTTATATTCAGTTTCTGGCCTTCTCTGATTGGCTGACCTTTCAAGCGGAGAGCTCCCTGTGTGGGTGGCAACTCATTCAGCCAATCGGCTCTGCCCTGACATTACAGCTATTCTGTCCCTTCCCCGCAGGTGTTTTGGAGTGAGTGGAGTCACACTTCCTGAACTTTGTTTCTTTCTTGCTATTGGTCAATTTACTCTGTGTCCTCCATCTTTGATGTTTGTTAATAGAAAAATTAGCATGTTCACCATTTTAATTTTTAGCTTCAAACTATCATTAATTATCTAAAGCCTTAATTCTAAAACTAAGTACAGTTTTAGACAAGCCAAGGCATTATGATACTGTCACCACCTTTGTTATGCCAATCTGGAGAGGTACGTTTTTATGATATTTTTAAACCCCTTCAAGGTTTTTCCTTGCCGGCAGATGCAGTCATATGCCTCTGTCCTGCATGTTGCCAGTTGTTACAGAGAACTAGAGCAGTTTAAAAAACAAAACAAAACAAATCTTGCATCAGTAACAAGCTATTTTAACAATGAAACCCTACAGACAACTATATACAAGAAACCCACAGATCACCACACTTACCTTCACAGATCCAGGAACCACCCCAAACTCACCAAGAAATCTATTATCAACAGCAAAGCACTCATACCACAGAATATAGAAAGTCTGGGATATACACCTTAATACACCTAAACTGCCCTCACCAAACAAGGACACTCCACCAGAGAAGTAAATCACATCATGGAATGGCCCACCCAAATACCCTGAAAGAACCTACTTCAATATCCCTCTCTGACTGCACTCCTCTATTTGTCACGTACCATCTGTAAGAAGAGCCCAGCTCTACCCCATCTTTTTTCTGAAGAAATCACACAGACTCCACCAGGTGTGCCTCAGTGAAATGTTATTTAAATTTCCCTCCACCAATATCACCACAGTCCCCTGTGCTCCTGCCTATTTACAATATTTGCTGAGCTTTAGGCCCAAAGGGGCCTAAAGCGGACCTGAGGGGAACAGCGATCTCCCTACTCTGAGGCCCCTCTATGACTAGACTCAGCTACCCCTTTCCTGTCTCTCTCCTTGCATGTCATTCTTGTACCTCTTTTATCAGCCCTGGGCTGATGAGATTAGTTGAATTTTTGCCCCACCTAGTCAACCAGCCCGATTAGGTAATTACCCTCAATCAGCTTCTCCTGGGGCACTCCTGGGGTCAGAGTGCAGGCTCTCCTAATCACTCCCTGAACTCTGTCATACCACCCCACACTGGAACCCATATGGGGCATCATCAAATAATTACAACATATATATCATGGGGACCACATTCTGAAAGAAATCTTTCTGAACCCCCCACTTCTAGCCTTCAAAAAACCCTACAACCTCTCGAAGCTCATCATCAGAAGCAAGCTGCCCAGAGACCACGATACACCAACTCAGAGTGGCACCAGACCCTGGTAGCATAACAGATGCAAAACCTCCAGACATATCTCCACTGCTACAGTGATCAACACCCCCCACAATACATATTTCAAGATCCCTGGGTCCTATACATGCCTATCACAACATGTCATGTACCTCATCCCGTGCACTAAATGCCCCCAAAATAACTATGTGGGTGAAATGAGACACTCACTATGCTGTTGAATGAACTCACACAGAAAATTGATAAAAGACAAAAACATCATACTACCTGTAGGCGAACACTATTCATAAAATGTTCACTCTACATCTGACCTCACAGTCCTCATCCTCAAAGGAAACCTTCAAAAGATGAGATTGGCAGCTTAAATTAATTTGCTAGAAAATAAAAATCATGGTCTTAATAAAGACACTGGATTTATGACTTATTACAACAACCTGTAACTCACTAACCTCCCCCCCTTTTGTCCTATGACAACAGAGGTGTTAATAGGCCACTTCACCTTGAATGCTCCCTTGAAATATGTGTTAACTATTTATGCTAAAATTAAGCAATCTGTTCCACCCTGTAATCAGCTGTGACACTCTAAGGTCTGGTCTACACTACGATTTTAGGTTGAATTTAGCAGCGTTACCTCCATTTAAGCCTGGACCCGTCCACACGACGAAGCCCTTTTTTTCGACTTAAAGGACTCTTTAAATCGATTTCTTTACTTCACCTCCAACGAGGGGATTAGCGCTGAAATCGGCCTTGCCGAGTCAAATTTGGGGTAGTGTGGATGGAATTCGACGGTATTGACCTATCACAGAGTACTCCATTGTGACCGCTCTGGACAGCGCTCTCAACTCAGATGTACTGGCCAGGTAGACAGGAAAAGGCCCACAAACTTTTGAATCTCATTTCCTGTTTGGCCAGCTTGGCAAGGTGCAGATCTCATCAGCAGAGGTGACCATGATGGAGTCCCAGGATTGCAAAAGAGCTCCAGCATGGACTGAACGGGAGGTACGGGATCTGCTCACCCTATGGGGAGACGAATCCGTGCTAGCTGAACTCCGTTTCAGTAAACAAAATGCCAACACATTAGAAAAAGTCTCAAAGGGCATGAAGGACAGAGGCCATAACAGGGACACACAGCAGTGCTGCGTGAAAATTAAGGAGCTAAGGCAAGCCTACCACAAAGCCAGAGAGGCAAACGGAAGGTCCAGGGCAGAGCTGCAGACATGCCCCTTCTACGCTGAGCTGCATGCCATTCTAGGGGGTGCAGCCACCACTACCCCAACTCTGTGCTTTGACTCCATCAATGGAGAATCACACAACATGGAAGCGGGTTTTGGGGACGAGGAAGATGATGATGAAGAGATTGAAGATAGCTCACAGCAAGGAAGCGGAGAAACCAGTTTCCCCAACATCCAAGATACGTTTTTCATCCTGGACCTGGAGTCAGTAACCCCTGAACCCACCCAAGGCGTACTCTTGGACCCTGAGGGCGGACAAGGCACCTCTGGTGAGTGTACCTTTGTAAATATTACACATGGTTTAAAAGCAAGCGTGTTTAATGATTAATTTGCCCTGGCATTCGCGGCCAGTATAGCTACTGGAAAAGTCTGTTAATGTGTATGGCGATGGAGCGGAAATCCTCCAGGGACATCTCCATAAAACTCTCCTGGATGTACTCCCAAAGCTTTTGCAAACGGTTTCTGGGGAGGACTGCCTTATTCCGTCTGCCATGGTAGAACACTTTACCACGCCAGGCCAGTAGCACGTAGTCTGGAATCATTGCATAACAGAGCATGGCAGCGTATGGTCCCGGTGTTTGCTGGCATTCAAACAACATCCGTTCCTTATCTCTCTGTGTTATCCTCAGGAGAGTGATATCATTCATGGTCACCTGGTTGAAATAGGGTGCTTTTATTAAGGGGACATTCGGAGGTGCCCGTTCCTGCTCAGCTGTTTGGCTGTAGCTGAACAGAAATGTTCCCCATTGTTAGCCATGCAATGCGGGGAGGGTTGAAGTGATCATCTCAGAGAATTGTGTGTGGGGCGGGAGGGTTATTTGGGTTTGTGCTGCACGCTAACCTGCAAACCGCAGCCCCTCCTTTTAAATTGCCAACCTATTTTAAATGGCCAACCTAATGGCTGCTTGGTATGGGAAATGAGGGCGCTGTTGTTTGAAACCATTCCCACATGTTATGAAGGTTAAAGAAGCCAAAAGACTGTGGCTTACCATGGCTGCCTGCAAGCCGAATTCTGTTGCCCGGCCCTGCATGAGTGATCTCTCACACCAAACCAGCAGGCCCTCAATATAAAGAGGCAAAATGCGACCTTGTAACGAAAGCACAGGTGCTGTGTAATGTGAGCAGCAAGATTTAACGGGAAAGAGTGTACCTATTGTCCTCTAAAATGTGTCTTTTTAACTATCACTCTCCCTTTTCCCCCACCAGCTGCAAATGTTTCTCCTTCACAGAGGTTAGTGAAGATTAGAAGGCGAAAAAAATGCACTCGGGATGAGATGTTCTCTGAGCAGCTGCTGTCCTCCCACACTGACAGAGGACAGCAGAATGTATGGAGGCAGACAATGTCAGAGTGCAGGAAAGCACAATATGAACGCGAGGAGAGGTGGCGGGCTGAAGAGAGTAAGTGGCGAGCTGAAGAGGATAGGTGGCGTCAGCTTGCTGACAGAAGGCAAGAGTTGATGCTCCGGCTGCTGGAGCATCAAACTGATATGCTCCAGCATATGGTTGGGCTGCAGGAAAGGCAGCAAGAGCACAGCCCGCCACTACAGCCCCTGTGTAACCAACAGCCCTCCTCCCCAAGTTCCATAGCCTCCTCACCCAGACACCCAAGAACGCGGTGGGGGGGCCTCCAGCCATCCAGCCACTGCACCCCAGAGGATTGCCCAAGCAACAGAAGGCTGGCCTTCAATAAGTTTTAAAGTTTTAAAGTGCAGTGTGTCCTTGTCCTTCCCTCCTCCCCCACCCCTCCCGTGCTACCTTGGCAGTTATCCCCCCTATTTGTGTGATGAATTAATAAAGAATGCATGAATGTGAAGTAACAATGACTTTATTGCCTCTGCAAGTGGTGATCGAAGGGGGGAGGGGAGGGTGGCTAGCTAACAGGGAAGTAGAGTGAACCAAGGGGGGCGGGTCATCAAGGAGAAACAAACAGAACTTTCACACCGTAGCCTGGCCAGTCATGAAACTGGTTTTCAAAGCTTCTCTGATGTGTACCATGCCCTGCTGTGCTCTTCTAACCGCCCTGGTGTCTGGCTGCGCATAATCAGCGGCCAGGCGATTTGCCTCAACCTCCCACCCCACCATAAATGTCTCCCCCTTACTCTCACAGAGATTGTGGAGCGCACATCAAGCAGTAATAACAATGGGAATATTGGTTTCACTGAGGTCTATCTGAGTCAGTAAACTGCACCAGAGTGCTTTTAAACGTCCAAGTGCACATTCTACCACCAGGGCCGGCTCCAGGCACCAGCCCACCAAGCTTGTGCTTGGGGCGGCACCTGGAGGGGGGCGGCGCGGCGCTCCAGCCACCGGGGAGAGCGGGGCCACGGCCGGGCTCGCCGCCCTCCCCCCGGCGCTCTGGCCGCCTTTCCCCCTGGCGCCCTCCCCCCGGCCGCCGGGGGGAGAGCGGCGAGCCCCAGCCGGGGCTCGCCGCCCTCTCGCCACCCTGCCCCCTCCACTCTGGCCGCCGGGGGGAGAGCGGAGCCCCGGCCGGGGCTCGCCGCCCTCCTCCCAGGGCTCCGGCCGCCCTGCCCCCCGGCGCCCTCCCCCCAGGGCAGGGGAAAGCAAGTCACAAAGTTCCATGAAAGTGCCCTTACGCATGCGAAAGTTTCGCAGCCACTGGGAATCGTCCCAGACCTGCAACACTATGCGGTCCCACCAGTCTGTGCTTGTTTCCCGGGCCCAGAATCGGCGTTCCATGGCATGAACCTACCCCATTAACACCATGATGTGCACATTGCCGGGACCCGTACTTTGTGAGAAGTCTATGTCCATGTCTATTTCCTCATCACTCTCGTCACCGCGCTGCCGTTGCCTCCTCGCCTGGTTTTGCTTTGGCAGATTCTGTTTCTGCATATACTCCAGGATAATGGTGCTTATAGTGCTCATAATTGCCACGGTGATCTGAGCGGGCTCCATGATCCCAGTGCTATGGCGTCTGGGCTGAAAAAAGGCACAAAACGATTGTCTGCCTTTGCTTTCACAGAGGGAGGGAGGGAGTGGGGGCCTGACAACATGTACCCAGAATCACCCGCGACACTGTTTTTGCCCCATCAGGCATTGGGATCTCAACCCAGAATTCCAATGGGCGACAGAGACTGCGGGAACTGTGGGATAGCTACCCACAGTGCAACGCTCCGGAAGTCAACTCTAGCCTCGGTACTGTGGATGCAGTCCACCGACTTAATGCACTTAGAGCATTTTGTGTGGGGACACACACAATCGACTGTATAAAAACGATTTCTAAAAAACAACTTCTATAAATTTGGCCTAATTTCGTAGTGTAGACATACCCTCATGAGTCTCTTTCCCAAACCTGAAGAAGAGCTCCATGTAGCTCAAAAGCTTGTCTCTTTCACCAAGAGAAGTTGGTCAAATAAAAGATATTACCTCACCCATCTTGTCTCCCATATGTATTTGTGACATTTTTCATGACTATCACTAATAATCAAATTTCACTCAAATTTGTGCTTTATTTTAACAAATATTTGCAAATAATGATTTTTTCCATTATTCGCCTGGCTCTAATTATTACACTTGCTCCCCAGAGTTCCTGCTTCCATTGAAATCATTGTTAAAGCTCCCATTGTCTTCAGTGGTGCAGGATTGAAAAAGGAGTGTGGTTATCATTACACAGAACATATTATCTGCTTCCCTATTGCATTTGTTAGGTAGCGACATCTAAAAATGATGTACTATGTCTGGTTTTCTCCAAAATACAGCTAATTAAAATAAACTTTATAACAGATTAAAAGTAAGGTATAATTAAAACTATTTATATTAATTCTTTTACGGTGTCATACTGTTTATAATTTCTTTAGCTGGTCACAACACCAGTCCACATGGCAAACTTATTTTCTTGTGTAAAGGTGGAGTACATTATTAATTATTATTATTATTATTCTATAGAACTAAATCATTCAAACAGCTCATGTCCCATGTTATTTTATGTTCTCATTTTATAAAACAAGCTATTCTCCATTTCTGTGCTATTTTTAATTAAAGTGCTTAGTTTTATTCCATATTATCTCTGTTCAGCATATGTACATCTGATGAGAACAAAAAGAGATGCTATTTCAAGTTTGGTGTCTGCATGTGTAAATATAATGGATCTTCTATATTGTACTTGCTTCCTAAAACCCATTTCTCTATTGTTTATGTTTCTATTAGTTAGCATCAATAGTCATCACAAAGTTGCAAGCACGAACAATAATGGATTTTATTCAACTGCCATTAATCCTCACAAACACAGGGTTGCTAATTGAAAAGCTAATTACCAGGATGGAGAGATTATAGATGGATTGGGCAAAATTACATAAAAAACATGAAACACCTATTATGAACTATCTGAAATCCTTTGAAGCTGGAAGAATTATAGATTGCTTTGCTGCATGGGCATTTGTTTTACAGCAAGAAATTTCAGTACCAGTGGAGTTGAAATTAAGCATACACAGGAGTCATATGGAACAATAATAGGTAGTAGTTATCAACTAAATTCTGGACTCCTCACTCAGTTCTCTTGTGTGAATTTTGCTTCCCCAGTGTTGACTTTAATAAGAATTTTGACTAAGTAAGGCAAAAGGAAGCAGTATGGTATTGTGTTAAAAACAGGCTGAGGTGACAAAAGACAAGAATTCCATTTCCAACTCTAACTCATTATAAAATCTTGGTCAGGTCACTTACACTTTATGTGTCTCTGTTTCCCCATCTATAAAATAAGGCTAAGAATATATATCTCCTATGAATGTTGTGAGGCTTAATCAAGTAATGTTTGCAAAACACTTTGAAACCCTTATGAAAGGTGCAGTATAAAAAAATGGTTGTTAACCTTTTGTAAGTGTT
>NW_020664409.1:87756193-87776643 GCF_002925995.2 Terrapene triunguis | reverse complement strand
TCTAGATCCATCCTCTTTGGAACCCCCTTTCAGGTAGTTGAAAGCAGCTATCAAATCCCCCCTCATTCTTCTCTTCTGCAGAATAAACAATCCCAGTTCCCTCAGCCTCTCCTCATAAGTCATGTGCTCCAGCTCCCTAATCACTTTTGTTGCCCTCCGCTGGACTCTTTCCAATTTTTCCATATCCTTCTTGTAGTGTGGGGCCCAAAGCTGGACACAGTACTCCAGATGAGGCCTCACCAATGTCGAATAGAGGGGAATGATCACGTCCCTGGATCTGCTGGCAATGCCCCTACTTATACAGCCCAAAATGCCGTTAGCCTTCTTGGCAACAAGGGCACACTGTTGACTCATATCCAGCTTCTCGTCCACTGAACCCCTAGGTCCTTTTCTGAAGACCTGCTGCCTAGCCATTCGGTCCCTAGTCTGTAACAGTGCATGGGATTCTTCCGTCCTAAGTGCAGGACTCTGCACTTCTCCTTGTTGAACCTCATCAGGTTTCTTTTGGCCCAATCCTCTAATTTGTCTAGGTCCCTCTGTATCCTATCCCTACCCTCCAGCGTATCTACCACTCCTCCCAGTTTAGTGTCATCTGTAAACTTGCTGAGAGTGCAGTCCACGCCATCCTCCAGATCATTAATGAAGATATTGAACAAAACCAGCCCCAGGACCGACCTTTGGGGCACTCCGCTTGATACTGGCTGCCAACTAGACATGGAGCCGTTGATCACTACCAGTTGAGCCCGACGATCTAGCCAGCTTTCTATCCACCTTATAGTCCATTCATCCAGCCCATACTTCTTTAACTTGCTGGCAAGAATACTGTGGGAGACCGTATCAAAAGCTTTGCTAAAGTCAAGGAATAACACATCCACTGCTTTCGCCTCATCCACAGACCCAGTTATCTCCTCAAAGAAGGCAATTAGGTTAGTCAGGCATGACTTGCCCTTGGTGAATCCATGCTGACTGTTCCTGATCACTTTCCTCTCCTCTAAGTGCATCAGAATTGATTCCTTGAGGACCTGCTCCATGATTTTTCCAGGAACTGAGGTGAGGCTGACTGGCCTGTAGTTTCCCGTATCCTCCTTCTTCCCTTTTTTAAAGATGGGGACTACATTAGCCTTTTTCCAGTCATCCGGGACCTCCCCCGATCGCCATGAGTTTTCAAAGATAATGGCCAATGGCTCTGCAATCACATCCTCCAACTCCTTTAGCACCCTTGGATGCAGCGCATCTGGCCCCATGGACTTGTGCTCGTCCGGTTTTTCTAAATAGTCCTGAACCACTTCTTTCTCCACAGAGGGCTGGTCACCTTCTCCCCATACTGAGCTGCCCAGTGCAGCAGTCTGGGAACTGACCTTGTTCGTGAAGACAGAGGCAAAAAAAGCATTGAGTACATTAGCTTTTTCCACATCCTCTGTCACTAGGTTGCCTCCCTCATTCAGTAAGGGGCCCACACTTTCCTTGATTTTCTTCTTGTTGCTAACATACCTGAAGAAACCCTTCTTGTTACTCTTAACATCTCTTGCTAGCTGCAACTCCAAGTGTGATTTGGCCTTCCTGATTTCACTCCTGCATGCTTGAGCAATATTTTTATACTCCTCCCTGGTCATGTGTCCAATCTTTCACTTCTTGTAAGATTCTTTTTTGCGTTTAAGATCAGCAATGATTTCACTGTTAAGCCAAGCTGGTCGCCTGCCATATTTACTATTCTTTCTACACATCAGGATGGTTATTTCCTGCAACCTCAATAAGGATTCTTTAAAATATGGCCAGCTCTCCTGGACTCCTTTCCCTCTCATGTTATTCTCCCAGGGGATCCTGCCCATCAGTTCCCTGAGGGAGTCAGTCTGCTTTTCTGAAGTCCAGGGTATGTATTCTGCTGCTTTTTCTTCCTTGTGTCAGGATCCTGAACTCAACCATCTCATGGTCACTGTCTCCCAGGTTCCCATTCACTTTTGCTTCCCTTACTAATTCTTCCCTGTTTGTAAGCAGCAGGTCAAGAAGAGCTTTGCCCCTAGTTCGTTCCTCCAGCACTTGCACCAGGAAATTGTCCCCTACACTTTCCAAAAACTTCCTGGATTGTCTGTGCACCGCTGTATTGCTCTCCCAGCAGATATCAGGGTGATTAAAATCTCCCATGAGAACCGGGGCCTGCGATCTAGTAACTTCTGCTAGTTGCCTGAAGAAAGCCTCGTCCACCTCATCCCCCTGGTCTGGTGGTCTATAGCAGACTCCCACCATGACATCACCCTTGTTGATCACACTTCTAAACTTAATCCAGAGACTCTCAGGTTTTTCTGCAGTTTTATACCGGAGCTCTGAGCAGTCATACTGCTCTCTTACATACAATGCAACTCCCCCAACTTTTCTGCCCTGCCTGTCCTTCCTGAACAGTTTATATCCATCCATGACAGTACTCCAGTCATGTGAGTTATCCCACCAAGTCTCTGTTATTCCAATCACATCATAGTTCCTTGACTGTGCCAGGACTTCCAGTTCTCCCTGCTTGTTTCTCAGGCTTCTTGCATTTGTGTATAGGCACTTAAGATAACTCGCTGATCATCCTGCTTTCTCAGTCTGAGACAGGAGTCCTCCCCTCTTGCACTCTCCTGCTCATGCTTCCTCCTGGAATCCCATTTCCCCACTTACCTCAGGACTTTGGTCTCCTTCCCCCGGTGAACCTAGTTTAAAGCCCTCCTCACTAGGTTAGCCAGCCTGCTTGCGAAGATGCTCTTCCCTCTCTTCATTAGATGGAGCCCATCTCTGCCTAGCACTCCTCCTTCTCGGAACATCATCCCATGGTCGAAGAATCCAAAGCCTTCTCTCTGACACCACCACCACCAACTATGATCTTGGGAGATCAAGCCCAGGTGCAACGGGAGCCCAGGAGAGTGTAGAACCATTGCTGTTGAGGTCACACTGGAGCTATTAATATAATGCAGGTCTGATTCCACTTGATCTTTACCAGCATCCTGCATAGGATTGGGGCTGGTGGGGGTGGGGGTGGGGGGCTAGTAGGGCCTGTTTGTCCACGATACCTGGAAAGCATCTGTGATGGAACTGGGACCGTGGCCTTGTAGGGAGCAAAATTATAGGCATTTCTTCTTCGTCTTAGTTGCTAAAAGGTCTGTCTGGAGAGTCCCCCACTGCTGTAAAATGTATCTGGCTACATCTGGGCAGAGATATCACTCGTGGTGACTCATAAATGATCTGCTCAGGCAGTCTGCCAGCTCATTCTGCACTCCTGGAATGTAAGATGTTTCAAGATTGATTGAACTGGCAATGCAAAAGTTCCATAGGTGAATTGCTTCCTGACAAAGCAGGGGAGAGCAAGGTCCTCCCTGCATGTTGAGGTAAAATATCATCACAGTGCTGTCTGTGAGAACCGGCTTTTCCCTTTGGCCTGAGGTACCAAGGCCTGACAGGCAAGGTGGACAGCCTGTAGCTCTCTGATATTTAAATGAAGAGAGATATCACTTGAGGACCACAAATCTTGAGTTTGGAGGAGGCCCAGATGAGCCCCTCACCCCAGGGCAGACGCATCCGTCACCTGTGTCACTGAAGGCTGAGGGTAAACGAGAGGAACATCCGCACAAACACTGAGTGGATCTGTCTAACAACCTTGTGAAATCTGAACCTGTGAGGGCACTGTGAGCACTGTGTTCAGATGGTGACAACTTGGTGAATAAATAAAGGCCAGCCCAATTTGAAGAGTCCCAAGGTACAGCCTGACATGCTAGACTAGATACATGCACAAGGCCGTATGCCCCAAGAGCCTCATTTTTGAGCTGTTGTGATTTGGTGAACCTTGAGATCTGCCACAAGAGATTTAACTATTGGAATCTTGTGTCTGAAGGAAAGCTCTGGCCTGAGAAGAGTCCAGTACTGTTCCTATAAACTCTATCCTCTGAACTGGACAAAGGGTAGACTTGTCTGAACTGATCAGTAGACCTAGAGATTTGAAGGTTGACTGGATGAGTTGAACACTGGTGATAACCTGAGCCTCGGACCGTCCCTTCACTAGCCAGTCATCCAGGTAAGGGTACACCTGTACTCCTCGATTCCTCAGGAAAGCAGCTACCACAGACATACATTTTGTGAAAAGCCAATGAGCTGGTGACAGGCCAAAAGGCAACGCGGTGAACTGGCAATGAGAGTACCTCACTATGAACCTGAGAAACTTTCTGTGACATTCATAAATTGCCACATGAAAGTAGGCATCTCTCAAATTGAGGGCAGCATACCAGTCTCCAGAGCGGGAATAATAGAAGCCAGTGTGACCATGCAAAACTTTATCTTTCAGAGAGAGTTGTTGCACTGGCACAGGTCTAAAATTTGTCTGAAACCTCCTTTTACTTTCAGGATTAGGAAATAGCAGGATAGAACCCCTTCCCTCTGTGACACTGAGGAACCTCTTCTATGGCTCCTACCTGAAGGAAAGACTGAACTTCCTGGATTAGGATCTCATCATGAGAGTGGTCCCTGAAGCGGAATGGGGAGGGAGGGATAGAAAAAAAATTAGAGGGTATATCCCACTTCCACAGTGCTAAATACCTGGAGGTCTGAGGTAATCTGGGACCAAGGACTGAGGAAGTGGTAAAGGTGGTTTGCAAATATGGGGAAAATGAAATTTTGAATAATGGAAAGTGGAATGGCATCTTCAAACATGCCCTCAAAATGCTTGTTTAGCACCCCTGGTGTCTGGCTGGAGCAGGCATTGATGCAGAGGCAGGAGGAGGAGATGGTCTATGTCTATAATCCCTACTTTTTTTTTTCTGCAGGTCCTGCCAAGGAGCAGAGACAGAATAATGGTGTGTTTGTTGTGGGTGAAGTGCTTCCTAGATGGGGCTAGAGTGTACAACCTCAAAGACTTTTAGGTGGCTCTTGAGTCCTTCAAACTGTGGACCTTAGAGTAAGTTTGCTTAGAAAACAGTGCCAAGAACTCCTGTGCATGGCCTCTGCAGAAGCCATGGGCCTAGCTGCCAAGTCTTCTGCATACAGCACAGCAGGCAGCAAAGATCTTGCTACAGATTTCCTCTCATCAACTAATAAGGAGAACTCATGCCTAGCATATTATGGAAGCATGTCTCTAAACTTTAAAATGGAGTCCCGCACATTAACATCATACTCACCCAAAAGTGCTTGCTGGTTGACAATCCTGAGTTGCAACCCCCTACTAGAATGAACTTTTCTACCAAACAGATCTAGGTTATTTTGTGTCCTTTGATTTGGGGTCTCCCCTTCTTGCCCTTGTCATTCCCTTTCATTGGCCATCGACACCACCAGAGAGCCAAGGAGCAGAGGTGATGAGAATAGATGTATTCAAACCCCTGGAATAAAATATAATATTTACATTTGGCACTTATTAAGAAAGGGGGAAAGGATGAAAGGGTCTGCCAGATAGCCTTAATGGGATGCATAATTGGCCTCATTAATAGGTGATAGCTAAAGGACCACCAAGAGCTGCAAAAGATTGGCCTTAAGTGCTCCATGAGGAGACTGCCTCATCAGGAGAGGAGGAAGAAGACACCAACATTGGCTGAGGCTGCTCCTCCTCCACTAGCCGTCCAAAAGGGTCCTCCTGAACAGCCTGTTGCTGCTTGATACTGTGCCTGGTACTGGGCTCAGGAACAGGTGGTGCCTGGTGAATATGCGTTTCCCCCCCCCCCCCACACACACACACACACCACCTTTCTGAGGACACAGAACAGGAACATCTCCTCTATGACCTAGAAAATGGGAGGAAACCCCCCGGGTTCCAAAATGGCCACTGGACAGGTGATGGACCCCAGTGGTCCCTTGACCACCCACTCGAGAGCACTCCCACTAAAGTTTCCCTAGCAGGGTAGTAGTGCCTTGGTGGAGAGTAGCGAGACTGGGAAACATAGGAACCAATCTCCAATTTAGAAAAGGACAACTCACCCTCTGCTGACCAACGAGGAGCTACTCCGGACAATGCTGGAGACCGGTGCTGAGCCAGAGAAGGACACAGCGCATCAGCATTGCCGGCTTTTCCTTCAATGGTACTGATGGAGATGACAGCAATGGAGGACACAGCACCAAGTACTGCACTGATGTCAGGGCACCCTTCTGCTGGTAGGGAGAGCATGGTGTCCTGCACCATTGGAAATACTGGCACTGAAAGACTCAGCAAATATCTTGCTGCCACAAACATCTCAGACATAGTGAGCTCTGAGATAGTCTGAGATGGTGCTGCAGACATAGAAGGTGCTCTCTCATGCCCCAGACTTGATGGTACCTTCCTCAGTGCCAGAGTCAACAGTACCAGAGTAGAGGAGGGCTCAGGTTTTGGTTGTACTCAGCTTTTATCCCCAAGAACAGAAGATTTTGGTGCTAGCAACCTTCCTCTCTCGGCAATCTGCTTAGCAGTCTTATGCCTCTTTGTGAGCACTGGGGATGGTGAACAGTGTCAGGACTCAGACAACGTAAAAGGTGCACTCCTAAGAGGTGGTGAGGCACTCTGTGCCGAGTCTGACCAACTGGGTCTCAGGGCTGCTTTCATGAGCAAAAAATTTAGCCTGTCTTCTCTGTCTTTCCTTGTCTTAGGTTTAAAGTCTTTGCAAATCTGTCAATGATCCCGAATGCAAGCTTCCCCTTCAAGCGGCTTGAGTGTGAGTCGCTCACAGGCATTGGCCTAGTGCAAGAGACGCAGTGCCTTGAAGCCCAGGGACCGAGGCATCCCTCAGTACGTAGTAACAGAAAATGCCCCAAAATGGGGACCAAAAAAAAAAGGAGAGAAACCTTACACTATTAACTATCTACAATTAATTTACAGTGAATACACTGAGAGCGTTTGCTAAGGCAAGCCAAGCAATTCCAATTACTGTCATGGGTAATAAGAAAGAACTGAAGCAGCTTAGGGGCAGCTGGGATCTTTATACCAGCATGCAGTGATGTGCAACAGCAGAGGGCACTCAAGCTGTCCCAACAGATACCATTGAGGGAAAAACTTCTAACAAGTCTGCACAGGGTGCGAGTACACCAAGAGTGGAATGTACATATGGAATCAAATAAGAACTAATTATTAAGGATTGCTACATTTGGACAAGGATATTTACAGCTTATAAAGCTTATTGGATGTGCTTCTTGTTACACTAATGCCCTTATATATCTTCGGTACTTATACAACCCTCATCACTGCAGTATCTCAGTGCCTCACAGTCTTTAATGTATTTATCCTTACATCACACTGCAAAATAGGGCACAGCTATAAACGCCATTTTACAGATTGGGAACATAAGAGATAAGTGACTTGCCCAAGGTCACACAGTAAGTCCATGGTAAAACAGTGACTTGAACCCAGGGCTTCCACAGCTTATATATGTACCCTAACCACTGCACCATCCTTCTACTTGTTATGGGCTAATGTGCCAGTGTATTATAGCCTTACTCATTGTACACCACTGGCAGAGTAGTGTAAATGGGCCTTAGTAAAAACAATCCCCCCCGGGTTTTAAATGCTTCACAAAATTTTAATTATTTACCATAACTGTATGACATGAATGACCTACCATAATTATGCATTTTAATGAAGACATAACCAAGCATAATTAAGAGGGAAAAACCAGCAATTTATTAATATGATAAATAGGTATACCCATTTCTACATACATCACAATTACAGCTCAAGCACCAATTGTTTGTATAGCTGCACTAAATTTCCATCAAAAGATCATCTCTTTGATCATCTCTATGAAACAAGAAATTTGTATTCTTCTCTCCTTAGCTATATTAATTCAGCCTCACTGTTCATAGGGTCATTAACAATACTCAGACATATCCTGCCACAAGAAGAATGATATGAGCAGCATGGATACACTTACAAGGCCACAAAGGTCTTTCATCCTAAATATGTCTCAGATCAAGTAGATAGATATTGCTGTTAATATTCTGAACATCTTCATCTCTCTTTTGGGAACCCAGCTTATCCTTGATAACCTTCACATGGCAATATTTGCCATAGATAATGATAGTGTCATGTTAAAAACTATGAATTATGGGCTGCTTAGAGAGCCAATTCTCTGATTGCTGAGATCACATGAAATGCAATTAGAATCTGCAATGCAATCTCTATAGGGTTGATTTTGATATATTATCCCATAGCCTGAAGACAGAGAATCTGATTCTGATCTCACTTACACCAGTGTAAATAGAAAGTGACACCATGAAACTCAGTGGAGTTCCACAGATGTAAAACTTGCTGAGTGAGATAAATCAGAACCAGAACTTCAATATTAATTTGTGGCAACTTCATTAATATTTGATACCATTTTTGCACTCCATTTCTTAACAAATGTCATTTTGTAGTGGCTGACAGTTGCAATAAGAATCTTCCGAAATGTAGGGTTTCTCTGCTATATGTGACTCATCATCACGCAGAATTATTCATTGGCATCAAGGTAATATTTTAAAATCCCTTCCTATCTATTAGCCTATCCCAGAATATAGTAATCCTGATCAGAAACTGTGTCAGGGTACCTTGTCCCCATCTACATTTCCATCATTCATCACCATCACTTAATCTTTTGTTTTAAAACTTACCTGTTTCCAATACAGTGTGGGTGGCAGAAGAACCATAGATAAGTGTAAACTCTTGCGTTGCAATGATGAACTTTATTTTTGAGACATTAATGGCTATGTGGAAGTGTTTGCGGTCATTAAACCAGCTCCAAGTGGACGGTGGTATTACTCATAAGAGAGACTGTGTAGAACCCATAATGATCCCTGAAGAGGAAGAACATGGATAGGTGCTGCAGGGGGACCTCTGGCTATAAATAGTGCTCAGTAAGTGGCAGCTCCATTACACCAGTCTAACATTTTTAAGCTTACTCATATAAAGCACAGGAGGGTACAGGAGGGTACAAAACAATAAACATCTGAAGCTGCAATATCTGGGTACATGAAGGCAGGCAGACAAGTTCTTTCCTCCTCCTTCCTAAGCTTGTTGTATGCTTAACTGGTATCTATCCCTCATGGAGTTTTTCCTAGCTTCTGTGACCTCCTAACACCCTGTTCCTGTGTGTTCCTTTATTTTAAACCACACTTGGTTCTCTTGTTTTCCTCTTGATAACTCTCCATTGCTCCCAAACTGTTCTCCCGTCAGACAAGAGGAGGAAGTTTCTTCCCCCAGCAAGAGCAAACCTATTGTCCGAAGGTGTTTTACTTTGAATAGACCTTCACTGAGTGCTGACCACTCACCATTGTCTCTAGCAAGGCAGAAATGTGACAAACCTGTTAACTTATGTGGATATATATATATTCCATGGTACAGTAATTTAATAATACAATTTCATAAAATCATCCACAATTCAAAAGCAGTACATACAGAACTCCCCAAATTGTCACACAGGTGAACTTGAAAACAATTTTTTTTTCAAAATTTTGAAAAAAGTCGGGAGGGGAAACAATCTTTGTGCTGAATGAAACACTATACTCCTGGCACAGCACTGTCTTAAACCCAGCAGATATAGGTGACTGAGGAGTTCCCCCATGCTGAGCAATCCTCCAGGGGTGGAAGGTTGCCATTCCAGTTCCTACACCTATCCGGTTCCCATTTCCTGGTGCAGGGGATATTTCAAAGAGAAAGGGGGCATAGCAACAATGATCCATATGGAGTTGTGGAAAGCTGAACGTTAAAGCCTTCAGGCTTCATTTGGAGCTGCAGGATGCCCAGTCCTCTTGAAAAGAAAACAGGCTACTTAATTTAGGTAGTTAGGAGCATAATTTTAGGTTTCCATTAAAAAAAAAAATCTTGGCCTACATAAAACACTTTATTTTGTTCCCTGATTCTTTCCAATTTCAAACAGAGCTCAACACAAGAGATTTACATTGCATTAAAAAAATAAACAAAGCGGAAGAACAGCGTATTCTTAACAGCTAATGGAGATGACTTTACTGTATTTTGCTAGATACTGATAATAGAGTGAAAGAGCCTTTATAATACCGGTATCTTCAGCTCATTCTTGTTCCAAGAAATTGCAAAGAAATGAGGCTAGACATTCAGTCTTATCACAGTCATATAGACTTCAGCAGGTTAACCATCATACCCAGAAACTTTTGACCATTTTTTAGTGTTTCTATGGTTTTGTAGATATTTACATATCTAGGAGACAGGTGAAAATGTTTCAGTAGTGGCTGTTACACCTCTTGCGGCAATATGTAGAATTCTGTGTTTAGACCAGAGCACCAATAACATAATATGTCTTTTAGGACATAAGCTGATTTCTCTCCCCTCCCCTTTGTCAGAGTATTATACACAGTAGTTTGACTTTTGCTGACTCCTCTATTACTACATGTATTCTTTTGCAGATCTTTTGAGGATCTTCACTGTGGGGACCATTTTGGGACTGTCAATTAACACAGTGTGACAAGGTAGATGAGTAATATCTTTTATTGGACCAACTTCTGTTAGCGGAAGATACAAGCTTTCAAACTACACAGAGCTTTTCTTCAGGTCTGAGTAGTTTGAAAGCATGTATCTTCCACCAACAGAAGTTGGTCCAATAAAAGATGTTACCTCACCTACCTTGTCTCTCTCATATCCTGAAAAACAGGACTACAACAACACTGCAAACAATTAATACAGCATCATTTTAAGTAGCAGGTTTCAACTTTTGCTTCTCTTTTTTGAGGATGGTTTTGTCAAAAGCTGTTACAGTCATCTCAAATGAAAAGTTTTCATTTAACTTTTTAGGGGAGGTAAGGTATTACTATTTTGAGAAGATAGTCTACTCATAATGAGGAATACCACTAAAACAATTCGTATCTTACCTACTGGCAAAAAAAGCTAAAAGAAAACATAACATCTGTAATTACCGTAGGCTTTTCCTTCCCTCTACCTTTCCTAGCCAGTGGAAGTACATGACACATGTAATTGTTGGTCTGGCCAAGGATGAGGGGAAAAGATTGTGCCATACAATGTGTGATACACTTTCTTTGTCCTCAAAGGGGAAATTATGCACATTTCTATTAGTTCAGCATGAAGCAATGTGTATTGGTAAAAACCTCCTCCGTGGTAAATAAGATTTTGAAAAGCCTCCTTACATTTCTTTTTTCTGGTATCCAGTGTTTAAAGGGAATACTTTTTATTGTTCATTGTCTGTGAACTTTGAGTGCTTTATGAAGCTTGTTAAGGCTTATAAGAAGATATAATGAAACAGCACAGGCATTATATATTAGTGCACCTGTTGAGAACACAGTTTGGGAAAGGAGGCTGCTGTACAGGAGCCTGGTCTGCAGTAAGCGGTTGTTCAGAATGGACTCAGCTATTAGAATATTTAAGAGTTGGGAGAGAGTATGAGTCAGTATATAAATACATGGGTCTCATTATGCAACCTCTTTATACATGGTAATGAGCATTTCCTCATGCAAGTAATCTCACTGATGGCAATGAGACACATGAGTAGAGGTTGCACAATCAGACACATAAAACACAAACACATCCTGACCCCTGCTTTCACCCCTATACTGTGTGGTAGTGGCATATAGGAGCTATTAATGCATCACCCTGCCTGGGGGAAATTTACCTCCATTCAGGTGTAGGTTGGGGCTGCCAAAAGGAGTTTTCTGCTGCTCCCCTTTCAGACCCTGGTGTAGGAGCAAGCCAGGGCTGCACTGGGAGAGGGAAGTGGTAGATCAGGGGCTGGAGGAGGTGGACCCTTAGCATATGGTCCTATGGGAACTTGTAACTTGAGCTGCAGCCTTCAGACAGCCTGAGATGGGCTGCAATAAACAGCTGGGGGTTGCAGGTGGGTGATTTGGTCCCCTAGAGCAGCCCAGAATCCAGAGAGCACAAAGGTGGAGTAAAACAAAGAATTGCCCTTGAGTGCTATAAGATGGTTTTAAAATTCTAGTTTCTAATTATACATCATTTTAATATAAATGTATTTTTCCTCTGGTCATGATTTGCCACTTGGCTTTTTTATCCCTTCCTTACACTTGCTATTTTAGTTTAATAGAGCCCTTTTAATGCATCAGTCTTTGTACATTATACTTGGAGTGCATAAACATTCAAGTCCTCCCTGTTTCCTTAACAACTAAGAGAGCTAGGAGAGGATTTCCAGTCAATTGCAACTACATGATGTGCTAATGGAAGCTAGGCTGCTGAGCAATACAAGTAGTGCTGGTAAAAACAGAATGTTACTATAAAGGTATAGGTGAACTTAATGCACTATTGTCAATGCAAATAACAGACCAGTTCATAAGTCCAGTTGAGGAACACTTCATGCAAGTGAAGAAAGGGTGCAGTGATAACTCTGAGGCCAATCTGCACTGGACTAGTCCACAGGCACAGGTCAGAGCTAACTGAAAGCTACTTCATGTTGCACCTGCTGCCAATGGTACCCAGGAGCTATTGTGGCACCTGGGGATCAATGCCTCTTTTCCCACAGCCATGTCTCATAAACAAGTTACAGGAAATGGGTGGCAGTGTAGGGGTCGCGTAGTTCATCTGTGCTACCCAAGGTTCTTCTACATTGGTGTTATGCTCTTGTGACCAATTAATCTGACTTGAGTTTAGCCTGGAGGAAGCCGGTACCTATGGTTAGGCTGATGGTCTATAATTCCCCGAGTCCTCTTTGTTCCCCTTTTTTAAAGATAGTAGAATGTTTCTCTTCTCCACTCCTCTGGGACCTCACCCTTCTTCCATGAGTCCTCGAAGATGGTCGCTAATGGTTTCAAGATTGTTTCAGCTACTTCCTTAAATACCCTAGGGTGCATTTCTTCAGGCTCTGATGATCTGAATACAACTAAATTATCTAAATATTCTTTAACCTGTTCTTTCCCTATTCTGGCTTGTGTTCCTTCCCACTTATTATTATCAATTGTGTTAAGTATCCATTTGTCATTAATCTTTTTAGTGATGACCGATGCAAAATAAGCATTAAACATTTTAGCCTTCTTGATATCATCTGTCCTTAGTTCTTCCCCACCTAGTAGTGGAACTACATTTTTCTTCATATTTCTCTTGCTCCTAATGTATTTATAGAACCTCTTCTTATTGCCTTTTATGTTTCTTGCTAGGAGTAACTCATTGCCTTCACCTTTCTGAGTTTGTCCCTATATGCTTTATAGCCCCTAGATTTGATATTCCTGCATGTAACCCAGAATTTGACAGTACTGCAGTCATTCATCTTGTGTGTTCAACCTTTGGCAGCTGAAATCCAAACATTACATAAGTAGGGATAATCGCTGCTATCAGAATGGGAGGTTGGGACAGGGAGTTAAGGTTCCATGAAAATAGAAGGAATGTTTGGACAGCCTTGGTTTTAGGTGCCACTGACAAGTAAGTTTTATTGTTTTATGACAAGAAATGTTTTTCTAATGAGGAAAATAACGAATTTTTATTGGCTTTTGCTAGGGAAATTGTTAGCCTATTAGGGGCTATTATGAGTTCTGCGCTTTATTCAGAGAAAAGATTATAAAAAGTTTAGTTAGAAAGTGTGCTTTGGAGCAGTCCAAGGAAGTTTTTTCTTTGGACAAGGATCTAACTTCTAAGTTCCCCAGCAGCTAGACAGAAGGTGGGCCCCTGCGGAAGCCTGGATGTTGATTCCTCAAAACCATCTTAACTTTGGTAAATATAACGTTTTAAGATGCTCTGAACTTATTGCGACAACATATGTGTATGTGTGCTTGTAGCGGGGTGGATACCCGCTCCTGCCCTGAGGGGTTTGGAACAGCCTTGGGAGAAGGCTGTTACAGGGAGAAGATGCTACTGGGCTGATTGGGGAAGTAGCTGCAGCTCGGCCACGCCCCAATCAGAGCCCAGCTGGCCTGTATAAAGAGGCTGGGAGCCAGGAGCTCAGAAGTCTCTCTCGGCCTTCAGAGGGAGAAGGGCCTGGCTGCAGGGAGCTAAAACAGAGTACCTGGGTGGAGCAGGCCTGGGGAAAGGATGAGGAGCTCCAGCCTGGAAAGCCCCAGGCTGCAGCCTAGTATTGAGCCAAAGAGTACTGGGGGTTGCAGAGGGCAGCCCAGAAGTAGGCCAAGGCAGGAGGTCCAAACCCTCCTTGCCAGTGATTAGTAGGCTGGTACTGCAGTCTGCCCCAGGCATGGGGCTAGATGATGACTGGCAGTAGCCTTACACTGAGGCGAGGTGGGATTAGTGGGTGGGGGTACCCCTGGAAGGGGAGACCCAGCATGTGTGGGTACTGCCAGGGGGCAGCACCCAGAGCAAGGGGCACCAGGGTCCTAGGAGGGACATGGGGGGGGCAGTGCTAACGACAAGGCGGATCACTGGCCTGCAGAGGGCGCTCCAGAGGCTGGTGAGCTAATTCCCCGAGAGACCAGCAGGAGGCGCCGCAGGAGTGAATCCACACCTGATCACAGTGCTTAAGAGCTAATAAAAAGTAGTTCTAGGTAAAAGCACTCTGGTTTGTAATCGTATATCAGATGGAGGAACTGTGTCCCCATTGATTTATTCCTGACGCCGCCTGGAGAAAAACAGTAAAGTTGCCACTGCTTTGGGTTCTGAAAACGCCAGGTAACAGCTTGTGCTATTCTTCTGAACTCCTTCTTAGCAATTTGTCCATGTTTCCACTCTTTGTATGATTCACTTTTGATTTTCAGCTCATTAAAGGACTCCTAATGGAGTCCTACTGGCCTCTTACTATTCCTCCTATCCGTCCTTTGTATTGGGCTAGTTTGCTGTTGTGCTTTTAATATTGTCTCTTTGAGAAACTGTCAGCTTTCCTGAACTCCTTTTACCCTTAGATTTTCTTCCCCCCAAATCTACCAGGTTTACCTACCAGATCTCTGTGTTTGTTAAAGTCTACGTCTCGAAGTCCATTGTCCTTATTCTGCTGCTCTCAGTCCTTTTCCTTATAATCATAAAAACTATAATATGATGATCACTTTCACCTGCCTTGAGATTTACAACCAATTCCTCCTTGTCAGTCAAAATAAAATCTAAAATGGCAGTCCCCCTGGCTACTTCCTTCACCTTCTAGGGACAATTTCTTGTTTTCAGTACATTCCAAGAATTTATTGGAAATTTTGTGTTTTACCATAAAAACAACAAGGAGTCCTGTTGCACCTTAAAGATTAACATATTTATTTGGGCATAAGCTTTTGTGGGTAAAAAACACTTCTTCAGATGCATGGAGTGACAATTACAGATACAAGCATAAATATACTGGCACATGAAGAGAAGGGAGTTACCTTACAAGTGGAGAACCAGTGATGACCAGGCCAATTCAACTAGGGTGGATGTGGTCCACTCCCAATAATTCATGAGGAGGTGTCAATACCAAGAGAGGGTAAATTGCTTTTGTAGTGAGCCAGCCACTCCCAGTCCCTATTCAAGACCAAATTAATGGTGTTAAGTTTGCAAATGAATTGTAGCTCTGCAGTTTCTCTTTGAAGTCTGTTTTTGAAGTTTTTTTTGTTGATGGATGGCTATTTTTAAATCTGTTCTTGAATGTCCAGGGAGATTGAAGTGTTCTCCTACTGACTTTTGTAGGTTACCAGCCCTGATGTCTGATTTGTGTCCATTTATTCTTTTATGTAGAGACTATCCAGTTTGGCCAATGTACATGGCAAAGGGGCATTGCTGGCACATGATGACATATATAACATTAGCAGATGGGCAGGTGAATAAGCCCCTGATGGTGTGGCTAATGTGGTTGGGTCCTATGATGGTGTCACTAGAGTAGATATGGGGACAGAGTAGGCAACGGGGTTTGTTACAGGGATTGTTTCCTGGATAGTGTCTCTGTGGTGTGTAGTTGCTGATGAGTATTTGCTTCAGGTTGGGGGGTTGTCTGTAAGCGAGGACTGGCCTGCCTCCCAAGATCTGTGAGAGTGAGGGATCATTTTCCAGGATAGGTTGTAGATTGTTGAAGATGTGCTGGAGAGGTTTTAGCTGGGGGCTGTACGTGATGGCTAGTGGTGTTCTGTTATTTGACTTGTTGGGCCTGTCCTGTAGTAGATGACTTCTGGGCACCTGTCTTGCTCTGTCAGTCTGTTTCCTCACTTTCCCAGGTGGGTATTGTAGATTTAAGAATGCTTGATAAAGATCTTGTAGGTGTTTGTCTCTGTCTGAGGGATTGGAGCAAATATGGTTGTATCTTAGGGCTTGGCTGTAGACAATGGATCATGTGATATGTCCCGGATGGAAGCTGGAGGCATGTAGGTCAGAATAACGGTCAATAGGTTTCTGGTATAGGGTGGTGTTTATGTGACCATCACTTATTTGCACTGTAGTGTCCAGGAAGTGGATTTCTTGTGTGGACTGGTGCAGGCTCAGGTTGATGATGGGGTGGAAATTGTCGAAATCTAGGTGGATTTGTGATCTGTAATAGACCTCTATCATGATGTCACCCCTGTTTTTCCCCCTTTTATCTTCAACCAGAGACTTTCAACTGGTTTACCTCTTACCTCCTTTTGGACCTCAGAACAAGTGTATATATTCTTGATGTATAATGGAATATCTCCTCTATTTTCCCCTGACTGTCTTTCCTGAACAAGCTATCCCCCTCTATACCAAAATTCCAGTCATGAGATTTATCCCATCAATTCTGCCACTTAAGTCATAATTTAGTCAGTTTCATTTATTACTGTTTTGTATTTGGGGGAAGATTAGGAGAAAAATCCTCTTCTTCCTTCAAACCCTGTGTTCTTCTTGTGACTCCTTTCCACTGTTGACTTCTGCTTTAGTGCTCTGAAATGCCTTTGCCTTATCCTACCTAAATCTCTAATATTAGTTACACAATTTGCTTATTATTGAATATGACTCATATAACTTTGATGTGTTTGTCCAATTTTCATTGTACACAATTCTCTTGATTAAATCTTTTAAAAGCACCATGAAAAGCTATGGCACGGCAGAAATACTTTTTATTAATCATACAAAATCCAAGCCAAGAATACATACTAGTGTTTAACAGGATTTTGTGTATTGGAAATATTTGAAAAGGTCTTATAGGTAATGTTTTATTTTTTAAAAAAAATATTAGGGCAGAGAGTCTCCATTGTCTTGTTTTTTTCAGCCATTTACATTGGTGCAAAGGGGATGTAAAAAGGGAACATCTTTGTTGGTCGTAAAATAAACCAGTTGTCCCTTCATTGCTAACAAATATTTTAAAATAACAGGCATAGTAGCAAATGCACACAATAAGTGGGCGCTCAGACAGGAGCAAATCCCCAGTACCAATCAAGAACATGAATGAAATGATGCAATGACTGAAATATTGAAATAGAAAATAAAAAGGTGATAAAATAGAAATGGAAGAAAGACAGAACCATTTACTTGAAAGCTCAGTCTAATCAGACCTCTTCTTTCTTCCTTCCTTATGCCCCCTAGACTCCTAGCTTTCCCCTTTTCGGCTTTGTACAGCTACATTACAGGAGTTTATTCTTTTCACATTGAGTGCTGGATGCAAACTAAAACTGCATGTGCCCTGCAGAGACATTAGTTTAAAATCCAGATAATCAGTCACAGCCACTTGAGAGGCTCGCATTTGTATCACAGCCATCAACGCATCCAAAATCCCAATCAGATCAGGTGTTATCCAGGGTTAGTGATTAGATTTAGTTATAAAGTAAACAGCAGTTGAGCATTGTCACATATTATTTATGTAAATATTCTCAGGCACAATCAACTCCCCGTATTATAAGCTATTTTAAATCAATCTCTGAAATATTGGTCAGCATTCTCTCTCAAGCACACACAGAAACAAACATTATCGGCTAAATCAGAGAGCTTAATTCTCCTCCGAGCTCACATTGGATAAACCTAAAACTAAAGTCAAAATTCAGGTATTGCAAAATGGTGCAAGCTCAACTCGTTAGTAAGGTTTGCCATAAACTGTGTGTACCAAAACCATCAGGTTTCACATCTCTCTACAAGGTTTGTCATGTTCCTCAAAATTACAACAAGCTTGCACTGTGTTAGTTCACCATTGATATTTGGACCGGCAACCAGTTATGTTGTTTGGCTTAAAGTCGCAGTGTTATTCATCATATGCAACAACAGTTGGTCAGATGATAGTAATCAGGAAGAGGGTGCATCAAACATTGGCTGCACACTTTTGTATTTTAAGATCAGCTGACAACTAGTATAGATTCAGAAGGATAATATCAGGTTGGCAAATTCTGCACTCTACTCAGGGCCGGCTCCAGGCACCAGCCTGGCAAGCAGGTGCTTGGGGCGGCCACTCTGGAGGGGGGCGGCATGTCCAGCTATTCGGCGGAAATTCAGCGGACGGTCCCTCACTCCCTCTCGGAGCGAAGGACCTCCCGCCAAATTGCCGCCGCAGATCGCAATCGCTGCTTTTTTTTTTTTTTTTTTTTGGCTGCTTGGGACGGCCAAAACCCTGGAGCCGGCCCTGACTCTACTACACAATCCAGATCTGGAGTAATTCCATATATATTTTAATACAGTCCTTACGGATTTATGCCAGTGTTACAGAAAGCAGAATTTGGCCAAAGGATTTTAGCTGAATTACCTGAAAGAAGGAATGTGAAGTAAGATTGTAAAATGGAGGCAGCAAATGTTAAAAAAGGAGGATAATAAAATTCAAACTGAGAACAATGAGATAAAAGTAGTTTATGCAAATCACTATTCAAAAACATAAAATACTTAGGCTAGTGGTGGAGAAGAGAGAGAGAGTGGGAGAGTTGTATAACTTTATTATCATGCACTTCAGAACACCAAGTGGGGGGAAAAAAAGATCTGAAGTCAGGGGTGGTTAAAACTTTAAATCTGAAAATAAATCAGTAGAGCAATAATAAAGGAGATGAGGAGATTCATAAATAGACCATGTATTGAATATAAACGGAAGAAGTTATTATGGCACTTAAAGGATTTGTAAGGCCACATTTGGCGTGCATATCTGGTCATAATATTATAAAAATAGCTATTATAGAAATGGAGATGCCACAAGAGAGGGAAACTTGAATGATTCAGGAATCAAGCATCTTCAAAAGGCAAAAGAAACTAGGTCTTTATACCTGAGAATAGAAGTAGCTTAATAGGGGACCTCTCTGACAGAGAAAATATTCTGAAGAGAAGAGAGATGCCACAAGGCTACTTGTGTCTCTACAGTATCAAACACCTGAATAAGAGAGCACTAACTTATGTAACGAAAAGACATGTAATTTACTACAAGACTATGGGTGGAATTTCTTTACATAAATAGCTTATATACAGAATAACAGGTGGCTTAGACATATGAACTAGCATTGTATAATGTCATACTTATCCCCATTTATCTTCTTAGCCAAATTAAATTTGTTATAATGGCACCAGAGGGAGACTTTAAGGTGTTCTATTCTGAAAAATACCTGGTGGGAAGGAGAGGAAAAAAGTCAACCTGTGACATTCCCAGATATGCCCCATCAGGTGAGGTTTGGGATAGCTTCAATAGACACCAGTCAGCCAAAGGGCTTCTGGAAAAACAGAATGAACAAAGACTGGCTTCACTATATTGGAGCTGGCTTCTTCCTGTGTGGGAAAGACATAGCTTTATTTGGAGTACAAAAAGAGCAGCTCTCACCTTGGCATCCTGCCATGAACTGGAGAAAGAGGAAGGAAATAGGTAAAAGATGCAAAAGTGGGCCTTAAGTCCCCATGGCCATTTATATCGGTGCACAATGAGGGCCAAGTGAGTGTGAAATTAACCAAATTGGGATGGTCGCTGTATACCCACTCCCTTTGCACAAATGTAAATAACTCCATGGCTGTAAGAAGATGGAAAATCAGGTCCATGGACATTTGACGCATTGAAAGTCAGAATTTAAACAAAGCTTGGCACACCAGTTACATGTCACGAGCTAAGCTCTTTTGAAAATCTGGCCACACGTGTCACAATGGGAGCTGTTAGATGCTAGGTGGGGCCTCTTAAAAAAATATCCTGACCCCAGTTATAGATGCTGGGCATTTCTGAGAATCTTGTCCCATGTGTGTAATCCAAGACCAACTGAAGTCAATGGGAGTGTTTCCACTGACATCCAAGGACTTTGCATTAGGCCCTAATAGCCAGATTTTTCTAAGTAGCTCATCATCCAAAGACTCCCATTGTTTTCACTGGGAGCAGCTGTGTGCCGAACTCTTGGGAAAATCTGGCCACAAGTGAGCAGAAAATTGGTTGCATCAGAAGTTTTAAAGCTCTAAATGTTTAAAGTCAGAATTTGCTCTTCAAACTGGAAAACATGATTAAAAATCATGCTGCACGTGCAAGAAATTGGCAACATTAAATGCTCATTGAGATTACTTTAAAATGACTGAAGTAATTTTCTTCAATCTTATCTTAAGCCTTACATTTTAAGGAGACTCAGAAAACAAGCGAAGTTTAAAGAGTTCCTTGCTCCAGTAATTTTCCAGTTATTTGAATTCAAAAATTCTGGAGTATATGGGGCCAATGTCTGATCTCACTCCTCTGCCTTGGATCCTTGTCCAAATCTCATTGCCCAGCTAGTCCCAGTTTTCATCC
>NW_020664409.1:87725749-87751193 GCF_002925995.2 Terrapene triunguis | reverse complement strand
TAGAATATAGTGCACAGTTGAAAATACTGAGACATACTAAAAATCATGCAAGAGTCTCAGATCATCACTATACATATCACTAGGAGAAAAATGAAATCCTATAAACTTTGAATCCAGCTCCCAACTCCACCTCATGAGATGTTATTAGAGATGTCACTTAGTTATTCAAAACATTTTAAAAAATAAAGCAAAAACCACTTTGTTCCATATACCAGTTAAGTTTGCTAAGTGACTGCAGTGCACTTACCTATCACATCATTTGCTAAACCAAGCACATTTAAGGATGCTGTAAAGTCTACACTGCCCATACTATAAACGTAAATGTGTATGGGGCCTGAGTCTCTTCACCCTGTGCTGGGGGAAGCAGAGCAGGACCTTCAGGGTAGAAGCCGGAAGCAGCAAGCAGCAGGGACATCCCCAGCAACAGCCAGGAGCACTTCACTTCCTCACCCTCGTGTCCCATCCCGATACAAAATGGCGGGACCTCCTACCACCTGTTGAGGGTGAGGAGCCCCAGTGGGCCAGCCTGTATTGCACCCTGGTCCCGAGACCCACCGGGGATATCAGCTGGCGGCTCCTTCATAGGGCCGTGAGCACGGGCATGTACTTGGCGCGGTTTACCCCTGTCCCAGACACCTGTCCTTTCTGCGGCGTGAGGGAGACCCTGGCTCACGTTTACTTGGAGTGCGCCAGGTTGCAGTCCCAAACCGGCTCCTTACCAATATTATGTTGCGTTTTTGGTTGCACTTTTCCCCTCACCTTCTCATTTATGCACTCCCTATCCATGGCCCCACTAAGTCACGGGACCTCCTGGTCAACTTCCTCTTGGCCCTGGCTAAACTGGCCATTTATAAAACCAGGGAGAGGAGGTTGGCCGATGGAGGCTCCTGTGACTGTGGGGCCTGTTTCCGGTCCTCTGTCTGTTAACGTATCCAGGCAGAGTTCCTCTGGGCGGCGTTCACTGGCTCCCTTGACACCTTTGAGGAGCAGTGGGCACTGTCTGGGGTTCTCTGCTCAGTGTCCCCGTCAGGTTCCCTTCTTTTGACCCTTTGACCGCACTCCTGTCCCTGTTTTTACATTAGTTGTCCCCTGTAAAAAAAAAAAAAAAAAAACAGCCAGGAGCAACATCAGGGGAAGAAAAGGCACAGCTGGGGCCCCCTCCCATCCACAAGACTCTAACAGCCCAGTCAAGGAACATCAGGTCCCTATGGCCTAATTTCCTTACCACACTAAAGGGCTCAAAGTATAATCTGCCACGGTGTAACTAGCTACCATAAGCAGCCTGGACTTCCACAGGAATAGTGGGGAGCAGTAGCATCAAAAACAGTTCCTTTTTCTCCCAGCACCTTCACAGATCCTGGACATTAGGGATATCAGTAGACTGTCTTGGACATCCTCCTCTCTCTGATGCCAGCTTCATTCTTCTTGCCCTCCTTGTTCCCCTCCATTCTTCCCGCCCTTCTATTCCCAACTGCCCTTCTGCCCATTTTTCTTAATATCCATTGTCTTCTTTCTTACTTTTCTCACTCCCTTGCTTTTTTTACTTGCCTTCTTCCTGTATGACATTCCTCCTCACCCTGTCCCACAATAAAAATAAACATGACTAACAGGACCGGCTCTAGGCACCAGCAAACCAAGCACATGCTTGGGGCGGCACAATTCCAGGGGCGGCATTCCAGGAGAGTATTTTGTTTTTTTTTTGCTTGGGGCAGCAAAAAACCTAGAGCCAGCCCAGATGACTAAAGAAAAAAGACAAAAAGGAAGAAGAAGGCATGTTCACCATCACCCTGATCAAATGTATAAACAAAATGTATTATTGTATTACAATAGGCCTGATTCTCCTGTTAAAGAGGTATAAAATTATTGTAATTAATTGTAATAATAATAAAATTTCAACAGTTTTATCTCTCTTTAAGTAACAGGAGACACGGTCCCTTTATTCTTATATAGTATAAACTATGAACAAACTTAACTTTCACAGTCTAAAAAAATGCACATTTGAGTTCTATTTTTCAAAATATTCATTCTAACTGCCATTTATTTATTATCCTTCAGCCATTCTGACTCAGTCTTGCCTATCAGTCTCCAGATTTTTATTCACAATAGAAAAAAAAACCCTGCACGGAATCAAACCTTTTATAAAGAAGATCCACATTTTGAATTATGCCATCCATGAATGCCATATCTTACTTCTAGAAGTTGGAAGATGGAGAGTGAGTCAGATACCATGTCCCACCTCAATCTTTGCTGATCTCCACCCATGACTGAAAGAAGTCATCACTCAAAGAGTCACTTTAAGTTTCTATATAGATTTATTTTTTCCACCAACTTTTCCAACCATAACATCCCTGATGAATTCCTGATGCAGAATACCTTTTGATCTATAGCTGCCCACAGTTGGAAAGAGAGGAGCAGCTGGCCTTTGGTCTTGAACATGTCTATTTATATGTGCTTTGAAAGATGTATGGAGTTGGTCAGTTCAGTAAAGTTAGTCTCACTTTGCCGATCACCTGAATTGATTTTCTTTAAAAGAAATAAATGTTGAAAACATCCACCGCTGAAGGTCTCCTACAGCATGCGAGTTGCTCTGATGATTTCTTGCTGCTATACATCACAGAAAGCCATCTCTAATGTATTTCTAGCTACAACCTTAAATCATGATGGTTCTTGTGGTGTGTTTAGTTACATATCATTAGTGTGACTGAGGAATCATTCCACGCAACAATTTGTATTATACATTTGCTTTGATAACAGACCTTGAAGGACTGCATCAGGAGTTGAAAAGAGACAATTTGATTAGATAAGTTGGAACAGTCCATGTAAAATTATTATTATTATAAAGGGTCCAATTCTCAGTTTAAATAATGCCCAGCCACACTGCTTGAGCAGCCTGAAGGGACCTTTAAGGGTATGTCTACACTGCATGTGGGAACGAGCCTCTCAGCCTGAGTCAATAGATTCATGCTAGTTGGGCTCACACTAGTGCTCTAAAAATAGCTGTGTAGACGTTGCAAATTGGGCTGAAGCTTGGGCTCTCCAATTCTCTCCTCCCAGGCTTCAGAGCCTGAGTTCCAGCCCACGCCACAACATCTTCACAATTATTTTTAGAGTGCTAGTGTAAGCCTTGCTAGCACAAGGCTGTGGACCCAGGCTAGTAGGTTTGTTTCCCAATTCAGTGTAGAGACACACTTACGTGGGTGCAAATGACTTCCTGAAAATAATCCTCCTTCAGATGGCCTCTCCAGCCACTGTAGAAGTGATATAAATGCTGTACACCAGTCCTGCGGTCTACCTCCAGTGTGAATCAGAGGGGTGTTCTAAGGATGTGTGGCCAGAGTGCACTAAATTACAGCTACTAAACTAATGCTATTCTCTACTTCTCAGGGCCCATAAGGATGTCAAATAAAAACTTTCAATATGCTTCAAAATATTTAATTACAGAGAGTTTTTATCTACCTGTCATCTTTCACTGTGTCCATAGCCTGCTGTCTGAATGCCCTGAGTTCCTACTGCACCTCAGAGGATCAGGCCCCGACATTATCTATTTTCCAATTTAAACCATGCTACTTGAACTTTTATAAAGCTGTAAAAAATGCTTGTGTGTGCTATGTATCATATAGGCATAAGAGAGCCTGGGTGAAATATGATTATGTAGTCATGCAAATGGCCGTATAATGTTCCCTTTTTCAGCATGATGCACAATTCTCAATTTATGTTACAATATAAACAGAAATATCAGTTTTACCCGTTGCCTCATTATTAGTGTAATTTTTGCCACAATATTACACTGGTAGCTCCTTCATGCTTGAAAAAATGCAAGCATCTGCACATCTATCTATCTGTCTATCCAACTCTCTGGGTATTTATATGGTCCCCATCACCATAGTCTACCTGCACTTTGCAGCTGTATCTTACTATAAGTATAGTCTGTTCATATTTTAAACAGAACAGGGATTCATGGTGAAATTTCAATATAATTGTTTCCAGTTTTGTAACAGACTGTCTTTGTGGCATTGGGCCAGTGACTTAACCTCTCTGTGCCTCAGTTTCCCCCATAGAAAGGAGGAATAATAATACTAAAGCAAAATTATAATATCTTAACATTATACCTGTCCTGCATAGTTCTGTAAACAAATTCCCTTCTTGTGGGACAAATTGGATTTTTGATCTTCTATGAGTTTTAAACCTCACAGGTTTGCTTTGATCGATGCTTAATGCATGGAGCTTTGAGACCTTCACTTGTAAGGCATTCTGAAAGTGAAATTATTATCATTGTTGATTTTTTCCTTAAGTCTTTGCACAGGTTTGTTGGAATATTTGCTAAACCTGGAAAGATAACAAAGACACAGCCAGCCAACTTCATTTGTTCAGTGGCTACCTGTGTGATATGCTGTGAACTTTATTTAGCGGAACCATCAGATATTTAATTTTAATTCATATCCAATTTCAGCAGTCAGTGAAAATGAATATTGATTGCTGAATTTATTTATTACTATTTATGTGTCTTGTTTATATATAAATTCTAAACTTAATAAACCATATGTGAAAATCATACTCTGGGTACATTCAAAATATGACAGTGAATAATCATAGCCAAATATACTACAAGGATTTCCTTCCCTTTAAACTTGACAGAATTTCTCATCCATTAAACAATCCATTTATCTGCAGGAAAACCTTTACTTATTTTGTAAATTCATACTAACTTTTTTGAATTTCCAGCAGAAAGAATCCCACATCTGCAGTGCAAGAGAAATTAAAGATGCTATAAGATAAGGTGTTAATGATGGATACATTCATGAGGAATTTAGAGGACTCATTGATGGACAACATATAAGAACTAAGACTGCTCAATTTTCCATCAAAACTAATCTGTGACAGAAAATTGGGTGTTCAGCAAAACACATTTATTTTATTTTTTAACAGAAAGCATCTGCTTTCCACAGAGAATTTCGATTTTTCTTCAAAACCTAAAATTTTTCAAGCCAAAAAAATTTTGTTTTCAGTTTTTCTTTTATCAAATAGCAACATTTTCCCATGTGGGGAAAAACATTTCCCACCCAGCTCTAACAAGAACTTAGAGATGGAGCCAAAAATTAGATTTAATATTATCCAATATCAAGCATAAAGGCCAAGATTTTCAAAAACATGGTACCTAAAATTGGGCTCCTAAATCAAAATGTTATGTGGCTTGATTTTTGAAAATGATGAGTACCCAACTTTGGAAAACCAGGTTAACTAGTACTTAATCCTAGGCTCATTGAAATCAGTGGCAAAACTCTCGTTGTCTTTAATGGTGCGGGAAAAGGCCTTACTTAGGTGCCTAAATATTAATTTAGGAGCCTAACTTCAGGCACCCAGGTTTGAAAATCTGTCACCTCCCACCAAGAATATAACATCCTTTCACAAGTTAACTATAACATCATTATAAAATAGAATGAAAAATTTCTGTTCTGTAATTCACAAATCCAGTCGCACAATCTTATGCTCGATGACTATAACACCACAATTTGGATCTACAATACAGAACAAGCCTACATATACTTTATATTTATAGATTCTAAGGTCAGAAGGGAACATTGCAATCATCTAGTCTGACCTCCTGTATAACATAGGATATAGAACTTCCGCAAAATAATTCCTAGAGCATATATTGTAAAAAACCCATCAAATCTTGATTTTAAAATTGTCACTGATGGAGAGTCTACCACATAAGAAAATAAAAATGGCTATACTGGGTCAGTTCAGTGGTTCATCTAGCCCAGTATCCTTTCTTCTGGCAGAGGAAATTAAGAGAACAGGACAATTACTGAATTGTCATCCAGTCCCTGCTTCTGGCAGTCAGAGGTTTAGGGACACCTGGAGCATGGGGTTTCATCCATGATCATCTTGGCTAATAGCCATCGATGGACTGATCCTCCATGAATTTATCCCTTTTTTGAACCCAGTTATACTTTGGCCTTCAGAACATCCCCTTGCAACAATTTCCACAAGTTGACTGTGTGTTGTGTGAAGCACTTTTTGTTTGTTTTAAACTGCTGCTTATTAATTGCATTGGGGGACCTCTACTTCTTATGTTATGTGACGGGGTAAGTAACACTTTCTTATTCACTTTCTCCACATAATTCTTGGTAAGTTTTTCCAATGGTTAATTATGACCATTGTTAAAAATGCATGCCTTATTTCCAGTCTGAGTTTGCTTAACTCCAACTTCTATGTATTGGGTGTGTTATACATTTCTCTGGTAGATTGAAGAGTCCATAATTAAATATTTGTTCTTATAGAGTGTAATCAAGTCACCCCTTAGCCTTCTCTTTGTTAAGCTAAATAGGTTGAGCTCTTTGAGTCTATAAGGCATGTTTTCTAATTCCTTGCTCATTCTCTTAGCTCTTCTCTGAACCCTCTCCAATTTACGAACATCTGTCTTGAATTGTGTACACTAGAACTGGACACAGTATTGCATTAGTCCCAAATATAGAGGCCACATAACCTGTTTGCTTCTACTCAAGATTCCCATGTTTATGCATTCAAGAATTGCATTAGTCCTCTTGGCCATAGCATTACACCGGGAGCTTATGTTCAGCTGATTATCCAGGTGACCAGATTTAGTTTATAGCATTCATGTGTATGGATTCAATTTTGCTAGAGCTTCTATCAACATGGATGTGTTAGCCTTTTTTTCAGAAAACACATATTTTCCTCTCTGTTTTACTCTGTTCATTCCTTTCTGCATGGGGCCTGAAGCAGATTTGAGTTCCTCTCCATATTTCTATCCATCTTTCTACAAAGCTATAAGAACTGAGAAAATCTTCCTCTATAAAGGGCCTGCTTTTGAAATCTAGATTTTTAATGGTGATAATGCTCTGAGACTGGCACAGGCAATTCTTGTTAAAACTAGGATGGAAACAAACACACCCCAGAATGCAACCTTTTTAAAGTAAACAACTGAAACTCAAGAGCTTCATCACTTTTAAGTACTATTTTCTCATTAGGATTTCAAGTCCTTGCCAGCTTGTACTGATAAAGGTCTAAGAGAAGAATTTGCTCTCCGAGTACTTTAACTTTTAGATGTCAGGTTGCCAAAGCTTACTTTTTATTGCAGCCACAGACCCAAGAATGGATATGACTTGGCATTGGTTACTAGAGTAGAGTGCTTCTTGTCAAGCTTCCTTGGAAAAATGTAGTGCTGAATCAATTTTTGCCAGGGTTCAAAAAAATCTTTAAAAAATTAAGTGTAAAAATGAACCTTTTGAGTAAACTAAAAGGCAAACAAACACAGCAACCAGCATTTAGAAACCAAGAGACGTAACACACCCGTTTATTCCAATGCATTGGTTATCCACATTGCAGGTTTATGCATGAGGCAGAGAACAGCTGCTATGAGGTTGCTACTCCCTTTTCCATGTTAGTTTGGGATGGATAAGGACTGCACATCAAGCACCAAATCTGGGAGATTTGTGATGTGTTCCCTACTGATGAAATATTCTCTTTGTGTTGATTGCTTCAATACAGGGATTGGTATTCTTCACCACTAGGACCAAAATACATTATTCAGAAGTGTGACAGAAATTAAAAAACAGTACCAACAGGCGCTGTGAAATAGGAATGGGGTCTCAAACATGTCAAAATGTACATATTTAATTGCAACTCCTCTGCTATAACTGTACCTCTCAGGTGGACAGCCAAACCTACACAGCACCTTTCACAGGGCATCACAATTGATAGAGTCAACGGCTTTGGTTAGGTCGATGAATGCTGTGAACAGTTTCTGGTGTTGCTCTCTGCACTTCTCCTGAATCTGTCGTGCCACGAAGCTCATGTCATTTGTGCCTGGGATGGCCTGAACCCACACTGTGATTCGGGGAGGAGTTCCTCGGCAAGGGGGAGAAGACGGTTTAGTAGGATCCAGAAATTAAGTTCCATCATCAGATTACTCCATGATGGGATGACTGCCGCCATTCTGTGCAACGGCTCAGAGACCAAACCATTCATCATTTGCACTGATGACAATCATGGTGTGTCATTGCTCCAACACTCTTCTCCATTTACCTTGCCGTGATCCTGATTCTCATCCGTGACCGCCTTCCTGATGGAATCGGGATTGAGTATCATACGGATGGTCAACTCCTCAATCTCTGATGTCTCCAAACAAAATCTAAGATCACGAGAATTGGCATCACTGTATGCAGATGACTGTGTCATTCTCGCACACACAGAGGCCAACCTGCAAAGTACACTAACTCTTTTTGTAGATGCCTATCACATCCCGGGTCTCTCTCTCAACATGAGGAAAACCAAGGTACTCTACCAGCCCTCACCTGCACAAACTACTCTTCGTACTCCAAAAATCACCATCAGCGGAGAACCCCTGGAAAATGTGGATCATTTCCCATACCTTGGCAGCCACCTCTCCCAAACAGCCAGCATTGACACAGAAATTGAATACAGGATCCATTGTGTCAGCACATCTTTTGGAAGACATCTCAAATGAGTCTTCAATGATAGGGATCTGCAAATAGGCACCAAGATTTTGGTTTACAAGGCAGTTGTCATCCTCACCCTTCTATATGGGTGTGAGACTGGGGCAGAGCTGTCCCTTGGATAGGACGAATTGGGGTGATCGCTCAAGCCCCACGCTTTAGGGGGCCCCATGGGTCGGTGTGATTGGCCAATGTGGTGCATCCCAGAAGGCATAGGCACGGGAACCAGGGATGCGGGGGGTGCTGCAGCAACCCCAGGCTCCCGGCTGCCAGCCCTGCACCCAGGACTCTCTTGCAGGCCTGTGTGCCTGGGGTATTGGCTGCCGCCCCATGCCTGAGGTCTCAGCTGCTGCCCAAGACCGGGGTCTTGGCTGCCGCCCTGCACCTGTGGTCTCAGCTGCCACCTTGCGTGCCCAGGGCTCTGCTGCCATCCCGTGCCTGGGGTCTCGGCTGCTGCTCCGCACACCCGGGGTCTCGGCTGCCACCCTACGTGCCCAGGATCCCAGCTGCCACCCTGCACCAGGCCAGATCCGTTCTGCCGGCCCACCTGCTGATGCAGAGCCGGGACCCCAAGCTGGTGGCAGCTGATTTGTCCTGGGCCCCACACACCCCTAGGGACAGCCTTGGACTGGGGTAACCATCTCAAGCCGCTGGAGTGGTTCCAACAGCACTGCCTCAGGAGGATTCTCAGGATCAGCTGGGAAGATCGATGCACTAACATCAGCATTCTCTCTGCAGCCAACATCAGCAGTATAGAAGCGCAGGTCATGAAACACCAATTCCGCTGGGCTGGCCATTGTATGTATGCCTGACACTCGTCTCCCAAAACAAGTACTCTTCTCTCAGTTAAGTCAGGGAAGAAGGGCTTGCAGAGTCCAAGCAGGATTTGTTTCCAGACCCTTTACAGAAATATTTTCCAACTTACTCTTGAGTATTTAAACAAAAAGCATGTCCACATGTTAACATGTCCACATGTTAAATAAAGGAGTGCAAACCTGTATGACAAGCATTAATGGAAACATATTGGCAATGGCACAGAAAATTTGTGTAAGCCCTTAAGAATCACACACTTTGAATTAAATATATTTGTTCAGTCATATCATGCTCTGCAAACATGGAATTTCCTAGAATTATTTTAATTACACTGTTGGGGAGAAAATGGAGAAAACCCTTATTGGACATTGCTGCTATATGATTATTTAATAGTAGCTGGGAACCCAATAATACTCCTAGATTGTAAACTCTATAACAAACAGTGGACACACATTCAAGAAAAGATGCAGACAGAATTATCATCATACCTTCTCATCCCAGAAGCATCACCTCAATCTTATCTGGACAGAACTTCAGGCAGTTGGCTCTTGTCCATATCCCAAACTCAAACACTGAACCAAGCACTCAACAACACTGGGTGGGTCAGGTGAAATGGAGGTTTAGACAAGGGTCGCATCAATATAATGAAATCATAGCAGCCCATACCACCTTATTAATGTCCCTGTGAAAGAGGTTCAGTTCCTCTCACCTGCCCACAGGGAAATTGGCAGTATATTCTCCCTTCAAGACCTTTCTCCCTTAACTTTTCTGATCAGCTCCCACTGTCCTCAAATCCTTACATCAGCTTTCTCCCAGGCCTGATATAAGGATCCTTGGGAGTACAGTCTTCCTCTAGCTTTTGGAACACAGGGGAAGGGATACTGGTCCCCTAGCTGTCTCATCCCAGTCCTCAAGGGGTTTCTGGGCCAGCTCCTTGGGCAGATTCCTTAGTTTGCTGCTGATGCAGGATAATCCTCAGTTTATTTGGCAGCCACCCCACTCTGCCTGGCCTGCAGCTGCTTTTTAATGGGCTCTTCAGTCTTGCAGAGAAAGGTATAACACAGTCTAATGGCTGGAAATTGAAGCAAGACAAATTCAAGCCAGAAATAAGGTGTGAATTTTTAACCTGAGATTAATTAACCAGTGGAAGAATTTACCAAGGACCATGGTGGATTCTCCATCACTGGAAATTTTTAAAGTCAAGTTTGGATTTTTTTTTTTTCAAAAAGAGATGATCTAATAATTATTTTGGGGAAGTTCTATGGCCTGTGTTATACAGAAGGTCAGATTAAATTATCACAATGGTCCCTTCTGGCCTTGGAATCTATGGATCTATGAATCCCAAGTGTTACTGATTAAAAAAATGAGCCACAGCTGGGGAGGTATCTATTCTGGTCCCTTAACCCCTTAATGGCTGTGACAGAATGAGGCTTATACGTTCAGTCACAGTGTATGGGGAGATCTTGGTGGACCAACAAAAAACCTGGACTATTAATGATAATTGGAATATCAATTATCATGCATATTGCCCAAAGCAGCTAAATTAGTAGGTCTTGGGAGGCCTCTGCAATGGGCTTGGTATATCTAAGCAAGAAGCCAGGATGGAAGGGGTCAAGGGGAGAGCCTGACCCTCTGTCCTTCCTGATATGATCTCTGTTGGAATTGCTGAGGTCTGTGTTTTGGAAAAACAGGAAGTTTATCTATATCTGCCTTTTGGAATGTGTTTGTCATGGCTCTCAAGACACAAGGACTCTGCAAAAACACATTTGTCTAATTAATGGTTTGGGGAAACCTCTTGCTTATACTTTGAAGTTGTTTGCTTAACAAGTTTTTTTTTATTGAAATGCTATTTCACTAACCCAATAAATAAGGGGAGAAAGTATGGGGTAGGGAAAGAGACACTTTATGGACACAGTTTAGGGTCCCCAATGGCAGCTTAGAGATGGGCCAATCAGACGGCTGTTGTTGTACCACTCAAAGACTGCTCCAGACATCGATAATTATTGGTTTGTGAGGTGTTTTACTAACCTGTTGTGGATGTGTAAGTGCTTGAGACTAAAATGAAGTGAAGCTTTAAATGAAAGTGCTCTTGTATTGTATTGTTTGTGTTAGCCACCACACGGTCAGACGACCGTGTCTCCATTGATGTATTTCCTGCCACCGCCTTGCCAAGATTAATAGTTACCAATAGCTTTGGGTGTTAAGAACCATGGTAGCAACAGACCCCATTGCTCAAGAGGAAAGACAAGATAGGATGGAAGCCAGGGGAACTCCACATGGCAGGACCCTTAGGTGTGCAGAGCAGTTGCCCAGCACACCTCTTCATATGCTCAGAAAGGAAGGAATGGAGCCAGCCAGGAGCAGTCCCACCCATTTCCACTACAGTCCACAGGCAAATTAATAATCCCTCATGATCAATGATGTCAAAGGCAGCTGAAAAATCTAACAATATAAGCATGGAAATCCAGATTTCATTCATCAGTGCCACCAGTTTCTGTTCCATGCACAAGTCCATACCCAGACAGAGAAGAGTCAAAGAGGCTAGAAACATATAGTTTACAATTACATTTGTCTGATCATAACCTTCTCTATAATCCTAACCAAAAATGGGATGCTGGACAATAATCAACCAGAATGTCAGCATTAGATGATAGTTTCTTGAGTTCAACAGCTTTCTAAAGAGGAGCAGAACCTTGCCCTCCCTCAGAGGAGACAACAATCCCCGGCAGCAATAGACACTGCTTTATCTGTTTAAAACTGGCTCATCTATTACAGTTTTATTACTGCAAACATTGTTATGGTTTGTATTATTTTTTTTATTTACACCATACCCAAAGGAGTGCTACTGGAGGTGCCTCACAGAACATATAGCTACACAGATCCCTGCCCGATGAGGCTTGCAGTTTGGAATTTGGACATGAACTAGAAAGAGGGGAAAGGAATTGGGACTGGACATGGTTACAAAAATAAGACTGTGGAGACTAAGACCAAGTGGAGACAGCCATTTTGTGTACACATGTGAGTAAACTTTGTTTTATTTTAGCATAAAAGGAATGAGGGATAGCTCAGTGGTTTGAGCATTGGCCTGCTAAACCAAGGGTTGTGAGTTCAGTTCTTGAGGGGACCATTTAGGGATCTGGGGCAAAAATCTGTTTGGGGATTGGTCCTGCTTTGAGCAGGGGGTTGGACTAGATGACCTTCTGAGGTCCCTTCTAACCCCAATATTCTATGAATGAGTTCATGCTAGAAGTGAATCTTTAGGTGGGATTTGAATAAGGTATAGGTGTTGATTTTGCAAGAAGTTTCGGAAGAGCAGTTAGTAGTGTAATTGAGTTTAGTGCAGGTTGTTCCTTCCCGGTTCCACAATATATCTAGGCCCTTTGAGTAAGATTTTTCAAGCTCTCTTTTTTCTTAAACAGCAGGGATGATTCTTAAAAAAAATAAAAATATATGAATAAATATCTATCTATATGAAAGAGGAAAAAAAACCCAAACACCAAAAATGCTACCAAAAGAAGAATACTCACAAAGATTAAACTAAAAAAGGGAAAACTCTTATTGGTTCGAAGGGAATAGTATGAGGCTCATGCTAGAAAAAAGTAGCATTCCCAATAGATTACGCATTAAAATGTGGCAATGAGGATAACAGTGACACATATGAGCTCTGATATGTATCTCTTGAACCAAACCAAGGTAATGACGCCCACATATTAATAAACCACGTGTTACTTACTGCACATATCAAACAATGAACAAAGCAAGAGTTGTAAAACTCTGCTGAAGCCTTTTCTTGAAATTCTAAATCCAAAAAATAAGTCCTTAAATTACAGGGAAAAGGAAAAATGTCCTAATGTGGCTTTCCATTAGGATAGGAAAGATTCATGACCTATACTAAAATCTTACACTTACCAGCCTGGCTTTTTTATTATGGTGCTTTACAACTTTTCTGAGGCTGATTCCCTGCAGTCCAATTTGTTCTGCTAAGAGTTTAAAATGCAGCAAGTCCAGTTCTTCACTTCCCTTACATGGCCAAGTCAAGCAATACTGCAGTCAATACAGCACCAGAGTTTCTTTGTTAGATACAGGGAAAGAACAGATTAAAGAATATTTAAATAAAGTAGATGTATTTAAGTCAGCAGAGCCTGATGAAATTTACCCTAGAGTACTTAAGCTACTAACCAAATCAATCTCTGAAACATTAGTGATTATCTTTGAGAACTCATGGAGGACAGGTGAAGTCCCAGAGGACTGGAGAAAGACAAACATAGTACTGATCTTCAAAAAGGGGGAAAAGGAGGACCAAGAAATTAGAGACCAGTTAGCCTAACTTCGATACCTGGAAAGATACTGCAACAAATTATTAAAACACTCAATTTGTTGAAACCTAGAGGATAATAAGATGATAAGTAATAGCCAGCATGGATTTGTAAACAAAAAAATATGCCAAACCAACTTAATTTCCTTCTTTGACCTAGTGGATAGAGGAAATTGTAAGAGGTTTTGAAAACATGACCTATGAGGAAAGGTTGAAAGAATTGGGCACGTTTAGTCTAGAAAAGAGAAGCCTAATGGGGGAGATAAGAGTCTTCACATGTGTAAAATGTTATCACAAAGAGTATGGTGATCAATTGTTCTTTATGCCCACTGATGGTAGGCCAAGAAATATTCTGTTTAGTTTGCAGCAAGGGAGATTTAGGCTGGATATTAGGAAAAAAACTTTCTAACTATAAGGATAGTTAGGCACTGGAGCTTTTTACTTACACACGTTGTGGAATCTCTGTCATTGGAGAACAGATTAGACAAACTCCTGTAGTTAAATTCTAGATATACTTAATCCTGACTCAGTGCAAGGGGGTGGATTAGATGACCTCTTGTGGTCCATTTTAGCCCTACATTTCTATGATTCCATTATATACTTTGATCCCTTCCACCTAAACTGGAAGTATTCTTTATTCTCTTCACAAGAGGAAAACAAACAACACCTAGCCTACATAAACAATCTCATCCAGGCTGTCTCCACTGAATTCTAAGTGAAGTAAAAAAGCCTCCAAATTACACTGCAACGGGTAACTTCATTATAGATTTTATTTTCCAGTATGAAGCATCATAGTTGTATTGAAAGTGAGTTTCCTGATGCAAAGTGAATAATACAATACTATTTAGTAATTTTTCATCCTACTATAAGCCATTTAATAAGTCACTCCCTACTTCAGTGTGATTAAATTACTATCATAGATCTGAAGTGACTGTCACTGCTTTCCATATTCAATTTGTCTTATAAACTGTGTCTTCATAAATCTATACAGGATAATGTGCATGATTTAATAAGATTAAGACATATGCATGAAAAAGGGTTTTTTTTTTGTTTCCTTTTCAAAATCATTATCTGGCTAAAATGCATGATATGTAAATTTGATTTTATCAAGTTAGATTAAAATGGCTGATCATAAAACATGCAGATGAATTCAAACAACTTTACACTATCAACAAATGGCTTTTTATATGTAATGTAGATAATAAGTATTATGGCATATGAAATTGTGTTTTGTTCTTAAATGTACTGCAAACTTAAAAGCTTTTCTTGTTATTTTGCAAATGTAGTTTCTTTTTTTTATGACAAACCTGCAAAAAAGATGTTCAATGTCTCATTCCAAAATTGAGTCTTTTCTGTGACAAATATATACAGTAACAAATATTTGTGAATTTAAAAGTGTTAAAGTAACCATCCTTTGTTTATGACATTCCCCAGATTAGAGCTTGATCCTACAAACCAGTGCTGGCCAAAACACTAGAATTACTTTTGTGAAAATTTTCAATTTTTGTTTTTATTCTGCATCAGAACAAAAATTAGAACTTTCAATATTTTTATTTTTGCAGAGAGAGAAACCCACCCCAAACTAGCCAACTAGCCAACAGCTCACCTGTTATGACACTCACCTGGGAGATGGGAGACCTAGATTCAAGGCCCTCTGAATCAGGCAGATCAAGGACTTCAACCTAGCTCTCCCACATCATAGGTCAGTGCCCTATTCACTGGGCTTTTGGCTAGTCTGGAATAGGTCTGTGGAGGTCTCTCTCTCACCAGAAATTCCATCCTGGACCAGAGACATCTCAACAAAAGGTCTGTTGATGAAAAAAACATTTGATCAAAAAATTCCCACGCTGCTATAATACAGAGTGCTGAGCACTTTGGCTCCAATTCAGCAAGGTACTTAAATAAATGCTTAACTTTAAGCACACAAATAGACTCATTGGCTTACATAAGACTACTTGCATACTTGAAGTTAGGTATGAACTTAAGTGCTTTGCTGGATCACATCTAGAATGCTCAGCACTTAGCAGGTCTGAGCCCATAGTGAACTATTTTTACTCAATATACGGAAGCTTGAAAAGCAGCTATTGGAGTGTATCTATAATATCTACAGCTTGCTGAATAATTCATAATATTTTTTGACATTGGTTTGTTCTCAAGGTCAGTGCATGTTCACAAAATTGAAACAATAGGATTACATTTTGCAATTTCTGGAGAAAAAATTGTATGAAAAATTTTGCTTCAAAGATGGTTGCAAACATTTTTCTGGGTGAATTCTCAAGGTCCATCTCCACATTTCAAGATTAGTTTTATTTGCTCATATAAGTCTTTCCCTGATTATTTGAAACTGCCCACTGTGATCAGGAGAGTTAGTTGAAGCTATTTAGACTCATTTTCTCAGGAGTGGCTGGATTGTGTGTGCTCTTCAAACCAGTTAGTAAATAAGTAATTAAAAAAATCATCATCAGCAGCAGGTGATTCTATGGGTGCTCCTAGCTGCAGTGTCATCAGAAGGCCTGCTTAAACACCCATCAATTCTCCAAAGGCAATTCTGTATTTTAGTGTAAGAGTGGTCCTTGCAAACACCAGTGGGGAGAGCAGTCTATCCACTAGAGATACTGGAGTTGAGCATTGGATTGGAGCCATGCCAGTTTTCCCAGGAGCGTCGCCAGCTTTTCTGCCGCCCTGGGCGGCGGAGGGTCCCACCCCGAAATGCCACCCCCCACAGAGGCGGTGGAAGGTCCCACAGCCGAAATACCGCCGCGGTCGCCGCCCCCCAAATTGTAGCGCACTAGGTGACCGCGTAGGTCGCCTAATGGGTTGCGCCGGCCCTGAGTTTTCCTCATAAGAAGACACCCTTTGGTAGAGTGGGATGCTACTGACATGGTAACAGAGAGAAATTCTGAGAATTAAAAATCAAGGTAAAGTGAATTGGGACAAATTTTCAAACAAAATTTCACAAATAAAATTTCAGCAATGTTGACCCTGATGCATCTTAACACCCTTCATTCTGGTTCCCTCTAAAATGAAATTATTGTAATATGAGTAAAGATTGTTATTTATCTCATAATTGGATAACAACACATCTTCTTTCTCTCCTAGTATACATATCGATCTCTCATAAGTTCCATGCCATTTCATGTCAATTGAATTCTCATTTGAAAATATCTTTTCTCCTTTGTCTGTGTCTCTTATTTTACTACTTAGGGTATCATTTATTATTCAGCTCTTTGTATGTAGTGTTTAGCTCACTATCAAATTTTGGAATCCAGATACTGATCTTGCCCCTTTACCACCCCAATCAGACAAAAGTCTTCATTGTACTCAACATTTTCAAAAGTGACTTGCAATTTTCAGTGCCCAACTTGAGACAACCTAAAAAAGCCTGATCTTCAGAGAGTGGCTGCTCAGTGCTGTCCGAAACACAAGCCCCTTTAAGGTTGGGTAAAGTTGGGTACCTAAGAATTGAGGGATCCAATATCATTAGTCACCTTCCAATATCTTGACTCTTGATGTTTTATCTGAGTAAAGACAGTGGTATTGAGCTCACAATATGTATGAAAGATGCTAAGCAAAATAAAGTTTTCTTTTTGTTGTATTGTATTGCTATGGCGATCCCTAAGCAATCACCCCCAGGTGATATCTCCAAGGAATGCATAAACTAACTATTGAACATTTAGCTGTAAGGTACTGATATGGGTATCTGAATTAAATTTTTATGAACAAATTGCTGAACATCGGGGAATAAATTCTTATAATGGCAGTGTCTTCACTCATGAATTGCTACAACTATTTGCTGAAGAAAGGCCTAAGGGTGCTTATCTTAACTTTATTCTTTCTTTCTATCATGGGATTCAGCCTTGGCTTAGATGACAATTTAAAAAATGTATAATCTCCCAGTAATATCTGATTCTTGTAGTTTGCTGGTCACTTTGTCAGCCATACCAGCTTTTGATAGTCATTCAGGATCTTGGAGGACTTTTCAGTGAGAACTGTACTCATTCTATTGGCATAGCAATGCAGTAGGATGCTAAACAATTCTGCAAAGTATGCAGACTAACTCCTGTCAGGAACAGTTCCACTGCAATTCATTAAAATTGTCAACAAGGACATTTCAGAATGACCCCTCTTGGTAAATAATGTACATTAGTTGTATGGGGTTTTGTTAAACATGCTAAAATTTATGTGCTAGTTTATCAATAACCCAGGATTTGTACACAAATTATATTTTTATGTAAAAAATGATGATTGTGAAGTTTTTTCTAACTTAGGAGTACTTGAAATGGAGGATCATAGAAGCACAGAATTCAACATACCACAATAGACTATTAGCCTTACCTACTTTAGTATCCAGCCTCCATCATTGGCCAGTCCATGACACCATGAAGGAAGGCAATCCCAGTCATCCGGAGCAGGTAACGTATACACCCTTTCATGTGAGGGTCACAACCTAGCATGAAGGGAAATGGCAGCAGAAGGGTTTAAATATAAATAAGTTAGTACCATGCTGGAGAAGAAGGTTAAATCCTTCCAGGCCAATGGGAACTGCGGCCAGTGGGAGCTGCGAGCGGCCGAACCTGTGGATCCTGCAGGTAAACAAACCGTCCCAGCCCGCCAGCGGATTTCCCTGACGGGCCGTGTGCCAAAGGTTGCCGATCCCTGCTGTAGGGTATCAAGGACTGGCCAGTGACGGAGTGTGGCCTATAGTGGGCTTTCCTAGAGAAAATAAGCCTCCATCCTGTAGTTTGGACAGTAAGCTTACTTTTAAGGGTTGTACAATTAATAACCACCATTGTGGACTTAAAAATATGTTGCTGGACAGGACAGTAAACTTTTTTTAAAAAAGTACAGAAAGACAAAAATATTATGTGAATTAAACAAAAGCTAATATAAAAAAGGGAAAACAAAAGCAATGGAATGTAAGCCTGGATTAACAGGAGTATTGGACATGGGTAAGGCCTCATATCTTGGGAGACAGAATTAGGGAGGCAAATGGATCAGATGGCTGGAAATAGAATGTCTGTACTAGCTAAGATAAGGGGAATACCAAGGGAACCATTTACAATGGACAAGATAAGCCTGGAACCTAAGATGAGGTAGAGTAAATCATACAGGGATAGTGTGTGGACAGAATATGCTGTACAGAGACTGGTTCCTATGAAGTGACCAAGACAATCCAAAAATGTGTGATGCAATGTATAGTACATGAATATACAGGAAGAAGTTTGCAGTGTAACTTTGGATGCGTGGCATGCTCTGTACCCACCCTCTAGGCTTAAACTTGATCAATTTAAGTGTAGTTTGATTTTGTGCCAGTAAAGAAACCACAGTGATGAGTTTGGAGTCGAGCTAAATTCTTGGGGAACCAAGTGGAAAAAGTCTCAGGAGAATTCCAGCAATTCTCCCTATAAATGCATCTAAGCAATGATTCAGTGCTATGTAGAGGGGGAAAAATTACTTGCTGTCCTTTGTAACACCATGAAATATAATTATAACAATCTTACATTTATATAGGTTTCAGAGTAGCAGCGATGTTAGTCTGTATCCGCAAAAAGAACAGGAGTACTTGTGGCACCTTAGAGACTAACAAATTTATTTGAGCATAAGCTTTCATGGGCTACAGCCCACTTCTTCGGATGCAACCGAAAGTATATATACATTTATATAGTATCTTTCATCCCAAAGCTCCCAACAAGCTTAAAGTGTAAGTAAGTGAGAAGTGGGATCCACCAATGAAATGCAGCCACTTCTATAGTGAAAGTTGCAAATTGTTTAATAGATCACAGTGACACTACACAACAATTTATAGGACAAGAAGAGAGGAAAATAGATGGTTATATAAGATTTTGCCATGTGTGGAATAAGAGTCTACTACACAGCGTGTGCATGGCAGGAAAGATTTTTGGAGGTTCTGCAACACTAGAATGTGGCGCAGCACAGCTTCTTGATAGCAATCTGCACCCCAGTACACAGCAAAAGTTTTGAGGCATGGTGGGGCAGGTCTTTCAGCAACTACACCGACTACCACTATACTCCACAGGGGATGAGAATAGTGCAACATGCACAATGGCTACTGATGTCCTGAGGTTGCAGTAGCTATCACGGAGGGAGAGGATCCTAGTTGTGGGGAGAGGATCCTTCTATGATAATTGTAGAGAACCCTTGTACCAAACCTGTATAGTCAGACTTGGTGTGGGATATAAGGCATGGACCTATATGCTCTATAAAGAAGAATTTTCTTATTGCTGTTCAATTTAATTGCGTGTCCCAGGATCTTGTGGGATATGCATATTATGGGGGTGGGGAAGAAGGGGGATGGAGATTATTTCAAAGGAACAAGAGTTTGAAGAAATACAGCCTCTCGGCTCTGCAGCAAGAACAGTGCATCTTATATGTGATGTAATTGTGAAATCCGAAGAAATAGAAGAATAGAGGAGATTATAGTATTTCAAAAGATTTTCTACTGATTTGCTATTGACGGGGAATATGTAACGAGAACGAGTCATATACAGACCAGTGAGGCTTTTGTCTGGAACTTTTGGTGTTTGACTCTATTCATGAAGGTACCAGGGGAAAATAATCTATCCAGATAGAAACCTTAGACTGGATCATAGTAGCGGCAAAACTCTCACATAACTAACACTCCTGGATGACTTAAAAATGAGAAATTAAATACAAAGAATTGCTGAGCTGGTATTAGTTCAAATTCCAGTCACTGAACAGTGTGTGATGGAATTGCTAATTTAACACTTTTTTTTTAGTTCAATGTAAGAGGGAGAAGAAAAGATAATAGAAAAATACAAAAAGCCCTACAACAGTTCAGTTATCATCCCCTTGAGACAAGGCAACCAAATTATTTAGTACTGTTGGTTCTCTAATCCACAAAGAGTGCCTGTGTTAACTGATTTTTTCCCCTCAAAAATGACCTTCAGCTTTTCATAGTACATATAGTAAGTACTTGGCCTTGACATATTACTCTGACAACAAACAGTGTCTTGATTAAAAGCCTGGCTTGCCTTTTCGATTGCTTGGATAAGCTCAGATTTGAGAAAAAGAAAATTCAATTGTTTGTTTTTTACTGTTTATGTACTGAGCCTCTTTTCATTTTTAGCACCATCAAGGTGATAATTTTATTCCCTCTTGCAGAAGTTATGCATAAACTGGTGTTCACCATTCTTTGGCATAATGCTGCTGATCTCATTTACATTGCTGCAATCGGGAATAACAATAATGAAGTCAATGGAATTACAATTTCTGAATTATAGGTGGTGCATTTTTTTTTTTAGCAAAACTATATGTTTTTCCCTGATCTCATTCTTGGAAACAGATGAACCATTTTAGCTGAAACTTTCCCAGAAAAATTCACCCTGAGGCAGAAACCCAGTGTGGAAAACTTCAGCCCAAATAGTTAAAGTCTAGCATACTTATAAGCAACTACAAATGGTCTATAATATGAAGTGTTGGGCAGCCTTAACCATAGGAGATGCTACTAGCTCTGCCTATAATGAGTTTATATTCAGATGTTTTCCTCTGAAGTCTGTAAGTCCTCATTCTGAATATATAGGGCTAACTGTAATATTACACAGAAATACCTTGAGGAGATAAGTAGAGGTATTAAGGTTGTCTTGTCACTTAGTATTCAGAAGTCTGCCAATTCCAACATCATGGGCTGTCATTTGATTGTCAGAAAACATCAAGCAGTAGGTCAGTGCCTTGTTTGGTTTCTATTGTTCTATGTACTCTGAAAGATGATCGATTCTAGAGGTCATATTCCTTCACTTCAAGAGTCACTTGAATTGTAACATCCTTAATACTGCTGACCCAATTCGTAAATTATTCCCAGAACTGGAAGTTCATCAAAATATGCATCATGAGGACATGGGCTGCAAACTGTAGCACATCAGCACCTGGGAGAACATAGATGGTAAGAGGGATTCCTGCAACCAGGGGAGCTGGGGGAAATCCCCCCACAGCTTCCCCGGGGCCAGGGAAATCTATGCTACCTCAAAAAACAGGAGCAGCCCCAGGGAAATGCAACCCCCATAAACCCATGGGGAGTCAAGCAGGAGGGAACTCTCTTCTGTCTTGCTCAAGGAAGGAAACATGGAAACTCCCATCCCTCCCTCTCTGCCACACACACCATGGGAGCACCCATTGCCTCTTCCTTGCCTCTCTATGTTCAATCACTTCTGTCTTCTAGGCAAGACCTATTCTCTCCCCTCCTCTTCCTGTATTTTTTTCCTGTGTCTTTTGGTGATTGCACAATATATGGTGAGACAGGGGCTTTGTTTGGGTATTTTGTGCCTCCCGCCAAAGTTTCAAGGCCTTTGGAAGCCCCATCCCCACATTTCACAATGCAGCATTATTTACCCTATCCTAATATGTCACGATGTAATCCTATTTACCCCCATCTGTACCCCTGAGACTGTTGTGGATCCCACTTCTCCAAGCCTTGGGATCTTAGTGTGGATTCTTGCCATGTGCATTGTGATATGGCATTATTTATCCACCTCTCAACTGATATGAAGCCTTCCATAGTATAGTTCTCCCACCTTAGCCTGGGATGAAAGACTTTAGTGCTGTTTACCCCCAGACAGTACTTTTAAGATTTTTGTGTGTATTTTCCCACTCACTCAGCATGGACTGATGTGGCACTGTTTACACTGGTCCACAGGTTCCAGACCCAACCCACTCAACTATGAATGTCAAAATGAATTGTGGCCCACACAAATTTACTTAACAAAGATGGTCAGTGGAATCAACTGTTGTCATAGCCTAATGGTCATCTGTTATTATGTGAATGCCAAAGCCAAGTCCCGTTGGGGGATAAAACATAAAGGACAAACCCAGATAGTTATAGAAGTGGGAGAAACTTATCTTGTGAGGACCTTCAGTTCCAGTGGCTTTTCCCCTCCATTACACGGATGATGAGGAATTAATATAATGGCATACGCGCCACCTTTTCCCGGCGCCGGTGGAGGCTCAACCCCACCCCTGCCCGACTTCACCCCTTTCCCGTCCCCTCCTGCCCCTGCCCCGCCCCCATTCCAACCCCTTCCCCAAAGTCCCCACCCCACCTCCACCCCCTCCCTGCACCTATTGGACTCCCAGCGCTGGGAGCTAGGCGGAAAAGCGGAGCCGCGGCGCGCTCAGGGGAGGAGGCAGAGCCAGAGCAAGGCAATCTTTCCCCGTGGGTGCTCCAGCCCCGGAGCACCCACGGAGTCGGCGCCTATGTATAATGGAGTGATGAATATTCTCTCTCTGCAGTATTATTGGAAAAATAATACTGCAGAGAGAGAATCCTACTCTCATTGGTTCCATAATGACTGAACATCCTGTTGTTACGAAGCCAATGAGAGAAGGATTATCTCTCTGCAGTATTATTTTTCCAATAATACTGCAGAGAGAAAATATTCATCACACACTGAACATCCTGTTGTCTTCTCTGGCTAATCAGAATCTGTCCTCATCTTAAAAGTGTGATTTAATGTATATGTACAAGCTAGTTTCTCATTAGTTGAAATAGTTAGTCCTAAAACTGAATTGGTAAAATGTCAACTTTCTAATGGTTTGACATGAATTGCCTTTGGCAGAAAGCCAAAGAGTCACTTTGGCACACACCAGATTCTTTCAACATTTTTTCAAAGCTTATATGATCAATTGCAAACTGTGTTTTAAACCGGTTCTCACCACTGGCTGAAACTTAAAATTCTTAATAATAAAGTAATTTTACCTCAAATTAGGATTATTTCTTCTAATTAAATTACTTTCTGGAACTGTGACTGCTGTCTTTCAGACATCTTTGCTTCCACAGGAGAAAAACTGGATTGTAACAGGATCAATAGGTGGGAAAAAATGTGTAATGGTCCAGTTTAAGAAAATTGGGGGAGATGAAAGGACCACTTGTTGGCCTGTGAACGACTGATTCTTGTAACATCAGTGCTATCCAGATTAGCAGTGAACACCTTTGTGTAATGGTATGAATAATATCTAGCCATACTCATTTTCTATGTGAAAAATTGAGCAGTTAATTTAGGCATAATGAACTGGGATATGATTTGCTTTATTATTAATGCTGTGTGTAAACATTGAATGAAGTCTTTGTATTAATGCACTTTTATACATTTGTGTTTTTAATGGTGTGTGTGTGGGGGGGGGGGAATGTTCTTTGTGCCCAGGGCCCCAATAAATCTTAATCTGCCTCTGGTCACAATAGTCTTGATTGACGCATCAGCAGAAGTAATGTACAGGATAAATACAGGTAAGACAACCCCACCAAATACAGGACTCCAGTGATAGGTTGTTTGATCAAGAAAAGTGCACATGAACTTTGATATATTGTCTTCTAAGCAACCAGAAGAGCTAGTGAACAAGGAGCAGCTAACAGGAGTTTTATGAGGGAGTTTACGGGGGGAGCTTGACAGCCAGATACACCTGAGTATCTTTCTCTAAACTTAGGTCAATAAACACTCTGTCAAAAAAAACCAAAAAAACAAAAAACCAAACAAAAAAACCCCCTAACTAACCAAAAAAAAAAAAAAGCTGCAGGAGTAAAAAGAATGCAGACAGAAGTCCACCAGCAGAGTGGAGTTATCCAGTTTATTGCACTGAATGCAGCATGTGGGCAGGTATGTGTGCATTCAGTGCAAGGAGCTCATGGCCATAAGAGACCGAGTATGGCTTCTGGGGACTAGAGTGGCTGAACTGGAGGAGCTAAGGAAGTCAGAGGGACACACGGATGAGTTTTTTTTCGGGTTCCCACCCCAATCTGACAGCTTCTGTGCTGTTGAGGAGGATGAAAGTCTCAGAGAAAGAGAAGATCAAAGTGAAGCAGAGGAAAATGATCTCATAGTTGGGACCATCCTTCCAGATTATGTTGTGGTATCCTCTCACATTGAGGATACCTGTCTGAGGGAGGAAATACCAGTTATTAGGAAGACACACATAATAGGAATGGAGGATTAAATCATTAGAAATATAGATAGCTTGGTTTGTGATGGCCAGGAGGACCACATGGTGAATTGCCTGCTGGGTGTGAAGATTGCGGATCCTTCAAGACATCTAGACAGGCTTATGTGCAGTGCTGGGGAGGAACTGGTGGTCGTGGTACCTGTAGGTAACTATGACATAGGTAAAGGTTGGAGAGAGGCCTTGGAGGACAAATTTAGGCTGCGAGGCAAGAGATTGAAGTCCATGTCCTCCATAATAGCATTTTCTGAAATGCTTCCAGTTCCACATGCAGGGCCAGTTAGGTAGAGCTGCAGGGTCTCAATGTGTGGATGACACAATGGTGTAGGGAGGAGGGGCTTAGGTTTATTAGGAACTTAGGAGCCTTTTGGGAAAGGAGAACCCTCTACAGGAAGGCTGGGCTCCACCTAAACCGAAATGGAACCAGATTGCTGGCTTTTACAATTAAAAAGGGCATAAAGGAATTTTAAACTAAGGGCTATGGGAAAGCCAACAGGTGCAGAGGAGCACACTGTTTGGACAGAGACATCCCTTAGGGGAGGATCTATTAATGGGTATTCTCTACATCCTAGTAGGGAGGAGAGGATAAAAGTTGATAAAGTAGAGGTAGGAATTGAAGAGAAACAGTCAAATGAAAAAGAGTCCCATTCAATTACATCACATAATGGCAGACAGCTAAAAAGCCAAAAAGCAAATTTTGTAAGTGCTTGTATACAGTTGCTAGAAGTCCAAATACTAAGATGGGTGAACTTGAGTACCTGGTATTAAATGAGAATATTGATATAATAGGCATCACCTAAACTTGGTGGAATGAAGATTCATAGATAGATTCATAGATTCTAGGACTGGAAGGGACCTCGAGAGGTCATCG
>NW_020664409.1:87695121-87720749 GCF_002925995.2 Terrapene triunguis | reverse complement strand
GAAAAGCTTATGCTCCCAATACTTCTGTTAGTCTTAAAGGTGCCACAGGACCCTCTGTTGCTTTAAGCAAACTAAGCAGTCATGGGATAAGAAGGAAGATCCTATCATGGATCAATAACTTGTTAAAAGACAGAAAACACAGGGTAGGCATAAATGGTCAGTTTTCAGAACAGAGACAGGTAAACAGTAGTATCGCCAGGGATCTGTACTGATCTTGAAAAAGGGGTAAACAGTAAGTTTGCAAAATTTGCATGATACAAAATTACTTAAGATAGTTAAGTCTAAAGCAGACTGCAAAGAATTACAGAGGGAGCTTATAAAATGGGGTGACTGTGCAACAAAATGGCAGATGAATTTCAATGTTGGTAAATACAAAGTAATGCAAATTGGAAAGCATAATCCCAACTATACATACAAAATGATTTGATCTCAATTAGCTGTTACTACTCAAGAAAGAGATCTTGGAGCCATTGTGGATAGTTCTCTGAAAACATCCATTCAGTGTGCAGCGGCAGTCAAAAAAGCTAACAGAATATTAGGAACCATTAGGAAAGGGATAGATAATAAGACACGAAATATCATAATACCACTATATAAATCCATGGTATCCCCACACCTTGAACACTGCATACAGTTCTGGTTACCCCATCTCAAAAAAGATATATTAGAATTGTAAAAGGTCCAGAGAGAGGCAGCAAAAATGATTAAGGCTATGGAACAGCTTCAATATAAGGAGAGATTAAAAGGACTTGGATTTTTTACTTTGGAAAAGAGATGACTAAAGAGGTTGGGAATAGATGACAGGGGATGCCAGAAGTTGGAAGTGGATGACAGGGGATGGATCACTCAATAATTGCCATTTTCTGTTCATTGCCTCTGAAGCTCTTGGCATTGGTCACTGTTGGAAGATAGGATACTGGGCTAGATGGACCATTGGTCTGACCCAGTATGGCTATTGTTATGTTCTTATGTCTGGATGTGTGTAAGCAGGGTCTGAATTGATGCTTCCCTGACAGCTAGGTGGGAGGGGGAGAGACTTTGGTTGTGTTTATGTAAATACAGTTTGCTCCTGCTCTGCTTAGATATTCAGCAGGTAGAGCGGTGTCAAAGTAATCAACTTTGGCTGATGTTGGGTTACAAATCACTTTAGTACTGAATGCAGGGGTAGTGAAATACGGTTATCAATGTTGTAATTATTGTAGGAATACAGGGAAGCAGGACTGTGCTTAACCTGTCCCAAATGAGGGGGTCACCCTCAGTTGAAAGAACCTTGTTAAACCAGGGGCTCGAATACCAGAGACATGTATCTCAGACAGGAGGCTGCAAAACCTTCCCCAAGGGTCCTCCCTGGACTGGTTTAACCTGTTTCCCTTCCTCCCCCACCCCCAATGTTTAAAGAAAGAGCTGAAACCAGTTGTGATAGGACTGTGTTTATGCCCTGTCTGCTAAGAGCTAAAAATCACTGAGAGCTGAAATCACTTGAGATGGGGCAGTGCTTCTGCCCAGCTTGCAAGGAGCTGAAAATTACTAAGAGACTGATGTGCAGAGGTCACCTGAGAGAGGTAGGTGGCAGTAGAAGGTGATTGACACTTGGCTGGTGAACGAGTGGCTGGTGAAGAGCAGAGCCCTTCAGAGAGGGGCGGCAAGTGAGTGCTCAAGCAGCAGAGTGAGTAAGGAGCCTCTTTACCCCTCCTCCACCTGGGGAGGGTGGTGAACTCTGCAGATGCAACTCTGAATTCTGCATCTGCACTGACCAAAGAGTGCAGAGTGGGGTGCAGAAAAGGGTTGGGCACATGAAAGAAACTTTTGGGTTGCTGGACATAAGAACCTGAGGGGAAAAGGACACTGCCCAACTTATGTGGGGGTGGGTCTTTTGCTCATGGCTTATGTTTATGAACCTGTTTGTGGTATTTTCTCAAATTAATGCCGAGTTACTTCCCTCCTTTTATTAAAATGTTTCTTTTCTATACTCAGACTCTGTGCTTGCGAGTGAGAAAGTATTGCCTCTCAGAGGCACACAGGGGTGGTGTATAATTTTCCCAGGTTACTGGGTAGGGGCTCAAGCCAGTTCTGTGCCAAACGAAAGAGAGAGAGAGAGAGAGGCATATTTACATCTTGGAGCACAAACCCATGGATTTTCAGGTATGGCAGATCATGCTTTTAGCTCTGAAGGTCCTTGATTTAGTTCCTGATGTGTTGACCAAGATGGTGGCCATCATGCATGCATGTAAGCACACATCACAGATTTCTCACCAGTTTAGTGTTGTGTATGAATTATTTGGTGTGTGTAAAACAATTAAAATGTGACACAGTTTTTAGTTTATACTATAAGACTGCAAATACAAGGTACTCTTACAAACAAGGCAAAAACAAAAAAAAATCTTTGTGTAATTCTTTCAAAGCAGATAATAGTTATCACTGTGTTTAACTCCACTTCTTACTGGAACAAAAGGTAATTATCTGGAACCAAATATCTGGTCCACACCCTGCTCTTCTAATGGTTGAAAAGTGGATTAAACAGCATTATTACAACACCATGAACTTTGCACAAAGTCACAAGGAGACCTGTTTATTATGGTATCTGTTCCCAGAATCTCTGCTACTGAGCGTAGCTGCAAATTATCTATCCTGCAATATGGTCTTTCTTTCCTTTCTTTCCTTTCCTTCTGTTGACTGGTGGTCTGCCAAGGTCCCTTATTATGCTTTTGCATTATTACAATTATAGGAAATCATTTGCAAAGGACAGTGGGCCAACGAGGATGGAGACAAATATTAGGATTTTGTAGCTAAGTGGCTACAACTTTATTAAACCTTTATTTTTTAAAGAGGATAACTGCTAAAGGCTGCACTGAAAGGAGGAAAAGTAACATTCGCCTTAAACTGTCCCCCACCCTTCCTCCTTTTGAGGCTCAAGTACAAAACATACTTTGCTCAGGTTTAACCAGTCCACATAAATTCAAAGTCCCACTAGGCCCACATCATTCTAATGTGTAACCAAGGCCTTCAGTCATTCTATGGCCTGGGGGAGCAAGAAGAAGCCTGTTCCCACTTGGTTCTAACTTTTATGATCAGTGCAGCAACACTTGCCCTCCAATCCCAGTGCTTGTTAGAAGCACTGGAGTTGACCAATACCATCTATCCTAACAAGGGAAGTGTGCCTTTGACAAGCAAGCACAGCAAATTAGATGACAGCAAACTCATCTGACAGCAAATTAGTTAGATAAGGCTGCTTAATTTCTCAAGTCTGTTTCTCATTTCTCAAGCCTGCTAACACAAGTCACACCTAGCTTATTAAAAGTGAAGAAAATCAAAACAATTAATCTAAATCATGAAGTTTCAATATGTGCTGGATGCTGCAAAGTGCTGAGTGCCTTGTGTGAGGTCTGAATGCCCTCAATTCACATTGAAGTCAATGGTATTTCAGAGTGCTTAGCATTTTGAACAGTTCTGACATTCACAGAATCATAGAAATGTATGGTTAGAAGGGACTTCAAGAATTCATCAAGTCCAGACCCCTGTGTTGAAGCAGGACTAAGTAAACCTAGACCATGCCTGAGAGTTGTTTGTCCAACCTGTTGTTAAAAACCTCCAATGATCAGAATTCCACAACTTCCTTAGAACCCTATTCCAGTGTTTAACTGCCTGTATAGTTATAATGTTTTTTAAATGTAAACAGACCTCTCAGAGTAGGCTTATTGTGTTATAATTTGAAATACATCTGAGGGTCACCCCATCCCAAAACATTGACCAAGATTTAGTACTGTTTCATCACCTGGATGATATACTTCATTAGGAACCTGGCCTTGGGGGTGGGGGGAGAGGGGGATATATGTGATAAAATATTATTTCATGGTAGATGAGATGATACAACTGGTTGTCAAAAAATAACATAACAGGGATTTTATTTCAACTGGAACAAATGGAACTTGATTCCACCTACCTACAATAACAGTAGATGAAGAAGATATATAAAAAATTATAACAATTCAAATATATATAGATATATACTATAATTTACTACTCAGTACACTTAACTAAATATAACCATCTAAATAAAGAAATATATCTATATGTATCTCTGTATGCACAGACTTTTATCTTATAGGTTATTCATTATTATATATTTATTATTTTGATTCAAGGTTCCCCTTTCCCCAAATGTCTCACTGGGTACTAACACTGAAGTCAGTCATTAAGCCTCAAGCGCCTCTCATGACTTCCTGAAGCAGTGGACTCAACTTCAGTGGTGCTTGCTTGCAGGGGTACACAGTAGACCAGACCCATGGGATCTGAAGGACTTTGGGTTCTCCTGTTCCAGATCTCCAGAGCGGCATGAATCAATGATAGGGAATGACTGGAACCAATGGTCCGGAACAAACAAGAACAGATGCTCAGGAATACGCCATCAAACATGGACTGTCTTGAACAGCCAATTTTAAACTGAAGGGACCCTCTTCTGTATATCTGTCTGTCCTGCTCAATCTCAACCCCTCCACTTTAGGTTTCTCTCAGTCCTGGTTTCCCTCTGGCTGTCCTCTCCCTTCACCCTGTTCTCTCCATTTACTCATAGCCTCTTTGTTTCTCTCTGTCGCTCTTTCTTAGGGTATGTCTACACCCAGCCGCTAGTTCGGCGGCTGGCAATCAAAGTTCTGGGTTCGACTTATCGCGTCATGTCTGGACGCGATAAGTCGAACCAGGAAGTGCTCGCCGTCGACTGCGGTACTCCAGCTAGACGAGAGGAGTACCGCGGAGTCGACGGGAGAGCCTGCCTGCCGCGTGTGGACCGAGGTAAGTTCGAACTAAGGTACTTCGAACTTCAGCTACGTTATTCATGTAGCTGAAGTTGCGTACCTTAGTTCGATTTGGGGGTTTAGTGTAGACCAAGCCTTAGGCTTGCCCCACCTGTCTCTGACACTCAACTGCTCCCTCTTTTCCAACTGTCACTTCTTCTCCCTCTGAGGGGAGCAGCCTCAACCTCCTCTCACTTTCTCTGAGGGAGTGGCTACCTCATCTGCATAGAAAATTTGAAATTTATTCATCCTGAACACACCATAAATCATATATCCCCATCCAGGTCAAGTCCCTTTTGCATATTTACACTAATATCTCCTTGCTGCAGAATAAAACCATTACTTCTGTCCTACCTTCAGTGGACATGGAGAACAATTGATCAAAGTCCTCTTTGTAATAACCTTTAACATAGTTGAAGACTGTTATCAGCTCCCCTTCTCTCTTCTTTTCTCAAAAATAAACATGTTGCTCACTTCTGATTTATCTCCAATTTTTCCACATTTTTCCTAAAGTGTGGTATAGAACAGGAAAATAACCTCCTGTGTCTTACATACAACACACCTGTTAACATGCCCCAGAAAGATATTAGCCTTTTTTTGCAACTGCATCTCACTGACTCACATTCAATTTGTGATTCACTATAACCCCCAGATCATTTTCAGAAGTACTGCCACCTAGCCAGTTATTCCCTAATTTGTATTTGCACATTTGATTTTTCCTTCCTAAGTCTTTTTGTACTTGTCTTTATTGAATTTCATGTTGTTGAATTCAGACCAATTCTCCAATTTGTCAAGGTCATTTGAATTCAAATTCTGTCCTCCAAAGTTCTTGCAACCCCTCAAAGTTTGGTGTCATCTGTAAATTTTATAAACATACTCTTCACTCTCTTATGCAAATCATTAGTGAAAATATTGAATAGTACTGGACCCAGGACTGACATCTGCGGGACCCCACTAAACACGTCCTTTCAGTTTGACAGCAAACTATTGATAACTATTCTTTGAGTACAGTTTTTCAACCCCTTTTGCACCCATCTTATAGTAATTTCATCTAGACCTCATTTCCCTAGTTTGCTTATGAGACTGTCATGTCAAAAGCCTTATTAAAATCAAGATGTATCATGTCTACTGCTTCCTCTCTATCCATTAGGCCAATAACCAGGTCAAGAAGGAAAGTAGGGTGGTTCGTTAGGATTTATTCTTATTCCTAATTATATATTCCTATTTCTTATAACCATATAGTCCCTATAGGTGCTTACAAATCAATTGTTTATTATTTGTTCCAGTACATTTCCAGGTATTGAAGTTAAGAAGACTGGTCTCAAATACCTCACGTCCTCTTTGTTCCCTTTTTAAAAATAGGAACTATGTTTATCCTTCTTCAGTCCTCTGGGATCTCATCCACCCTCCAAGTTCTCAAAGGTAATTTTGAATAATTCTGAGATTGCTTCAGCTAGTTCCTGAAGTACCATAGGATGAATTTCATAAGGCCCTGACTACTTGAATACATCTAACTTATCTAAATATTCTTTAACCTGTTCTTTCCCTATTTTGTTTACATTCCTTCCACCTTTTAGTAAAATGATACTGTAAATTAGTAATGATGAAATGCAAACAGGGCCCAAATCCACAACCCCTCTATATGCAGATCTCCCTCTGACTGTTGGAGTCAATGGAAGTTCTTTAGACAGAGCTGTTTTGGAAGTGGGCCCAATAAATTAAGATTGGGGATACATGTCATGTGATCATCATATTCATAGTGTCACAGTTTTTAAGGCCAGAAGAGACCACTATTACCATCTAGTCTAACCTACTGCATAACACAGCCCACATAATTTCATCCAACAATTCCTGCATCAAGCCCATAACTTCTGGTTGAGATAAAGCATCTCTTTTAGAAACACAGCCAATCTTGATTTACTGAGTTCAAGTAATGGAGAACTTCCCACATCCACAGCCATAGGCGCAGACTTTCTAATGTGCCGGGGGGCTCCCCCAGGCCCAGCCCACACTCCATCCCTTCCCCCAAGGCCCTTCCCCTGCTCCGCCTCTCCCCCACTCCATGCCTACCCCACCTCTTCCCATCTGGTTCCACCCCCTCCCCTGAACGCACCCCACCCTTTCTCTTCCCTTCTCCCCCCAAGAGCCTCCTACACTGGGGTGGGCAGAAGGTGATGGGGGGGAGGAGGAGGTGCTGATAGGGGGGCTGCCGGTGGGAGCTAAGTACCCACCATAGGCTGGAGCACCCATGGAGTTGGCACCTATGTCTACAGGTAAATTGTTCCAATGGTTAATTATCCTCATTGTTCATATATATATATATATATACATAATTTCCTGTCTAAATAGGTCTATTTTCAGCTTACAGCCACAGGATCCTATTATGGCCTATGGTATATTTGGAAAACAAATAGAAATGTCCTTAGTTTCCTACATCCGTTTTGTGTTTTGTTTTGTTAACATCTGCTTATTTATTTCATTTCAAATGGCTTCAACACAAGCACCATAGAGATTAAGACTGGATGCACATAGCTGTATAGAAAATTACATTTTTATTGGAGAACTGGTGAACCAATTTTTGTGGGATACAAAGAACAAAGGTTTCATTATTTTACGATGCAGAGAGTTAGAATAAAAGAGGATAAAATTAGTTTCTCTCTCATCTTTTTATATATCTGCTCCAGTATTATGTTCTTATGATGCAGAGCTGCACATTCTTTTCCCTTGATTCTCCAGTAGCTGTTATGCACTAAATCAATAATTGTGGATTCACCTAGAGTTACAGAAAGCCAAAATTGTGAATCTGGATACTGATCTCTGTACTTGAAGAGTGCAATGTTTTTGTTGTTTTTATACCAAGATTTTGCTGGGGTTCAATGAGGGTAATTTGCTTTCTCTTTAAACTAATTCAAATCCAAGGTTTAAACCTTACTCCCTACGTGGAAAAATATTCAATGCTTAGCAGTGAGCCTATTGGAGGTAAAACAGGAAGAAGAATGGGGCTTATAAAATGAAAACAAGGGAATCCTGCTGTACAGAACATTTGTGTTTAGAGAACATTACCTCAAAAAGCTATAAGAAGCTCATGAAGCTAGGAAAATGCCCCATAGGACCAGAAAAGAGCTAAGAAAAGGAGTAGGCAAATAAGTAATAGACATTTGGAAGGAACCATTCTGACTTTGGGTCTAGGGCAGCCTCTTTGCTCTTTTATATTTTCTTTTTCAGGTGAGTTGAATAGCCCTGTAGTGGGGCGGCTGCCCCACTCCAATAGAACAGGGGTTAAAAACAGCCCTGGAGAGGGCTGTGGCTGGGATAAAAGGAGTGAGAACAGCTGAGGCAGTAGCTGACCACAGGAGTGGCCAGCTCAATCAGAGCCCAGCTGGCCCTGATAAGAGGGCTGGGGGAGTTTCACTCTAGCCCTGGAGTGGGCAGGGCTAGTTGCCTGTGATCAAGGTATCTGAAATGGAGCAATGCTGGGGAAGGGCAAAGGGAGCTGGGGAGCTCCAGCCTGGTAAACCCCTAGGCTGCAGGCCTTGTTGAAAGCCTACGAAGGTACGGGGGCTGCATATGGGCAGCCCGGGGATAGGCAAAGGCAGCAGGCACTACCCCTTTGCCAATGATGAGTGGCCATTACAGACTGCAGTCTGCCCCAGAGAATGGGGGCTAGATGATGACTGGCAGTAACCACTGAGGCAAGGTGGGCTTAGAGGGTTGGGGGTTCCCTGGGGAGGGGAGACCCAGAGTAGGGTCCTGCTGGGGGCAGAACCCCAAGGGAAAGGGGCACCGGGGTTGGGGAGGGACATGGAGACTGAGGCTGGTGAGACACCGGCCAGCAGAGGGCGCTTTGGAGCTGGAGTTGAGCTAATTCCCAGGCTGACCAGCAGGAGGCACCACGTCGGTGAGTCTCAACCATGCTACAAGCCCTAATTTACTATTTTTCACATTAGAAGGTTTCCAGACTGTTGAAAGCACAGGCAGTCAGAGAGCATGCCTTGTAGAATTTTACTGTATCTTTTGATTTGAACTGAGACCAAAAACTCTTCCAATCACAAATATCCTCATACTCCCCCTGTCACTGGTAAATAGAATAATGAAGCTGCTGGCTCATCACTGGGAACTGTGTTAATCCCTAGTGCAATATGCAGCCAATAGAAAGCTCCATAATCGCTCCAGCACAGACAAGGGAAGTATTGCCAGAGGTCAGAAGAAGTCAGGTGCAGGCAGGTGCTGGAGGCTACCTGAGTAGGTAGGGTAGGTCAGAAACAGCAGCCAGGGAGTTGGCTGTTGAGAGAGAGTGCCAGTTTAGGAGATAGCACTGAAAGGATGAAAGCTAGTCTGGGAAACACCCTGTTCCTGGCAAGGGGGAAAATGAAAGCAGCAACAGGCAGATACGCAGGAGTGACTTGCAAACAAGGGGGACATGTGGATGGCTCTGAACAAGACAGTGTGGATAAAAATCAAGGACTTTTCTTTGGATTTCTTTAATTTTTTTAAATACATCTTTTTAAAAAATTTATATTGTAAGTTTTTCTTTTTAAAAATGAACCTTTTGAAAAATTAAATTTGGATTCATGACAATCTGTGTTAAGGGCAAAACTTGCTATAATCTATTCAAATCATTTAATTAAATAAAATATGCAGAACCAATGAAGCCACCTCATAAAATTGTAGTGAGTTAAAAGATGCTTTTTTTTAATATACAGAATCAGGAGAAAAACATCTTTAACTAATTTTTCAGGTCACACTTTATAAACATTCCTTAAATGGAAAAAAATTATTCTTGGTTTGTTGATCTGACCCAAAAAGTTTTGTTTTGAGTCAGTTCAACATTAAATTGCATTTTTTCATGATGGCACATTGCCTCATGGGAATTGTCATTTGGAAGCTTGTTGCCCCCATTCTCTCCAATGTGCCAGGCTCCCTGGCCAGACTAAACCTCCCCCTTATGGAAATGCAGTTGAATATTTTATTAAATTGATTTGAAACAAAATACTTTGCATCAGTTCAACACAAACAAGACATTCCAGTTTGAATCAAACAAACCTGAAATGAAGTTTTTCAATAAGCGCTTGTCTACATTATTCAATGATGTGCACTAGTGGGGTGTGAATTCTAACATGCACCAGCGTGTTGCACAGTAACTGGACATGCGGACTGTGCTGGCGTTCACTAAAATTTCACTAGTTCACATTAACAATACTAGAGCAGTCCAAACAGCTTTAATGCTGATATTTACTTTTTTTCAAATATCAATACTTTCCATTTCTGTTCTACAGAAAAGCTAAAAATGTGTGTTAGTTTAACCAAAATACTTTTGAAGTCTATTCATCAGTCGTCTAGCATTCTTGAGAGAAGAGCTTCTACTGTAGATTTCAACAATTGGGAAGTAGGATAAAAGACAGGGTAGTTTCATTCAACTAACAAAAACAATTTTTAAATGGTGCTTTAATGTATTTTTAGCCAAATTTCAATTTCCATGCACATGCAGCTTAAGGCAAATCATGAGTAAAAATTAAATTATCTAATAAATAACAAATACATCATTCACCATATTCTAACATCATAAAAATGTAAGAATTAAGAATCTGAACATAGGTAGGTTAAGCTATACAGTTGCTTAAATAAATATCAGAGGGGTAGCCGTGTTAGTCTGAATCTGTAAAAAGCAACAGAGGGTCCTGTGGCACCTTTGAGACTAACAGAAGTAGTGTATGGATCCAGAGTATCCATACACTCTGCTCCAACCCCTCAGACAGAGACCAACACCTACAAGATCTTCACCAAGCATTCGCAAAACTACGATACCCACACAAGGAAATAAAGAAACAAATCAACAGAGCCAGACGTGTACCCAGAAGCCTCCTGCTACAAGACAGGCCCAGAAGAGAAACCAACAGAACTCCACTGGCCATCACCTACAGTCCTCAGCTTAAACCTCTCCAACGCATCATCAGTGATCTACAACCCATCCTGGACAATGATCCCTCACTTTCACAGACCTTGGGAGGCAGGCCAGTCCTCGCCCACAGACAACCTGCCAACCTTAAGCATATTCTCACCAGCAACTACGCACCGCACCATAACAACTCTAACTCAGGAACCAACCCATGCAACAAACCTCGATGCCAACTCTGCCCACATATCTACACCAGCAACACCATCACAGGACCTAACCAGATCAGCTACAACATCACCGGCTCATTCACCTGCACGTCCACCAATGTTATATATGCCATCATATGCCAGCAATGCCCCTCTGCTATGTACATTGGCCAAACTGGACAGTCACTACGCAAGAGGATAAATGGACACAAGTCAGATATCAGGAATGGCAATATACAAAAACCTGTAGGAGAACACTTCAACCTCCCTGGCCACACAATAGCAGATGTAAAGGTAGCCATCTTACAGCAAAAAAACTTCAGGACCAGACTCCAAAGAGAAACTGCTGAGCTCCAGTTCATTTGCAAATTTGACACCATCAGATCAGGATTAAACAAAGACTGTGAATGGCTATCCAACTACAGAAGCAGTTTCTCCTCCCTTGGTGTTCACACCTCAACTGCTAGCAGAGCACCTCACCCTCCCTGATTGAACTAACCTCGTTATCTCCACACTGATTTATACCTGCCTCTAGAGATTTCCATTACTTGCATCTGAAGAAGTGAGGTTCTTACCCACGAAAGCTTATGCTCCCAATACTTCTGTTAGTCTCAAAGGTGCCACAGGACCCTCTGTTGCTTTAAATAAATATGTATGGTTTATAGTGTGTCCTGTTTAGTAAAAAGTACCAAATCTAGTGTAGATGGTATTTAATTATCAATAATAAAATCAGCACGTTTTAATGTCTGTAGCCCCTTTCCTGAGATGTGGCTCAAGCCTCCTTGTGGTTTGCTACTTGGAATTGCTTCTTTCCTCTCCATGCATGGGTTGAGTCCTCGGTTCTTTTTTTGTGATGTCTGGTGCCTCCACCCAAGATGATGCCTCACTGTACCCGGGCCACAAGTGGTGCTGTCACTTTTGAAAATGAATAATACTACCACTACTTGCAAGGAGTATTAAAAACCCAGCGTACATGTAACAATAAAATACATCAGCATGAATCCCAGCGAAAAAATGACGCACCTATAAAGAGTTAGCAAAGGGGAACTTTATTGGGAGAAGGAAAACAGGATCTAGGGAAGAAAAGTTTAAGGTTAATTAATAAGTACTAAAATATCATCATATTCCCCACCTCCTAACACTCAACTGTTCCCAACACCAAGTCTTTTCCCAGGCAGATAGCATGCTGCGCATGAGTCAGTAGATGAGTGCTGCAACACTGTGGATGTTGGCTGGCTTAAACAACATGAAGGGGTCCCCTTGCTGAGGCTTTGCCACTGGTGAGGCAGGGCACTCTCCTGGCTCCCTGGTCTGACATCCTGTGGAGGTCTCAGCTCGATTGGAGATGCCATCAGATCAGATCTCTGCTACTCTGGATCCATACACTAGATCCCACAGCAGTTGAAAGAGCTCTATGGGGAAAGGGAGGGGGATGTGTTAATCAGAGACTCCTTGAGCTATCCTGGGGCCGGTTTTGTTCAATATCTACATTAATGATCTGGAGGATGGTGTGGACTGCTCTCTCAGCAAGTTTGCAGATGACACTAAACTGGGAGGAGTGGTAGATATGCTGGAGGGTAGGGATAGGATACAGAGGGACCTAGACAAATTAGAGGATTGGGCCAAAAGAAACCTGATGAGGTTCAACAAGGACAAGTGCAGAGTCCTGCACTTAGGACGGAAGAATCCCATTCACTGTTACAGACTAGGGACCGAATGGCTAGGCAGCAGTTCTGCAGAAAAGGACCTAGCGGTTACAGTGGACGAGAAGCTGGATATGAGTCAACAGTGTGCCCTTGTTGCCAAGAAGGCTAATGGCATTTTGGGCTGTATAAGTAGGGGCATTGCCAGCAGATCGAGGGACGTGGTCGTTCTGCTCTATTCGACATTGGTGAGGCCTCATCTGGAGTACTGTGTCCAGTTTTGGACCCCACACTACAAGAAGGATGTGGAAAAATTGGAAAGAGTCCAACGGAGGGCAACAAAAATGATTAGGGGGCTGGAGCACATGACTTATGAGGAGAGGCTGAGGGAACTGGGATTGTTTAGTCTGCAGAAGAGAAGAATGAGGGGGGATTTGATAGCTGCTTTCAACTACCTGAAAGGAGGTTCCAAAGAGGATGGATCTAGACTGTTCTCAGTGGTATCTGATGACAGAACAAGGAGTAATGGTCTCAAGTTGCAGTGGGGGAGGTTGAGGTTGGATATTAGGAAAAACTTTTTCACTAGGAGGGTGGTGAAGCACTGGAATGGGTTACCTAGGGAGGTGGTGGAATCTCCTTCCTTAGAGGTTTTTAAGGTCAGGCTTGACAAAGCCCTGGCTGGGATGATTTAGTTGGGAATTGGTCCTGCTTTGAGCAGGGGGTTGGACTAGATGACCTCCTGAGGTCCCTTCCAACCCTGATATTCTATGATTCTATGATTCTATGATTCTGCTTCTCTCATCTCCCAAACTCAATGCTCAAAACTGAAATTAAAACTAGTTTCTGTCTCTGAATCAGGCTGTGTTCTCCCACTGAGGAGTTGAGCAGCCTTGGCTCAGCATTCGCCCAGCAAACTGCTTGTCCAGATCACCCCATGTAGAAGCCTCCCTGTTGGCCCTAGTAGTAGTCTCCCTAGTCTTTAGTGTCCCCACCTCTGACACCATTCATGCTGGGAAATGGTGTCAAAGGGCTCTGGTACCCATTATTATTGTAATCCACAGGGTAAGACCCTGTAAAGACTCAGTCCAGAGATCCAGGACCTGGCAATCTGCACATGGAGGCTGCATGTCTATATGAACGAGTGAGAATGAATCTCTCTTTAGAAAATAACTAAAACGTACAAACGGAAAACATATTTAAAACTGTGATTTAAATTAATCTACTATGTAAAAAGATGGACAAAAATGACTGAACTCTGTTTGGGGGATCTATAGGCTAATGCATGATTGTTTCCTAACAGAATTCCTAACCCCATTTCAGCAAAGCCTAATGTTAAAAATGGATATAGCTCAAAAGCTCATCCTCAAGCACTGATGAGTCTCAAAAGAAAGCACAGAACGAGATTTACTGGAGCAGAGGGAAGAGGGGGAAAATGTAATTAGGTAAAGAGAAAAAAAAGACTAGCATTTTCAGATGTTTTCACTGACTTTGACTTCATTTTGACAATAGAAGCTGTAGACCTTTGGCTCCTTTAAAAATCGGGGTGAAATCCTAATTCCATTAAATTCAGTGGCCAAACTCCCTTGTGGCCAAACTGACTTAATAAGGCAGGGTTTTCACCCCAGGTCTCTCAAATACAGCACAAAAATTTTGGTACACAAATTAAGATTTTGCTGCATGTAAACAGATAATTAAATACATTAAGTGATAACATTTAAAAAATAAGAGGAGGAAGACACTAGAGCAAAAGAGAAAAACTCCAGAGGAAACAACCTCAGGAGAAGAAAAATCTATAATAGCAAAGAGATCAAAAGGATGAAGGAACAGGAATTTAAGTGAAGTATAACTTTAGAAAAAAAATGAAGGACAATATAGAAGGACAGGGATAGGAGAGAACAAATAAAAGAGACAAGGTAAATTATTTTATAAATTAGAGTTAATTCAGTTGCTTATTCACTTTAAATCAAGTCTGTGAAATTTGTCTTCAGTTTACATGTAGTGGAAAAGGGCATTACAATCTATTGTTTCCACACTGTGTCCTGTGTTGGCCATTTAGGGTGTTTAGAGATACGTTCAGGCCTATAAACTGTAAACACTGAAGGAGTGCAGTAGCGGGTGGCTTCCTTTTCATGCTGGAAAGCACTGTGTGGTATTTTGAACTAGATAAATTCATGGAGGTTAAGTTCATTAATGGCTATTAGCCAGGATGGGTAAGGAATGGTGTCCCTAGCCTCTGTTTGTCAGAGGGTGGAGATGGATGGCAGGAGAGAGATCACTTGATCATTACCTGTTAGGTTCACTCCCTCTGGGGCACCTGGCATTGGCCACTGTCAGCAGACAGGATACTGGGCTGGATGGACCTTTAGTCTGACCCAGTATGGCCATTCTTATGTTCTTATTTTGAGGCAGAGCACCTTCTCATTACATCCTCCTAGAACAGTCCACCTTTGCACTGCTCCCAGTCAAGGTCAGTGCACATAAAGGATTCTTCTAGCCTGCAATTTTTGCTCAGTCACATCTTGCAGACAGTTATTACTTTCAAGCACAAAATGGCGTTGGTTTACTTGCATTATAAAGTGAACATATTATAGCAGAGTAATTGAGAAGGCTCAAGAAGCCTAGTTCTAAGATCACACCTCTTAGGGCTTGTCCACATGGTTTCTAGTCTACACTACTTGGGATGTAAACTCTAATACATGCCAGTATGGTGTGCACTAACTGGCCCACGTTGATGTAGATGGTGTGCACTAAAAGTTCACTAGTGTGTGTTAATGTGGTTCCTTTCAAACAAACAGTACTATATTCATAAGTGGCATTGCATGCTCTTCACCGATGACACCAGAATAGACAAAAACACCCCAGCACACCATACTCTCAAACTCCCCATCAAAGCATGAAGGGACCCTGACCCTACCTGTGGCTGCCCATAGGGCCACTCCAGAGAATAGTAGATTCAAGGATTGAGCCAGATCTTGGAACCTCACTAAACAAGGTCTGGTGTGACACCATCAACCATGGTCACTCTGGCTAGCGCAATGGTCCTTAGTAGACTATGCATGTTTGATCATGATACGTTAACCTTCATTAGGGAACTTTTAGTGCATGCCAGCAAGGTCTATGTGGGCCAGTATTTGGCAAAACAGAGCAGTGCATTAGACTTTACGCCCCAGCTAATTAGGACTAAGACTCAGTGTAGACAGGCCCTCGCTATCACTAGGTGGCACAACAAAGTAGGTTATATTTTGCTTTAATGAAAGTATACTCTTTGGTAACAATTTAAGGTTCTTACATTTATGGTAATTTTATGTTATGGTACTCTAAAATATCTTGTATCTGAGCTCTTTATCTGTGTCTTTAAAAGAATGTGTATGATTAGAATTATAGAGTGTTTCTATATAATTTTAGGTGGCAGAAACACAGCAGGATGCTGCAAGAGGGCAAGGGAGAAAATTATTGAGAATATTAAACAGTACAAATTGGAAGCTAAGATCTTTTCATTGACATCTACAGGTTATAAAAGACAGATTGCCTCTGATTTTAATTATTATTTTTGTTTATTTGAGGGGAATAAAACCACATTATTTTTTCCATTGATGAGTCATTGCCTAATCATTTAAATGATGACAAATTGGTGGAGTTAGTTTAAACTCCCCAAGTAAAGTTTCAGAGCATCTATAAATAATTTTTGCATTGACCCTTTCAGTGATTTTGAACCAGAGGCCACAAAAAAGGCTAGGATGTTCGAAACGTAATAAACTTTGCATATTCCCAAGAGGAAGCAATAACATTTAGAATATTTAATAATATATAACATGAGCATATGTGGGATCTGTGGGGGATCCAGCATCCAGGCATGATGGGTCTAGAGAAATGTACTTTGTCCTCCCACCACCACACTATGAAAGTTAAGATGGCTTGAGGCTGTTTTAATTGGCATATGCCTCCCCTCCACACACTGATATCTTCCTTAAAGGGGACATTATAAGGGCAGATGCAAACTCTGGAATCCCTATGTGGTGCTGTATGACTGAATATGCAAATTTGTTGTAATTGTATGTCATGTAAGGTGTCAGTGGAAAAGCTATGATTTGCTATTATGCTATCCTGTTTATATATGTACGTGGGGTCTGAATGAATGCTTCCCTGACAGCTAACTAGGAGGGGGGGAGGAGACCCTGGGTATGTTTATGTAAATACAGTTTGCTCTTGCTTTCCTTAGATTTGCTAGATATTCAGCTGATGGAGCAGTGATTTACTCATTGTAATCAACTTGGTGTTGGGTCACAAATTATGTTAGTACTGAATCCAGGGGTAGTGAAATATGGTCATGGTAATGCTGGGTTACTTTTATTAAACAAACTCTTTCTACCTCAGACTCTGCTTGTGAAAGGGGAAGAATTGCCTTTTAGAGGCGCCCAGAGGGTAGCGTGAAATTTTCCCAGGTTACTGGGTAGGGGCTAGAGCTGGTTTTGGTTATATTGTTGAAAAGAACCCTCTAGATATTGAGCCCAGCCCTTCTCGCTGTCCACAGCTACTATATTTGAACCTATGAATATTGGCTATGCACTGGTATTTTACACGTGTTGTATTCCTGGGTAAAAGCCACCAGATAAGATTTACTTCCAGGTTAGACAGCTATGTGCTGACAGCCTATTAAGGACCACATAATAAACTCATCCTGCCCAGTAAACCTTCCTGTAGATGCATCTGCAAGAATATGGGCAACGGCTACCCCTGTGAGTCATCAAGCCATGTAAGGACATGTGATATGCTCATGTGACCCTGGCCTCCATCTTGTGCCAGTAACTTTTCACTAACTGGGCTGGGAGCTTTGTTTTAGACAGTAAATTTCCAGGCACATGGCAAAGGATATAAAAGACCCTTGAGATCTACATTTTGCCTGTTTCCTGCCCTGATGCTCTGGACTGTGGATTTACAACAAAAAGGAGCATTTTGAACTATGGAATGAGGACTTTCCAATCTTTTGTAAGTTACCAAGAGACTTTATAAAATAGTAGTCTATTCCATCACTGCGACAAACCTAATATAAGAATTTTGAAATTATTTGCATTTATAACCATTATCTCTCATTCTTTCTTTTATTATTAAACTTTTAGTTTTTAGTTACTAAAAGATTGGCATCAACATGACTATTGGGTAAGATCTGAATTATATATTGATCTGGCTAAGTATCAGAGGGGTAGCCGTGTTAGTCTGGATCTGTAAAAAGCAACAGAGAGTCCTGTGGCACCTTTAAGACTAACAGATGTATTGGAGCGTAAGCTTTCGTGGGTGAATACCCACTTCGTCAGACGCATGTAATGGAAATTTCCAGAGGCAGGTATAAATATGCAGGGCAGAATCAGTCTGGAGATAACGAGGTTAGTTCAATCAGGGAGGGTGAGGTCCTCTACTAGCAGTTGAGGTGTGAACACCAAGGGAGGAGAAACTGCTTTTGTAGTTGGCTAGCCATTCACAGTCTTTGTTTAATCCTGATCTGATGGTATCAAATTTGCAAATGAACTGAAGCTCAGCAGTTTCTCTTTGGAGTCTGGTCCTGAAGTTTTTTTGCTGTAAGATGGCTACCTTTACATCTGCTATTGTGTGGCCAGGGAGGTTGAAGTGTTCTCCTACAGGTTTTTATATATTGCCACTTCTGATATCTGACTTGTGTCCATTTATCCTTTTACGTAGTGACTGTCCAGTTTGGCCAAGGTACATAGCAGAGGGGCATTGCTGGCACATGATGGCATATATATAGGTGATGGCCAGTGGAGTTCTATTGGTTTCTTTCTTGGGCTTGTCTTGTAGCAGGAGGCTTCTGGGTACACGTCTGTCTCTGTTGATTTGTTTCCTTATTTCCTTGTGCGGATATCGTAGTTTTGAGAATGCTTGGTGAAGATCTTGTAGGTGTTGGTCTCTGTCAGAGGGGTTGGAACAGATGCGGTTGATCTGGCTAAGTGGCAGGTCTCTTGAGATTAGAAAGACCCTATATTTGTTTACCGGTAAATTGGTTTTCAGTAGCCACTCATCATAGAGTCCAGTGTCTGAGTAGTGAGACAAGGGCTGGAATGCATAAGGAAACTGCATTTTTGACTATTTGTTAACCAATGTGGTAAAACAGAAGTTTACTTTTGTTACTGGCTTGGTATAATCTAATGACAGAATAACCACCAGTTTGGGGTGCTTTTGCCCTGTTTCTCAGCAGTTTGTCCTGAATTTGGTATTCTCAGCTATGACCCACCCTAGCAGTGTGACTTCAAGGGAGCTGTGCTGACATTGAACCTGAGGTGGGCAAGAGGTTGCAGAGCTGATGGTGAGGCTCAAGGACTCCATCTGGATCGGCTGGTGCCTACATAAGGCACTGTTGATCCATACAAATTTTGAGCAGTCAACGGGGCTTATTTTTCAGATGAGCAAACCTTGTCCCCCGATGGAAGAATTTGGAGGAAATCCTGCAAGGAGAACCTGAGAGCTTTCTTCCTCTCTAAACTGTTAGGGATACTCTAGTTCATAGATGTCACTGTTCCAAGGAAATTGCTATTTCACTATGTTGTTATGGCTTTGCATAGATATTCTAATACCTCTATGTGCCAGGGAAATCCATTCTTGAACTGCAAATAATTATTTATTTATGATTATTCTGATTTTCAACTATTAAAGTTCAAAGATCTGGTGCAGAATTTTTTGTGTGGTTATTTGCTTTTAATAAACCCGGTTAAGTGTGCCTTACCAGAACCCTAAAGCTAAGAAAAATATGTTTCAGGGCTATATATTTTGCCAAAATGATGTACTTCACACAGTTATTCCCTTGATTTTTACAGCATGTTTTCCCTCATTACCTTGCCAGTTATAAATTCAGTCATGGTCTTGGTCTCACAAGGAAATGTGGACTGACAGATATAGCCTGTGTTACACTTTTTATTTAGATTTGATTAAAGTCAGTTGAGCATGAATAATTTCGAAGGGAAAGTGACAGGCACTCACTGAGGTCTCAATACTCTTACATATATTATTGGCATTGGGTCTATTGATCCATCACATCAGAGTTGATAGACTGTATAAAATTATCATTTAAATCTTATTTCAATGGGAGTCCTATAAAAATAAAGATGAATGTTCCACAGAAATGTAAATAGTTATTTTATGTATATGTAGCCGTGCATGCCTTGTAAATACATAAAAACAATAAACAGAAATATTACTCTGTTAACATAGCAAAATGCACCACTTCTGCTATTTTCATGGCTTACAGGCAGTAGTTTTCCAGACAGTGCCCTAAGCACCAGACTATCTTTGGCCTTGGAAGAATAGGCTTCCTGTGTGATGCTGGGCAAGTCACTTAGATAACAGGCACAGAGAGCCTAACTGTACAATGGATACAATGCATTTCCCTACTTCAAAGGGGCATTGTAAGGATGAATATGTTAAAGGTTATGAAGCATTCAGGTACTATGGCAAAGGGGGGCATATAAGTACCTTAGATATAAAATGGCAGAGAATGGGAGACTGACACTGCCTTCATAGCTTGTTCTTGAGATTGAGACCAACAGAGGGCCGCGACAGAGAAGAAGAGGAGGGAGGTATAAGACCAGGGGCTTGACTGACAGGTCAACATACCATCAAAATGAGAATAGCCAGCACAAGTGCCTAAACGTGTGATCCCTACCCAACCCAACACATTGTTTTTGAGGGAACAAGAGTTTTGGCTTGTACCAGCAGACAAAGATGCAGCCCCTGAGTTGCTCTCTGGAAAGAAGAAGAAAAGCTACATTTTGCTGCTCATCTGCTCTGATCCCAAGCAGATCAGAAGCACCTAGCTTCATGAAGGTGTTCCTCCACATCTAGCTTGTCATAAAAGAGCATGACTACTGAAGGCACTGGGAATGAGAGGAGGCAGTCACTCAACCCAATACCACCCAGCAGCCAGAACCAGCAGGGAGAAAGGAGAGCCAGCTTGCCCAGGACTAGGCAGATAGAGAGGAGCCACAAAAATCGCTAGGAGGAGAGAACCCTCTACCATGCTCACCCATTAGGCTGCCCTTACACTGGAAGCCAAAGAAAGGCTGAGTTTGAGCATTCACTATAACAGAGCAAGTCCCTCGTGTGATCTGCTTGTCTTAAAGTGGGAAATTAATACAGTGAGTACTGTCTGCACTCCACACACAGCCAGTTTAAAAAAAAAAAAAATTCCAGGATGAGTTAAGATATTGTCTGTGTACACAGGTAGGTGAAGGGTGTGCCAGCAACACCCCATGTTCTAGCAAGTCTGCAACTTCTATTTAAATAAAAACAACGAGGAGTCCGGTGTCACCTTAAAGACTAACAGATTTATTTGGGCATAAGCTTTCATGGGTAAAAAACCCACTTCAGATGCATGGATGCTATTTAAATACTAACTTGAAATTTATCTTCCTTTGGACATTTCTAAAGCTCTCCAATGCACAGAATAGTGTATCTGTCATAGTCCAGGGTTAGCTGTATCTTTGAACCCTCTCCAGTCTCTCCATGGGCACCTCATCCAAATGAGAGGCACAGGGCGTGTATGTCTCTCAGAGTGGAATCCTGCCATTCACCCCACTTTTAGACTGGGTCTCCAGGTTACAGCAGGCTTGTTCACCAACTGTTTTTCCTCAACAAGGTTGAGGCCACTGGAGAAGAACTTCCCTTTGCAAGTTATGTAGTAGGAAAATGCAGTAATACCAGACAGGTTTTTCAAAATAAAGTATTTATCTATCCATAGGACCATAGCAATCAGAGAAGGGAGTTAAAACAACAAAATGCCTCTATGTATATTGCCTTACCTAAAGCTCAGCACTATCTCCATGACTTAGACCCAATTTATCCCTCAGACCCTTGCTTTTCTGGGGGCTGAGTTACAGTAAGTTTCCCTGCAGTCTCTGCCTTGGATTCTCAACTTCAGGACTGAGGCTGTTAACAGTTTCCCACTTTATTGTTTAAAATTTCCCTCCAGAAGGTCCCTGGCTTTGTCCTCAACTGGGGTTGGTTATGTCCCCCTTGGAAAGAGACAAAACAACAAAAAAATCTTGACACCTATATTGTCAGTTGAACTCTGGTGATGCGGGTTCTCTAAAACCATTGACACTGGTTTCCTGCAGATATGAAAAAAAGACCCCAAAACCACCACCCAGGTCCGAGTTATCCATGTAGCAGTCAACATGATAAAAGTCACGTTGAGAGCAAGATTGTAAAGGGTTTCATTCATCCCAGGAGCATCTTCTCATGGCCAGGCATGGCAGCTGTATTTCACTCTGGCACCCTTCCTGACAGGGTCTCCTTCCCTGTGGTAGTCTCTCTTCTGTAACTTGGCGTTCCAGCCAGGTCACAATATTAACATCCACCGCCCCTTTTTGGGTAACAAAGTTCAACCCAGACCATCCCTCCACACTGGGTTCCAGCCCAGGAACCCTATAACTAGAAGCCAAAGTTTGCACAGGTCCACCCCTTGCTGCTGTTTCCCTGGACTTCTTCCTACCCAGCCTCTCTCAGGCTTTCTTCCCCACAACTTCTCTAGGTTGACCCTTCTTTCAGAGCTAGGATCCCAGGGCTTATTCTCCCCACTGAGTTTCCTCCTCACCCCTGCCCCTTTTCCCAGAGACAATGACTGCAGACTCCTTGCAGCCCTTTTCTACTACAAACTTCCTCTCTTCATAATACCAGCCTGCCCCTGCCCAGTTGGGCTTCATGATCAGTTAAGCCTAGCTCTCCCTCTAGTTGCAGCCAGGTAACATGACTGCCTCTCAGGTCCACATTAACCCCTTCAGGGACTGTGTGGAGTACATATCTTGTCATGGGAGCACATAATAGTAATAAAAAATAGTACAGATCTCTGCAACGTTCTTCATACCATCCACCTGAGGTCTGCTGGCAGACTGGAGTTACACCCCATTTACCATTTTATTCTGTGGTAGGAGTCTGGTTATGTTTATTCATTTAAAGAATATGACGATTTCAGACAGGCCCAGATTCTATGGTTAATTTATTCATTCGTTTATCTTTTCCCCATTTCCCCTCCCCCTCCGTCATTTCCTTTTTTACCCACTCCTATTATTAACCCTATGCTTTTTCCTTAATAAAGTGATTGTTCCTTCTTAAACAAATAAGACAATAAAAAGTAAATCGGCCCATTTGGGATATCATATTGTGCAGTAACTACCTTACTTTTTACTATCTAACTTATGGGTGGAAGCAGATACTGTGATAACGTAGGCACCATCTACTAGAGGGGCCTCTGAACTTTTTTGGGAGTTCTGCCATCCAGCCTTGGAGACTATAACTCCCATGGTGCCTTGTGGATATGAGAGAGAGACTTCCACTTCCAGGGGATATAGGGAGGGCATACACTGGGTTCCATTTTGTGTGTGAGGAGCTGAGATTGCTTTGTGGAGTTCTGTCCAAGCCAGGAGCTGCTGTTAAGCTAATGACAGAAATCTGGAAGCTGCTGCTGACAGTCTGGAGGTAGCCTCAGAGGCTGTTGGTGGACTTCATTGGTGCCAGGGCAAAGAGACTATTTCTGTGCCCAGAACTGACTGAGGTTGGTCTGCAGTGAAGGCAGTGTGAGTAACCACCACCTTTTTTTGTTTGGAAATGTGCTTGCAAGGGAAGGGGGGTAGCAAAGAAACTGTAAGGATTTCCTGAGTGTGAGAAGAGACAAGTGGTCTTATGGTCTAACCGGGATCCAGGGTTACTGACCTATGGTTGAAGCAGCTCCCATTTTCAGAGGGGTTGTGCAGCTTGGAATGATCCCAAGTTAGAATTGCTCTCCCTCTTGTTGTTGGGGTTAGACTGTTATACTGGACCAGAAGAGTGCTGTCTCCAGCTTCAAGATCTGCAGGCGTGCCCACTCAAGTGTTTAGAACTCTGACATTCAGCGGAGTGCACGCTTGTGGTGTTTAGATGCTGCTGTAATTATTAGAACTGGGAGCACTGGCTGTTGGGAGTCTGAAAGGACAGGAAACAGGAAGGAGGGGGGAGGAGTTGAGGAGACTGAGTGAGAGTTACAGAGGGTGCAGCTGCAGCTTGGTAAAGAGGTTTCCACTGTAAAAATAAAGTCCCGTTGAAGCTTGTTAGTACCTTGGCTGGTTGATACAACAACGCTCAAGGGTGGGGTGGCTGGTATTGCTGTAAATGCAAGTTGGTTAAGTTTCATTTACTGCTGTAAACTGCATTTATTAATTGATTTATCAAAGTGCCCCCTAGTGATTTAAATTGCTTATGACATTTAAATTAATCTCAATCTGTTATTTTTTAAGTTAAATAAGGGTGTGTTAACTCTAATCTAGGTGTACACTGGATGTGCATTGTTTTTAATTGGTACTTTTGAGTCAGACTCATTGCATAGATTACCTCAGACTTATTCCTCGAGGCTCCCAAGGCATGCGATTGAGTGTGTATGGGGCCCAGCTAGGTGAAAGCATTTCCAAGATTAATTTCCTTTACACGTAAAGGGACTACAGCAGAGGGTGGTTAGATGATTCCCACATACTCAACATCACCACTGGGATACTCAGGATTTCCTTTCTTTTCAACAACATCATGTGCTTGGGTACACAGGTGAATGTTGCCTTCTCCTGAGTAACCCAGGGAGGAAAAAATGGAAGTTACAATAATATATGAAGTCACATTGATTTCAGTTAGGCATTTTGTTTGATTTCATAATGGCTTAGTGATACCCATAATTTCTAATACACACCAACATCATTTCAAAGGTTGTCTCAGACAATGATATCTGTACATCTGTACATCAAACAGGAATTATATGCAAAACCTTTGTGAAACCCACAATGAATGGCACACACCACATTTATATTTCCAATTCTTATTGATTTGGTGAGAATAATTCCATTTTTTTGTCAGAAATATGCTTAAGATTCCCCTCTTATGTGCTACAGCACTTTAAACTGAACTCTTGCTCATTTTAGCTCATATAAAGATGAATGGAATTTATCATACAAGCCATAAACATCCAGGCATTTTTGCAGCTATATCCATCACCAAGGATTCATTCACTAAGGCAGTGGCTAAATTTGCAGAATGAAAATAGAAACCAGTACATAATTACCAAACACTTTTGGATGGAGCTTACATATGTTCCTAGCTCTTTTAAAAAAACAACTTGACAGCATTGGATCAGGCAGACATCAGCATCTTCTGAAATGCCATTTGTAATCTTGGCCAATTACTTCTGCTACAGTGAAAAACCCAGCACACTGCACAAGATTGAAATGAAAAATGACCTAAAATGTCATCTGCAAACCAAGGAATTTGAGTTAGTAATATTGATATAATAATGATCCTCTTGACTTCACCTCAGGCTTATCAAAAATATGTGTCAACAAAATAGCAGATTGCCTCTCTCAAACAATGTTATCTCCAGGTCAGATTTTGAATGGTTCATTTCATCCTGAAGATGGCCACTGGATAGTTTCTGAAAGACACTAAATTCTCTCCTGTTCCTCCTAAAAATCTATGCAACGTACATACAGTACCACCAGCTATGGAAAGCTTCCAGTTTCCCAGTGTCACATACCCAGGAAATTAGGTAATGTTTTAAGAGTGCTAGGGGTGGAGAAAGTGTAGATTCCATTCAGTATACATGAATTTCTGTGATACAGCCTGTAATTGCCTCTGCTTTAGTACAGAAGTGTGGCCCTTGGAGACTATAAATTCTAGCATGCAGTCCTTCATCTGCACCACCTTTACAGTTCCTAGAGTTAAAAGTCTCAGCTGGTCCATGGAATGAACGATCACCAGAAGACAGTCTATCCTTTATTGCCTAATTCCTTCAATCCAACAGGTCAGACACATTTTGCAAATAACTTTCTACTTTACATGACATTGGGAGAGTTCAACTCAAAGATGACATTATCTCTCTGCTCAGTTAATTTAGGCTGAAATCAACTGTTTCTGCATTCCAGACATGTGCTCAAATGCCTTAAATGTTATGAGATAATGGGAGAGTTAAGGCCAGAGCAAGAGCTTTAGCTGGGAATTTTGATACTTTTCCAGTTTTGTGTTACAACAGTTGTCAAGGCTGGATCCCCACTTTGAACCTTAGGGTACAAATGTAGGG